>NC_063334.1:83841926-84020535 GCF_021869965.1 Rhincodon typus
TTTCCTGTTTGATTACAGGACCACCTCTCATGCAACTACAGGGTAAGCTCCAGCAGAGCTTTGGACCAGTGTCAACCACTATACACGTGTAAATAAATTGTGACTTGGTGATGGGAGACTGGCCTCTGTGGAGTTACTTCAACATGTTTTTCTCAATACCCCCTAAGCTGAAAGAAACTGTAGTGTTGGATGCCTGCTCAGCCAACTAGGAAGATGCACAGGATGAACAAGACTGACAACCTGTATGTGTAATGAACCCTGGTACATTGACATTAGTATCACATTTCTCTTTCCTGAGGTCACTATAGGCTCATTACCTTTAGAATCAGAATTTGCACTCGCTCACGCAAATCTGTTGATGGTACAGAACTGCCACTAACATGAATGGTAGCCTATGGTTCTCAATGTATGTCACTGCTGAGGAGCATGTCCTCATGAGGCCTACTGATTTGTGTGTGCATGGAGTACTAGGCATCAGTGGGGTGTCCTTCATGGTTGTCATTCTCCTAGCAAGTTGAAACCATCCATGACATTGTAGTCACAGATGTGGCCACAGGAGCAAAAAGGTCATCCTGTCTCTGAAGGCTGCATCTATGGTATGGTCACTCACACAGTCCTTTTTAACATTGTCATTGAAGCATTACTGAAAAGTTTTACACACTCCCCAGTTTGAAGGATGAGAATTTTGATACTTAAACAAGTTAAGTGGCTCGTTAGCTGTTTAAGAAGTGTGAAGGGAGCATTAATGTACCATGATTTGCTAGACTTCTGTTGCACAAAATCACATGGAACAAAACTATTTTCACCCATCATTACAATTGATGGTTGTGAAAAATGACCAAGAAAAGGGCTATTAACCAAAAAGGAAGAAAATGTTCTGAGAGAGAAATCCTGCATCCAGACTAGCAGTGGTGCTCTTGTGCACCTCCTAATGGTTAGCTGCAAAGTCTCATTGGTATCCCCACAAAGTAGGGGTATGTTGAAAATTTCAGTTGGGGAATACCTGTGAGGGGTAGCCAAATAAGAGTGAAGTGTAGTTCCAAAGTAAATTTAAAACAAGAACATTTCACACAGTTTAACTGCACATTTTCCCCTGTGAATGTGCACACAAAATTATCAGTGATGTTACCCTCTTTTAGTAGACCAATCAAATACTTAATTCAAATTGCCTGAGGTTCAATTGTATATGTAATGGTTTAAAAAAACACACTTCAAATTATTTTTCTTGATAAAACATATGATCAGTATGAATCTTGTGCTCAAAATATCTAAGCTATAAGATTTTTTTTGCAAAGAAGGAACAACATTTGCATCTGATATAATTAGCAACATGAAAACCAAACTGCTTCCAAGGGGCTCTGAAGACGATGACATTGCTTCCTATTACTAGTTAATTTTTGAATGTCAAAGACTGCACATCTTAATTTCAAGAGAATAAGCTCAATTGAACCTGCTCCACAGTTATGCAAAACTGCTCAGAAAACGAATGGACACCACAATAATGAATGCAGTTATTAAATTGTTTCAATTGAAAGAACTCTATTCTTACACCATTATAATGGGAACAATTTATCCCCACTGATCGGCCTGTCTCTTTTTTCTGTGCAGACTTTGATCTTACAGCATATTGCTCTGATGTGTCCTATTGAATAGTGAATCTGGGGCAATTCTAATGCTTTTGTACCTCACCAGTGCTCCATTTTTCGCTGTTTAAAAATAGCTGTTAATTATATCTGCAGTTTAAATGTCTCCAGTGACCCAGAAATGCAGGTTGGAATGAAACAGATTGTGTAATCTCATAGAAAACCAAGCCACGTTTCTTTATCATAAAAAAGGAGAAACACATATTCATTCGTGTTATTGAAAAAAAACATTTTAAAAAATTGAAATATGAATATTTTGCGCGAAAATATAAAACGTTCGAGAAGCTATGTTAAGCACAGTAGAATACATTTTTCATGATATTCATCAGAATTTCATTGCATTAGGGATTTCAGAACAAATCTAATCATTGACAGAAAAAAATGTAATGTTTTAATCAATGATTAATCAAAATATTTTTGGAAATGCAAATTGAAGCTTCCATATTTGTTTCCAATCTTCTAATTGTCATGGAAATAGCACATAGGTTTTCTTTAATGTTGTCGTTAACAACATGCCAATTAGTTAGCTTAAAGCTGTGTAGTTCCTTAGCCAATGAGCTGCTTGTTAATTTCATGTTAGTTTCACTAAACAAGAGCCAAACACACTGCTGCATTGCAGACCAGGGTGTCTATTAACTTTTATTTCAAAGGGATGGAGTATAAATATAGGGAAGTCTTCCAAAAAACTATACAAGTTAGGAATTAGACCACAGTTAGAATACTTTGAATGAGTTTTGATACACTTATTTAAGGAAAGAGAAGGCAGTCCAGAGAAGGGTGACATGGTTGATCCCACGTATGGAGAGGTTTTCTTATGAGGAGAGGTTGAGTAGGTTGAGCCTGTTCTCATTGGAGTTTTGAACAATGATAGGTAACTTTATTGAAACATATGGGGGCTTAATAGGTTAGATGTTGAGGTTGTTACCCCTTTGTGGGAAAGTCTAGGACCAGGCAGCATAATCTCAGAATAAGAGGATGCTAAGTGAGGACAGAAGTGAAGAGGAATTTCTTCTCTCAGACAGCAGGAATCTGTGGAATTCTTAACACAAAGAGCTGTAAAGTCTGGGTCATTAAAATATTCAAAGCTGAGGTAGGTAGATCCTTAATCAGCAAGGAAATCAAGGGCTATGGGTAAAAGTCTGGAAAGTGGAGTTGAGGATTATCAGATCAGCCACGATTTAATTGAATGGCAGAGAAGACTCGATGGGCTGAATGACATACTTCTGCACTTAGATCTTACAGTAACTTTTGGCCACATAGAATTATACTCTGTTTTAGTGAGTCATGGATATATATTAAATGCTTCTTTTAAAACTGCCGGATGAAAGGGAAAAAGAACAGATATCATCTTGCATTATTACAGAAGCTACTTTATATGAGGCATGTGTTTGGACTGGAACTCCAAACATCAACTACAAATTCAACTGTGAGTGGTGCAAACCTTCAAATTCTAATCCAAATTTATGGTTGTGCCTGTTGATTGGGCCTTCTGAAGTCAAATATCAACTCACTGAATAAAAACCAAAAGAACTGCGGATGCTGTAAATCAGAAACAAACACAGAAATTGCTGGAAAAAGCTCAGCAGTTCTGGCAGCATCTGTGAAGAGAAATCAGAATTAATGTTTTGGGTCCAGTGAGACTTCCCCAGAACCCGTTCTGAAACATTAACTCTGATTTCTCTGCACAGATGCTGCCAGGCCTGCTGAGCTTTTCCAGCAACTTCTGTGATTGTATCAACTCATTGAGATTAAATGGATTTGAGTCTTACTCCATTGAAACAGTATTAGATGCAACAACATCTTCAAAAAATTTCTCAATTCTGTACTTAGGACTAATAGAATGGTTTCTTCATAGCCTTTACAAGAAAGAAAATTGTATTTTCTGAATAAACTAAAATGTTTGAAGGTTTTGGAGTAGATTTGTAGCTCGGGTTGTGGGTGTTGAGGTTGTTGAAGTTGGTTGGCTTACCGAGCTGGTTTCTTGTTTCGCAGATGTTTCGTTACCATGCTTGGTAACATCCTCAGTGCAGCCTCCGATGAAGCGTCGGTGTGTTTTCCCGCCTGGCTTTTAAACTCTGGGGTCCGTTGAGATGGATTGCCTCACTTCCGGGTTTCCTTCATAGTGGAATGTATATGGGGTTGAGTTCAATGTGTTTATTAATAGCATGCTTTGTGGAGTGCCATGCTTCTAGGAATTCTCATGCCTGTCTCTGCCTAGCCTGTGCCAGGATCTTGGTGTTGTCCCAGTCGAAGTGATGGTTCTCCTTGTCCATGTGGATTGAGATGCGTGAGTCTTGGTCGTGCCTTTTTGTAGCCAGTTGGTGTTCATGTACTCTTGTTGTTAGTTTCCTTCCTGTTTGTCAGATGTAGTGTTTCTCACAGTGTCTGCAGGGGATCTTGTAGATGACATTGGTCCTGTCCATGGCGGGGAGTGGGTCCTTGGTTCAGGTGAGCAGTTGTTGTAGGGTTGACGTGGGCTTGCGTGCCACTCTGATGCCCAGCGGTCATAGGAGTCTTGTGGTGAGTTCTGACGTGTTTCTGATATAGGATAGTGTGATGACTGTGTTGGGGCATGTAGTGTCTTTCTAATGCTGTTCGTGTAGGCATCTTCTGACCCAATTCTTTGGATATCCATTATCCTTGAAAACCTGGAAGATGTATTCTTCTTCTTTTTGGTGTAGTTCCGTGTTGCTGCAGTGTGTTGTTGCCCTTTTAAATAGTGTTCGCACGCAGCTTCGTTTGTGTGTACTGTTGAAGTTCAGTACCTGGTCTGTGTGCATGGCTTTTCGGTGTACTTTCGTTTGCAGTTCCCCATTTGTCTTGCGCTCTACCATGACGTCCAGAAATGGGAGCTGTTTGTTCTTGTCCTCCTCTCTGGTGAATTTTATTCCGGTGAGGGTGTTGTTTATAAGTTTGTGTGTCTCCTCTAATTTGGTCCGTTTAATGATGACAAATGTGTCGTCTACGTAGCATATCCACAGTTTTGTTTGGATTTGCGGAAGGGCAGTCCTTTCTAGTCTTTGCATCACTGCTTCTGCTATGAGTCCGGAGATAGGTGATCCCTTGGGTGTCCCGTTGATTTGCTCGTATGTTTGGCTGTTGAAAGTGAAGTGGGTGGTCAGGCATAGGTCCAATAGTTTGGGTATGTTGTCTTTGGAGATACTTTCACTGGAGTCGTGCTCATGTTCAAGTAATGTTGTCATTGTTTCCCTTGTTAGTGGTATGTCTATTGATGTGAATAGGGCAATGATATCAAACAATATCATGGTCTCTTCGTCCTCTATTTTTATGTCTTTGATGGAGTTGAGGAATTCTTGGTCTGAGTGGATGGAGGGGGGTGACTTGTTGACTAGGTGCCTGAGTCTTCTTTGTAGTTCTTTGGCTAATCTGCTTGAACTTTTCTCTATAAGTTAATTCATGAGTACCAAATATAAGAAGAAATTAATTCAGGCTCACAGTTGTAATTTTTTTTTACTGGGAGCTACAGGGCTGAATTTCTACTCTCAAAAATCAGTGCGTTGGAGGTCAGGGGTTAAATTGCTGGAAGTGAGGCAACAACCAGAGCATCTCTGCTATTAACAAAGATGAGACAAGGGCAAGAAACCAATTTGTTAGCAGAAAGTTGGTTGGTCATGAAGATATTATTATTGAGACTGCATGTATTCATTGTCAGTCAATGTCAGGGTGTATGGTTTGCTAGGACCTCCTCACCTTGCATGCAGGGCATGCCCAGAGCACAATGTGATACTCACCAACATCCTTATTCCTAAACTCACTTCAATGTAGATTCCTCTTTCCACAGTCTGCACCACAGCCCTGCAATTAGGAAGGTCATCCCTCCGACCATCTTTCTTATTCTTCAAAGGCAATTTGCTTTCCTGGGCTTCAGTCTGTAAAGGAAACTCTCTTCCTGAGTGGCCTCCAGCCCCTCAACAGCTATCTATACATAAACCATATACGAGTAAAGTCTAGGCCCTGAATTTACTTTGTTAAAGTGACTGTGTTTATTCTACTTTTAGCATACTTTTTACAGTTTTAACTAATTTCTCAAAGTTCATGGAATGGAGAAAATCACTGGTTGATATTAGGAAACCAACACAAACTATTTCTTCACTCATTAATCCGGAGTATGATAACTATAAGAGGAAATTGAAGATAAATCATCTATAGAATTCAGATTTATTTATATATTTGGTTTCTGAGTAGGAATGAGAACTTTTGTGAGCCAATATTTCCAATAACAGGTTCAGTGCATTGCATTTAAAACAAATAAAATAAGAACTAGGAATGGGAGTAAGAAGTAATACCTATTTTAATAACAAATATGGGACAGGAAAAAATATCATTGTGTGTGTGGTTTGCACCAGAGTTGCAAAATAACCACATATGCATATATTTACATATTTTAGGAAAGATAGTGCAGATTAATTTAAACATGGGCCCAAAATGAACATTAATTCATTGTTATGGCCAGTCCATCCATCTAAAGCCAATGGTGAGAGATCCGTACATTTCATAGGTTTGAATCTTATTTGGATGTTGGCAGTGAGATGACAGTGCCTGTTGTATGAAGTGAGGGTATTAAAAATGTTAATGCTCTGCCAATTCTGATGATGTCATACAATCTTTGATTGAAGAAGCAGCATTCTGGAATAAGGTTTTGATGGAGACAAATGTGTTATCTCTGGCTCCAGACAGTCTTTATAATTGTGTCTAATGAATCAATGTTACTTTAACCTGTTGCTATCATTCAATAAACTGCAAATTGTTAAGTGAAACACATACCTCTTCTTGTTAAGACTCAATAGTGGTTTATCTTCTCCCACTGTGAATTAGATAGTCCCTTAGACTCAGCAGAGAAAAGAGGATTGGTGGCAGCATTCTACCAAAATCACAAGCCACCGGTTGCTGGTACCACAACAAAAGACATGGTGATCAGTGGTGGGATGGTTGCATAAATATACTCTAAAGTGAAAATTGTGAAAAGTTAATTTGTCCCAGATGAAAAAGTTTCAGAAGACAAATGAGTTTATCATTTCATGAACATTATTGTTTTAAGAAGATTGACAGTTAGCAGCTGAAATAATGTAAATGGCCAAGCAGTCAGCAACACTCATGAAAGTAGCAACAAAGTGAAACAGTACTCCAGAAGAATATCTTCACCTCAGAGCTGGTAAGACATATAGTTAATAGTGCAGGCTAGAAAGAGAGTCAGAAAATGTCACACTGGGAAGTGGCAGAGCCCTTACAGAAAAAGGATTTGTAGGAGCAGTTTGGATCTCCATGAGTAAAATTAGAAATCTCTCTGGGTACGTCGATAATCTTCAAAATAAGGTTTCAAAAGACCAGGCTGTCAAGGATAGAAGTAAAAAGGGGTGGTAACCCTTCAAAGTGAGCGTCATTCTCATCATAGCAAGCTCCATGAGGCAAGGCTACCATAGACAGAAGAAAGGACAGAAAACCAATTTGAACTGAAACTGGGGTTTTGGAAAAGTTGCCAAGTATACTTACAGCAACCAAAGGTCAATTTACAATATTTTGAATACAGAGTTAAATAGAAGAAGCCAAAATAAATATAGCCTCTCATAAGACAAGGAAATTCAGAACTAGTACCGTGATTTCATTAGGAAAACATAACAAGGCCACAGTGCTAGATGTTTACTTTAAACAAATTGTTCAAAGAAACATTCATTATCTATCAAGCCTTGAAATGCAGAAATTAATCAATTTTGCTAATGAAGAAATGAGAAGGATCTACTTAGACTACAGAAAAGGTAGGACAAATCTCCTATAGTAAAGAAGAAATGGCAGGACATTTAGAAATGTATAATGCAATCAAACAGAATCAGCATGATTAATAAAACCTGAAAGAACTGTAGATGCTGTAAATCAGGAACAAAAATAGAAGTTGCTGGAAAAGCTCAGCAGGACTGGCAGCATCTGTGAAGAAAAAAATCAGAGTTAATATTTCGGGTCTGGTGACCCTTCCTCAGAACGGAGGAATCAACATGGGTCTGTGAAGGCAAAACCATATTTGACAAGGGGGAGGGGAAGGGGGTTCTGAAATAAATAGGGAGAGAGTGGGAGGCGGATAGAAGATGGATAGAGGAGAGGACAGGTGGAGAGGAAACAAACAGGTCGAAGAGGCGGGGATGGGGCCAGTAAAGGTGAGTGTAGGTGGGGAGTTAGGAAGGGGATAGGTCAGTCCAGGGAGGACAGACAGGTCAAGGGGGCGGGATGAGGTTGGTCGGTAGGAGATGGAGGTGCGGCTTGAGGTGGGAAGAGGGGATAGGTGGGAGGAAGAACAGGTTAGGGAGGCAGGGACGAGCTGGACTGGTTTTGGGATGCGGTAGGGGGAGGGGAGATTTTGGGGCCTCCTGCAGTGCCACAACGATGCCACCCGAAGGTTGCAGGAACAGCAACTCATATTCCGCTTGGGAACCCTGCAGCCCAATGGTATCAATGTGGATTTCACAAGTTTCAAAATCTCCCTCACAGAGGGAACGGTTCCTGCGGAAGGTGGACAAGGGAGGGGAGGAGAATATGTGCCTTCTACATATATATTCTACATATATCTTCTGCATATAAGCCAACATTTTCTTAGCTACCATCACTTCTGAGGAAGGGGTACTGGACCCAAAATGTTAATACTGATTTCTCTTCACAGATGCTACCAGGCCTGCTGAGCGTTTCCAGCAACTTCTGTTTTTGTTTCTGATTTACAGCAACCTCAGTTCTTATGGTTTTTATTTATAATGCTACATTGTCTAGAATTAAATGAGGGTATCTGGAGTATTACAAAAGTAATTCAGCTGCATCATTGGGTAGACCCCAAATTAACATGTAGACCAGTGCCTCATTGAGTCTTTTGTTTACTATCGACTCATGAGGGCAAGCACATTGGCTATGGATTCGTTCACTGTGTTCAATAGTCCCACATTATGTTCTTAGCTTCATAGAATAGTGCTTTACAGATGCTGACTAATTGGAGTTACATTACCGGGTAATTCATGGGTTTGGTTTGACAAAGGAGCCTATGACTCTGTGGGAGAAGGCATGGTCAACTACATCTATTTATTGTGCTATAGATAACAAATTTAAGCCACAAAATATATAATGAATACAGGAATGGATTATATAGGCAGTAACATTTCTGTTCACTACTGCAGTAAGAGTTTTGGCATCTACAATCCTTTTTTAAAAGGGTTATTTGGCACAACAGCAAATGGTTCACCTCTAGGATCTATATGATTAATTTGTCAAATAATTGTTTTGGCACGTTACTAAGCATTGTACTAGCCACATAAATCACAGTGTGAAGCAAGAACATCATTCACTAGGGTGTGTGTGAGTTTTAAATAAACTATTAACCAAGTTACTTGGTTATTACAAATGCATAAACTGAACATGATTATTCATGTGGTCTTTATTTCCAGTGCAGTCAAACTGCACACACCAGTCCAATTACAGGAATGCTCTGTAAATATTAGACAAAATTAAAGTTTTGGAATGATTTTGGTTGCTATAATTATTTACTTGCTCTGTGATTTAAAAGCACTGTGCAGTTCTTGTGGCTAAACAACATGCTATCCTTAGCTAAAAACAGTTCACAATGTTACTACGGTAATTCACTCTGTTACAATTGGGGAGCTCTCCAAATTCCTGTAGTGCATGGTGAAATTTGCTTCAACAGGCCAGCCAACATTACTGAAATGTGACTATATACTGTGCAGCCTGGATGAACAAGCATTATATTCCGACAAATATGTATTCTGGAAAAGAATTTACTCCAGACCTCTCTACTGATTAACAAATACACTTCAACAGAACATCAAATACATGTAAAAAACACACATACTGTGAATGCTGAAATTTGAAATGAAAACAGAACATTCTGGAAATATACAATGGATCAAGCACCAATCATGCAGAGAGAAATAGTTGCCCTTTAGGTCAGAATGGGGAAATGTTAGAAATGCAATTGGTTTTAACAAATGAAATGAATATCACGGACAGACTTAATACCTTCTCCCACTTCCTGTGAAAGAGATGTATCTGCTTTTACCCTTGGAGTGTGTGGCCTCGTTACATTTCAATCTGCAGCGAGCTTTCATAGGTTTTTTTTTAAAAAGACGGTTATTTATTCTTACTTACCTATCCTGAAAATAATGCAACAGTGTCAACTTGATCACATAGATATACATACGTGGATTGGTTACTGGTAAAAGTAAAACACTTTTACAAATTATGTAACTTTGTCCTGATTTATGATCTTTGGTTTTTTCTGCAGCAGGCCTGGTTGCTTAAGTGAAGATGACACTTTAAAATTGAAGTGATGATCTTGTGAAGTGATAGGTTCTCAGTAGTCTGTGAAGTTCATTATAGTTGAATTTCTAGAAGGTCTTGTTTTCAAATCTGAGTCACAGAATGATGGAACTGATGATCTCGACAGTTTCAGTGGTTCTGTACGTAAATGACTCTTAGTTGTATTTTAAACCAACAAAGAAAATATGGCTTTTAATAGATATAAAGTCCTTTCCATATAAAGGCACTGGGTGGTCATGTTTAATCTTCAGTTTTTTCTGTGATTTCACACTTTTGACATTCACTTAGACTCGGGGAAGTCTATCATAAATCAATGGAATGTTGATAGTGTCCATTCACTTTTCTCTGTTACGAATTGAGTTTCAACATTCCCATTTTTTTCGAGCATGAAGCAAGGAGTCTTGCATAATCTACAGGGCAGAAATTAACAGGAATGGACAGCTCACCCTCTAGGAGAAAAGTCAAGCTAGTAGGCTAACAAAGAATGTCTGCACAACCATAAAGTGCTGTGGAAGGTGAAATTAAAGGATAGTGAGACTTCAGTCCCTCAGTCGGATAATGCTCCACTCTCTGGCACTGCCAACTAGCAGTCTCAGCAGCGCCAGACCTCTCTAGTGGGTACAACTAGAACTGCAGGCAGGCCCTTGAAGGAGGCCTGATAGATCCAGTGTAAGGTTAGGGATGTGGTGGGTTTTAAAGTTTGTGCTGGTAGGAAGGAAGGGGCTACTATCTTTTCAGAGACAGTGTCCCTGAGAGGCAAAAGGCTTTCCTTCCAAAAGGTGGTGCATCCCTCCTTCCCACTGTTTTAAACATCTTTCAAAAGAAAAGAATTTCACTCCCATCCACTAGCCCACACAACCGTTTCATGGGGTGGGGAATGGAATGTTGGTAACTAAGCTCAATTGAACCTTAATTACTTATTTGTCTATGGTGTGTGGGCTATCAATTTCATCACCTGGCTACCTTCTGCATTATACAGGTAAGCTCGGGGGGCTGTGGGAAGCTTGTGGGGTAGCCATCTGACTTATGCCATATCTGACCCACAAAATACATTCTCAGTGGGGACTTATAATATTTTTTTCTGTTTTGATCTACCCTTAAACAAAATGTACGAATTCCCCAGGTGGTTGTGAATGTCCATTTTAGTTAGCCATTTGCTTCTGAATTGGTAGTCTGCATAGCTCAACAGGTCACATGATCTGAAGCAGCCATTTTAAGGGATTGTTTGCGTTCAGTTTTGTAAGAATTTGACTAAAAGTCCAGGATCTGATGTCTTCATACTTACATGAAACCAGGCAACGTGAACGGCAGAATAATAAATGGCAGAACATAATGGTGCCAGATCCTTTGTTTAAACTCAAAGTCAAATGCTAAGCTTGTTGCATACTGTTCAAAACAGGCAAACTCTTGTTTCTTAACAGCAAATAGAATAAGAACATGGTGAGACATAACCTATTGTACCATACCTTCATGTTTATTGGTGCAGACACAGGTTTGTTTCATTAAAAATATGTTGAATGTGGTATTGTGTACTATAATTATTATACAACACTTTGACAAGCAGAGTAGTTTTATTCCTTAATCCTAAATTAATTGCATCAACTGTGGTTTGGTGTACTTGTCACCCTAGAAAAAAGGTTAGAAAATTATAGGTTATTCTATCATTCCAATGTTCATGTAGTGAGCCCAGCTGAAGAACTTCACAATCAGAGGGCCATATGTTCAAATAAAAGAAAACAAAGAACTCTTGATGCTGGAGATCTGAATAAAACAGAAGGTGCTGGAGAAATTCAACAGGTCTGGCAGTATTTCTTCATGCACTGGTATAATGAAATGGACGGTGACATGTATTCAGGGTATCATCAATATTGTTGTTAAGTAGATCACAAAGAGATTTACATGAGTGGAGGAATACAACTTTCCTTCCTGTGGCAAATATCTGGCCTCCGATTGTGAACTTAAGACCTATCTCACATTTTGATGCATCTTTCTGCTTCCATTCATTAATATTTAAGATGAAATTATTTCAGTTATCTAAAGGAATAGAGGCAAATTCTGGTTCAATCTCAAACTACACATGGCTGTGTTAACTGTCTAGAAAAAGCGTTATACAAGCAGCTACTAAATCTTTTATAGATCATAGTATAGTATTTATCTTGTTATTTTATTTGTTGTCATGATCAACAAAACAAAATATCAATAAAATATTGACATTACCAACTTCTTATATTGTTCTAATACAAAAACAACTGCAGTTGCTAGATTCTCAGAAGTGTTTCAACACAGAAAAGGCTATTTGGCCCATCACATCTGTACTAAGTCTCCAATGAACATCATGGCTTCCTGCCATTTGTAGGAGCACAGGAACATGGGAATAGGAGTAGGCCATTCAGCCCCTTGAGCCTGTTCCACTATTCAATGAGATCATGGCTGATCTGTAGCCTAATTCCATATGTCTGCTTTTGGCCCATATCCCTTAATATCTTTGCTTAACAAGAATGTATCTATCTCATTTAAAATTAACAACTTATGAAACATCTGTTGCCATTTTTGGAAGAGAGTTCCAAAAATCTGCCACCGTTTGTTTGTAGATGTGCTTCCAAACATCTCCTCTGGATGGACTGGCCCTAATTTTCACATTATGCCCCTTTATTCTAGAATCCTCAACATGTGGAAATAGCTTATCTTTAATTATTCTGTCTTTTTCTGTTAATATCTTGAAGATTTTGATTAGATCATCCCTTAACCTTCTAAATTCTAGAGTAAACAGACCTAATTTGTATAACCTTTCCTCATAACTTAACCTCTGAAGTCCAGGAATCATTGTTATAAATCAACATTGTCCTCCCTCTAAGGCCAACATATCTTTCCTAATGTGTAGTGCCTATATCTGCTCATAGTACTCCAAATGGGATCTAACCAGGGCTTTGAATAACAGGAGCATAACTACTGCATACTTGTACCCCAGCCCTCTAGATACAAAGGCCAGCATTCCATTCGCTTTTTTGATTATTATCCTGTAAATATTCAGGCTATGCGTCTGAACCCCCAAGTCACTTGGACATCCATTGCATTTAACTTCATATCATTTAAGGGACCCTGCTCTAATCTTTTTCTGTCCAAATTGGATAACCTCACACTTGCTTACACTGAACTCTATCTTCCACAGTTTTGCCTATTTACTATTTACTATTTGCCTATTTATATGTTATGCTATCATCTACACTGTCTACAATGCTAACTAACTTTCTATCATCAGCAAATTTTAACAAATGACTTTCTATTCCATTATTCAAGTCATTAATAAATAATGTGAATAATTGAAGCTGTAACACAGATTCTGTTACTGGCAGAAGGCAAACAGTGGAATGAAAGGATTTTTACAGGATGGCAGCCAGTGACTAGTAGAGTTCTGCAGGGGTCCATGTTGAGACCACAACTATTCGTATTATAGATTAACAATCTGGATGAAGGAACTGAGGATGTTGTTGCTAAGTTTGCAGATGACACAAAAGTAGGTGGAGGGACAGGCAGAATTGAGAAGACGGGCACTGTGCAGAAGGATTTGGACACGTTTGGAGAGTGGGCAAAGAAGTGGCAGATGGAATATAATGTGGGAAAGTGTAAGGTAGGAAGTGTAGAGATATAGACCTTTTTTTAAATGGGGAAAGGCTTTCGAAATCTGAAGCACAAAGGGACTTAAGGTTAACATGTAGGTTCGGTTGGAAGTGGGGAAGGCAAATGTAATATTAGCATTCATTTCAAGAGTTAGAATACAAGAGCAGACATGCACTGCTGAGGCTGTATAAGGCTCTGGTCTATTGTGAGCAATTTTGGGTCCTATATTTAAGGAAGGATCTGCTGGCATTGGAGGAGGTCCAGAGGAGGTTTACAAGAATGATCCTGGGGATGAAGGGCTTTTCATATGAGAAGCAGATGAAGACTCTGGCTCTGTAGTTGATGGGGTTTAGAAGGATCAGGGGGGTGATCTGATTGAAATTTTCAGAATGCTGAGAGGCCTGGATAGAGTGGACATGGAGAAGATGTTTTCACTCATAGACTGGGAGAGACTAGGACCTGAGGGCATAGTCTCAGCGTGAAGGGACAACCATTTAGAACTGAGATGAGGATGAATTTCTTCAGGCAGAAGGTGGTTAATCTGCAGAACTTGTTGCGCAGAAGGCTGTAAAGGCCAAGTCATTGAATATATTTAAGACAGAGATAGATAGGATCTTGATTGTAAAGGGAATCAAAGGTTATGATGAGAAGGCAAGAGAATGGGATTGAGAAATATACCAGTCATGATCGAATCATGGGGAAGACCTGGTTGGTTGAATGGCCTAATTCATTCCTATGTCTCAAGGTCTATGGTCTAAAGTTTAGCACCCAAAACTGTACACAATACTCCAGGTGAGATCTAAGGTACAAGTTCAATGTCACTTCTTTGCTCTCATACTCTATGTCCCTATTAATAAATCTCAGGATATGGTATGCTTTACAAACTGCTCTCTTCATCTGACCTGAAATACAGAATAAAACCAGAAAAAATGGGAAATACTGACGAAAAGTCAGTGAGTTGAAATGTTACTTCCGGGGAGAACTTAATTCTCCCTGAGAGGAGGATTGTTAAGTAGAAGGGCCTATATAAGTGAACAGGAAAGTATGGATGACGACCCTGTTGGTTTCCAAACTTCCCTTGTTTGAGTCCAGTATGTGAAAGATTGAGGATGGCCTTCCCATCTGAAAGCCAACTGAGGTTATTAAGGGATAGTAAGAACTGCCGATGCTGGAGTCAGACATAACACAGTGTGGATCTGGAGGAACACAGCAGGCCAGGTAGCATCAGAGGAGCAGGAAAACTGATTTTTCAAGTCCGGACCCGGTCCCGACCCGAAACATCAGCTTTCCTGCTCCTCTTATGCTGCCTGGCCTGCTGTGTTCGTTCAGCTCCTCACGAGGTTATTAAGGACCAATTATATGCCTCATGCCACCACTGCTGGTCATTAACCAATTAGAAATGGGAGCCACATAAAGTGAGCAACCTGTCTGGTAAATTTTAGAATTCTCGACTTCAGAGAGCTATGGAAGATTACTCATTGAGCAGGTTCAAGACAGAAATTGATTGGCTTCTGAACACTAATGCCACTAAGGGATATAGAGATATTGCAGCAAATTGGCTTTGAGCTAATGATGAGTCATGATCTAAAATGGCAGGGCAGTTTCCATGGGGTGAATGGCCTACTCGTGCTCCTATCTTTCTAAACTCTGGTGATATGCCTGTCACCTGATGGGGGTGTTCTCTTACTTGGGCATGCCGTGCCCATCCCCCATGGGTGAAAGCCCCTGCTTCCCTTTTAAAATTATCCCCCTCCCACCATCATTAGAAGTTGCCTTCTGGCTTTGGTGAGTCAGAAGATCCCGCAGCTTTGGCCCTTTACAGTGCCAACTTCAGGTGGGGCTGCTGGTATTGTAGAGCTGGTAATCTCTGATTGGCTGTCAGCTCTTGGAGGTGAGATATGCACTCTGACTTGAATGAGGACCCTCACATTAACTGGTTAAGTACCTGACTGACACTAAATAGGGTTGGAAATGTGCACAATGGACATGGAGGGGTTGCCTAAACTTTCCATCAAATGCAGAGGGCCACTGCCACCAGCATGCCCTCTCCCTCCACAAATTTTAGCTCCCCTGCCGAATATCTCCAGCAACTTCTGTTTTTATTTTTTATATTGTTAATTTTTGTTTATAACGATAAATATCTACAACCCCTGAAGACATGCAAATAAACAAGTAAAATCAGCACATTATACTCCTATTATTACAGAATGATCACCCACTTATAGTGAGCTACTGAATAATAATTGTACATCATTAGAAAGTATATAATTAATGCATGCTATTAATTTGCTGGTTGTAAAGCATTCATTCAAACCTGAAAATTTTCGAAACACTCAGCAGCCAGGTAGAACCAATGGAGAGAGAATAAGTTAATGTTTCAAATCAATGACCTTCTATCAGATGTGGAAGAAATTAGAGTTTTAATAGTTTATAAACAGCACAAAGAAAGGTGATGGGTAAGTGACTGAGGAAATCATCAGTTTCAAAATTGCTAACAGTTTAATGAAATATCTAGCTAGTTTCAGGGGCAGATTGAAAAGTTGAAAAAGAGAATGCTGCAGTTTCTTTGAATAACATTCATTGAATCATTCTTTGAATTACTGCCAAGAATGCAGTAATGTCATGTTAAGCTGACCATTTACTGTAACTGAACTTGAACTCTTTATTTCATTAAAATGCCAGTAAATAAAATGCAGTGAGCTGGATCCGGTTACAGTCAAACTCCTCGCATAATGTTGTTTGCTACAGCAACTAACATTATTATAAATGGTTTTGCAATAATTTGCTTTCATAGCACTGGTTACATGGTGGTATTAAAGGGTTAAGAACCACATCTCTGACAATGGTTGATCAAAATGTTCATCATGTACAATATTTGTTTTGCCCTTGTGAAACAAAGCAGGAAATCTCACAGGAGTCCGCTAGTACCACAACGCTCAATATCAGATGAGATCATATTGCTTATTTCAACCAAACCTGTTGGAAAATGGAAGTGAGAGGGCATTAGGAAATTGGAAGGTAAGACTTCATAACGGCTGAAAAGTGTGACCTTGCTGCCCGAAATCATGCTGAGTCAACAGCACTTTCTTCTTGACGCCACTGCAGCCTTTTTGACTTGTAATTTAGGGGATGTTCTAAGTTTCACTTCAGAGCACTGCAACCTCTCACAACATGTTTGAAAACATGAAGCTCAGAGCTGTCGCCACGGGGGACGAGCACCACCAACTATGTCACCACTGGCCTGGCCCGATACGAATGTTAAGTGAGTAATGAACATGATTTACAAAGCCAACTGTACTCCTCTAGCACAGGCAGAAAGGCTGGATTGATGAAACACAGCTGGACCTGTGCCCAGTTGGAACTCTATGCTGGACTGGGCACAATTTAATGCTAGAAATTTTTTCAGGAGCCTGTCCAAAAATGTCTTCTGTGAAGGGAAATGAGATAGGAAATGCCTTATTTCTGAAAAATAGTGAGTTCTGAAGTTTAGGGTATTGCTAATTAAATGGAGAATACGTAGGGTATATAGAGGGCAGAGGGTGCTGGGATCGGAAATGTCAATAAGCCTACTATGACAAGTAGGAAGCAGGGATTGTTTGAAATACAAACACGTCATAATGGAAAAAAGACCACAGCCAAGGAAAATAATGTACAAATAAGTAAAGGAAAAAGCTGCTGAAATGGGAGACAGAGGAGCTGAAAAAATCTAGCATAAGGATATCTGAAATTATTTAAATTGAGAAATAAATATTTTCTGTTAACATGCTAAATATTATCATCATTTGAGTGGCTGTTGCTATTTTAATTATTCAAGTTAACCATTGCTAAGAAAATTCAATTTTTTTCAGTACTTTATGAATCATAAAATATGTAGATCGCAAGACATTGTTCAAGTAGTCAGTTACTTCCTGTGAGCCAGCTCAGCTTTTAAATGTAATGAACATTTTGAGCTAATGTCACAGTAAAGGAAGATTTATTTTTGTACATCTTATATGCACAGTCTGATTAATAAAAGCATATTCTGAGGTATGTTACTACGCAGTTTTATTACAGTTAAAATGAAAGTAAGTTCAACTGGAGTGATTTGAAATGATTACTTTAATAAATGCATATAGATAACATACTGAACAGTTACTCTATTTAAGGGGAATCCATGTGTCGGACAGATTTCTCCAATGATTTCTCCTTTCCTATTGGGAATGCGTATCAAACCCTTTCTCTTCCTTTCACTAGTTATTTGAGGACTGAATTCCCTACCACTCAATTATGCATTATCTAGAAATGATTGGATTCTTGTAATGTTGTAAAGTACAAAGCGTAACTATAGTTGTTTCTCAGTTAATTTTAAGTGCTACTAATGATTGGCGGTGATATGTTTGATGAATAATTTATAATCCATTTTAATCAATCCACAGCTGATTAACAGAAAATATCACATACAATATATGTTCAATGGATAAATTATCGTTTCTGTGCAAATAATAATTATTAGATCTGGTTTCCAAGTATACATTCTAAAATGCTCTTAATTCTAGAATGTGTTAGATAGCAACATATTTGACTATTTTCCTTTCAAGTGTTCTTTTTCCTCCTCCCAGTTAAGGTTGCAATGTCTTAACAGAGTGTTTCTGTTTCCTATTCGGCTTTTCATTACCACTCAGACAACTTACCATAGTTTGTTAAAAACGCTCAACAAAAAATAATTTGCCTGCTTGAACTAGCTGTAAACTGTATTTTCTTTAACAAACAGGACAAGAAAAATGCTTTCCTTTTACTGACCTGTAGCTGATCTTGTTAAAGATTTTTAAGCTCAGAACAAATTTGAACCAAGGATTTGGTTTCACACACTTCATAAGGTCAAATGGGACATCAACAAGGAAACGAAAATCATTCTGTGATCACATCTTACCCTCTTTTTCACCACACGCAGGCAAATATTGGATGACTCATACCTGCTGCTTTGCAACTCTGGGGTCAACACCAAAACATAAATTATGTCAATGATTTCATGTAAATCTTTCCCCAGATATGACAAACTCAGGTTATGGAGCACATTATGTTTCTCTGACAGCCAGAAGTTTACTTAAACTCAAATTGACTGTCAAGTAAATATTTTAGGGTAAAGCATGTGAACCAAGGCAGCATGAAATTCCTAAAATGAGATATTATATTCTGAATACTTAGTGGCATTAAGACACATTGTCAAACACAAATCAAAAGTCTTTAACTGGTACTTAGAGGCTGTCACGTCATAGGCTAAAGAAAAAAATCATATTGTAAGTGGTATGTCTATACTCAGCAGCTATGTATTCTAACAGTAATTCTTTTTTACATTAAATACTTCCAATTTACCTTTTCTAAACTTTTAAATTTTAAATGTTTTATTTTAGATACTATTAATGTCTATCACAACATTTTAATTTTTGTATTTCATGTAACAGAATTACCGTACAGGTCTTCCAAATGTAAATGTATTACAATTTCATTTCTATAACAGAAAATCACTATTTATTTTAACTCATTGTATTTTAACAGCTATAGTTTTCATTTCATATACAGTATTTAATATCTACCGAGGAGTCATGCAGTCTATGGAAAGGTGGTTGTCTTGAGAATGTCTTGAGAATAACAAGCATTAATGTTCTGGTCAGTATCCGGGGAGAGTTATATGTGATATTGCATAATCTCATAATTTATTTAGGTTATGTGACAAGTTAGGTATTAAAAGTGCAAATGATAAAGGTACTTAAGAATTAAATGAGTAGGTTTTGGGGAAGAGTACAGAGAAGGTTCACTAAAATGGTAACAGGAATGAGGAAGACCTCTTACATGGTGAGAATGGAGAATTGGGGATTGTTCTCCTCGGATTAGTGAAGGTTAAAGGAGGTGCAAAATGATGAAGGATTTGGATAGGATCAGAAGAAAGAAATAGTTTTCAGTAACATGGGTGTCAATAACCAAAGGACACAAATTTAAACAAACTAAGGCAAAGGAACCTCGATGAGATGAGACATTTTCTTAACATAATGAATAATTATAATCTCAAATACAAAGCCAAAAAGGCTTTGAAGCAGATTCAAACCAACATTCACAAAGGAATAAGATAAATCCTAGAAGGGGAGAAATCATAGACACATGGGGTAGAACAGAGGAGTAGAAAGCTTTTTCAAAGACTTGACATTGGTATGATGACCAAATGGCTACAAGATTCCATGGTCTTGAATTTATTGTTCCCTGTTGGTCACAGTTTTGCTTGACAGTATGATAAAATATGATGGGTGGCTTGCCCATACCTTGCTCACCATTGACCTGAACCCAATAATTTACAGTTCCATAATCTTGAGGGATCATAGAAACCTAGACAAAAATAGGAACAAAAGTAGGCCATTCAGTCCTTCGAGCCTGCTCCACCATTCAATATGATCATGGCTGATCATCTTACAAGCTACCCTGCTCCTGCTTTCACCCAAACCCTGTGATTCATTTCGCCATAAGCACTATACCTATCTCTTTCTTGACTTCACTCAATGTTTTGGCTTCAACTGTTTTTTGGGGCAGAAAATTCCATAGGCTCACCGCTGTCTGGGTGAAGAAATTCTTCTCAGGGTCAAATCTATTCCTACCTGTGCGTGTGTGTGTGTGTGCCTGTGTGTGTGTTTGTATGTGTGTGTGTTAACCTGTGCTGAAACTACACACATCACTGCTGAGGGATTTTGACAGGTCTAACATTGACAGTCTTAAAAAGGTTGAGAAACATAATGTTTAGCATACTAATGGCACATAAGCACAAGGCAAGTAGGTAAAAGCCAAATTTTCTTGGCACTTTTAATACTGTGACTCATAAACATGATGTTACTGCTGGTGACCATGAGATGTTTCACTTCCACTCTGTCATAATAATTAGGTAACAATGACTGAGTTTGCCAATGGCAGCTATAACTTTATACCTACTACTGATGCTATATATTCAATCACTCTGCTATCCAGTGCATTCTTTCTTTGCATCCTGAGTTTACTGATTTACTCATCTATGCCCTTGCGCGCTGAACAGAATGTCACCATAATCCATTCAAGGCCTGTGAGTTTGATATTACCATTTGACATAGGCTAATCAGGTCTGGAAGGTAGAATTTAAGGCATTAATGTGAAAAATACTTTGGTCTTTCATACATACTATAGTTCATATAAAACCTAGAGTAAAGCATATCTACATTAAAAATAAAGGAAACATTGAGTCCTCCATTTAATCCACCAAACACTTTTTCCACTCATTTCTATTTTGCTGAATCAATCCTCCCTTTCTGTAGCCTGAATCAAACCTCCCACTTTCCCAAATATTGCTACTTTATGATGAACCACAGATTGCATAATTGAAGCTTAAGAAAAAAAATACATATAATATTCTTCTCATAATTCAAATAAGTACACTTCTAGAGTCATCTTTGGTGGTTTCTACTAATTATATTCAGTGTTTATTTTCAAAGGTATGTTGTATCCACCAAATATGGTCTTTCAGCAACATAACTTGACATTTAAAAGCTGGTTTTACAAATTGTATTCAAACTTTGATTAGCCTTGAAAGTGACAGCTTCACATTGCCTTGATGTGTTCAGTGAATGACAAAATATCACAACCTAATACTTTTGTCTTACACCTTTAACAATGGAATTCCAAATGCCATTGTGTCATTGAGTTGTTACATATAAGTTGGTCTGTTGTGTTTATATTGGATGTATCAAATAGTAACTTTGTTTTCCAGTTTTCAGCCCTTTCCTTGTTAGCCTACAAATGTTTTCCCTTTAGGTGCTTCCTGATTGCACTTTGAAAGCCACAGTTGAATCTGCCTCATTTTTCTCTCAGCTAGTACTTACTAGATACTAACCATTTGATGTGTCAATTTGTTTTCTTCTTGAGCCACCATTGGTTCTTTTGCCAATCAATTGAAATCAGTTCTCTCTGCTTTTTGACCTCTCCACAATGGGAACAGTTTGTGCCTATGGCAGATCATGGAGCCTGTCACTTCTGCTGATCCTCTTCTATTATTGTGCAGTGTGGCGTGTATATTTTCAGAGGCTATTTTAACTTCTTTCTGAAATTCTCCAAAACTTCCAATGAACTGAAAAATTGATAATTGTTTAGTTAAGTCTCAGTAATTTTTAATGTGTAAAAATCTCAACTCTGTGAACATCTAGTGTCTAGACAAGGGAAAAACCAAACAGCTATACTGAGTGGGAGATGAGTGCTCATTGGTTGGACAATGTACTCTATTTGGTTGAGGCTTTGCCATGGAGAATGTACCAGTTAATGATGATTGATGTTTAACAGTCAGACATATTTAAATTTTAATCAAAATAGCTTGACTCTAGTTAGTAAGGGCATTACCCCAAAAAATGGACCCACAAATGACTCATTAATTTTGCTGAATTGAATCAGGAGCAGTGTGTTTACACATTCTTTCTGTCTGCAAAGTACAGTGCCCAACATATTAATACATGTAACTTCCAGTATATGCAAATATACCATACTGCAAACCTGATTGACAATCCTAATTTGGTTGACAGCATAATTCTTTGCACATTCAGGATTATCCAACAAATGTCATCCCAATTGCAAAACTACACTGAATGTTGGATACTGTGTTGCAAGTATGTCAAGCACAGCCTGGTTGGGTAAGTCAATATCTTGCATGTTTCAAACAGCTAAAGGGATATGCTGATTGATATGGTCTTTGGGATGTATGGTCTCTATACCTGACATTACTAGCACTGAATCCACACAGCATATTGTATATCAACATTGTATATCAAATCATGATTGTCTCTTGTGAGCTTCATATAAAACAATCATGAATCAGTTATACAAAAAGAGAACAAAGTACCCACATTGTAGTTGTGAGAAATTTTCATCAGATTTCAGGATAGTAAAGTTTTAAGTTTGTGTCATATTGTTTAATGACTTCAGAAATATTAAAATAGACATTTCTATTGTAAGTATATAAATCTATCATAACTGACACAGGAAGAGAGAGTTATTGGATGTAATTAATTCCTGTGCCCAGAAATAGTGACCTATGAATGGTCAAAGCAGATTAGCCAAAATAAAATAGCCTTGTGAGGCACTCCCATAATAGATATACCACCAAAGACTTTAACTAGTTTCTGTGAGTTGCATGTATTCATGATGGTATGATTTTACATCATGTTTGGAATTCCATGTATTTGTACAAGCGATAGATAAATTGAGAGGATGACTTATAAGAGTGATATTGTAGAGGAGGAAGAGTGAAGCAATGGTCTGGATGCAACGCAGCGAGCTTTGCAGATGCAGAAGGATGTGAACCAGACTCTGCTGGATCTGCGCAAACTCTCCTTCAACAACATGCACTCTCATCTTTGTGACTTCCTGGAGTCTCACTACTTGGATGTTTACTTTTATAACCCCATAGCATTATTTGTAGCAAGTACAATGTAATTGTATGAAACATAGGAACTCTTTGAACTAATGCAGCATTTCTGATTAATAGCACATTAATAAGGTATAAAATGCACAGTATCCCTGTGTCTGCATGGGTTTCCTTCAGGTGCTCTGGTTTCCTCCCACAATCCAAAGATGTGCAGGTTAGGTAGATTGGTTACGCTAAATTGCCCATAGTGTCCAAGGATGTTCAGGTTAGGTTGATTAGCCTTGGGAAAATGCAGGGTTACAGGGATTGGGTAGGGAAGTAGGTTTGGGTGGGATGCTTTTTGGAAGGTCGGTGTCGACTATAGGGGCTGATTTGCCTGCTTCCACACTGTAGGGATTCTATGATTCTACAAATTATTGGGGAGAAGGCCAATTTTTAAGAAAACACTCATTTTGAATTGAGATAATACCCGCTTCTTCCATGTTTGGAGTTCTCCCAGTGTTTTGGGCCTTTGCCGATCTTAGGAACACTGAACCCCATATGTTTCCTTTTGAGTACAGAATGAGAAACTCTTGGTTATATTCATATTTATTTAGCCATTTAAATTTCTGCTTTGGGAAGCTGAGGTATTTTAAGTAGAATTTTTTGGTTGAACCAAGTTGAACATTTCTTGTTCTAATTTTTTTATTGCAGTCACATTGTGGATTTTGGGGAGGAATGTTGATCAACAACAAAAGTAACAACCTGAAATTAATAATGTTTTTAACATGGAAAGTCTCTCAAGACATCTCACACGAAGGTAAAAATGGAAATTGAAGTTGTTGATCTTAGTGAAATATAGTACATAAGTTTGAAAGCTCACCTTGAAGGCAATATGGCATCAAATCTTGCAAAAAGTGTTTTTACCTGTGACAATTACTGGCAGGGAGATCAATCCTTGGAGAAAATAATTTTGGGTTTCCTAATATTTAAACTATAGCCCTTCAAGGGCTAGATTTTGGACAGTCAGCTTGACAACACAGATGCAATTGTTTGAGACAGGTGGTGGAGCTGGATGTTGTCAGTGTACAAGTTGGAGCTGAAGGCTTCAGAAGATGTCAACAAAGAGGGAAGCATGTAACTTAAGAAGAGGAGTGAGCCAATAATAGAACCTTGGAGGATTCGAATGTGTGGGGAAAGAGGAGAAGCAATTTATGCAAAAGATCTGGTTATAAGAGATAGGTAAGGTTGGAATAGAGGCTTGCCAGACCCATTGAGATAGACAATGGAGGAAATGTTGGAAGAAATTGACATTGTTGACCCTGTCAAAGGTTGAAAAGAGGTCAAGAAGGATGACAAAGGGTTTGTACCACAGTTACAAACAGATCATTTTTGCAAGGCAAAAACCTGATTGGAAAGACTTAAGAATGATGCCGTGGCAAAGATTCACATGGATGTAGGAGCTGACTGCATCACACAAAGGATCAAATTAGTTTTAAGTGAATAAGTACAATAACATTGTTTAGAACTTGCAGAACAATACTATTTCTCTCACAGCTTATTACTGCACAGTTAGGACACAATGGAGTTGTACTCATTCCCTGTTCAGGCAATGATACGTAATGAACCTACCCTGTTCATCTTAGCACCACGATTGGAGTTCTGGTATATTTTGTAATCAGGCCGCATTTAATTTTGAGTGTTCAGCTGCTATTGTTAAAAATTATAGACAGCTCACCATTTCGGTTGGTGGTGGAATGTCTGAAATCTGGTCGAGAATACACGGGCCTGCATCAGCGCTTTAAAGAGAAAGTTGTAAACACCAGGTTGTGGGTGATTGATTTGACAATGAAACATAAAATACAAACTAAACAACAAGGAATTTACCATAAGGGCATCTTAAAGGGTTAAAAATAAAAAAAAACAAAGATCATGAATTTACTTAGTTAATTTCACAACCTCAGCTTAACTCAAAGAATTTCTGCCATTGAATCACACTTTAATTGTAGTCACTTTCATCAATGCAGGAGTTAAATTTCACACAACCAGGTCCCACAAATAGCAATGAGATAATAACCACTGACAATTCATTGGCTGAGGGATAAATATTGGTCAGTAAACTGAGCAAACTCCTCTAATCTTCTTTGAAATCATTTACGTCTACCTGAAAGGGCAGATTTGACTTATCTGAAAAATAGCAGCCCCCACCCAATGGGGCAAAACTCCCTTAAGACAGCACTGGAGTGTCAGCCTAGATTATGTACTTAAGCTCCTGAAGTGAGGCTTGAACTTGTGACCTTCTGACTTTGAGCTGAGAAGGCTACTGCTGAGCTAAGGCTGAACTTAAGCTCCAAAGCTAATGAAGAAAAAATCATTGCCAGGCTCACTTAAAGCTTCCCTAACTGCAAGTTATCAGGCCTCTAAGTAACACTGCAAATGGCTGCCTCACTGTACTTTCCATAATTTGTAAGTGGGTTGAGGAAGCAGCGGCAAAAGTGCTGATTCACATAAAACAAGTACTACGGTATGAATAATGATATAGTACTCTTACTTTAACATGTTTTAGGTCTGCAGTGATTTCAGGAGAAATTGTTGGTTGCCTGAACTGAAATGATTTGAAGTTAGAAAAGGTTTTCTGGTAGTATATCAGTGACTATATTTAGTGTGATTCTCACCCTGCAATCGCTCCAATTGTACCAAATATAAAATGAAATTTGTCCCCATTATTATCTGGGATCATTTATTCACAAAGTATTTTCACCTTATCAATTTCTATTGGCAATAGAGAGTGAAACTATAATTTAATTTGGAAAATAATTTGATTTAGGAAGGATATTTGTTTTGTGTCCTTGGTCCAACCACCTTCAGTAACTTCATTAATGACCTTCCCTACGTCATAAGGTCAGAATTTGTCCTGTTTGTTGATGATTGCACAATGCTCAGACAAATTCGTGACTTCTCAAGTACAGAAGCAGTCCATGTCAAAATGCAACAAGACCTGAACAATATTCAAGTTTAGGCTGACAAGTGGCAAATAATATTGGTGTCACACAAACACTAGGCAATAACCATCTTAATTCTCTCCAGTTAGGGAGAATCTAACCATTGTCTTTGACATTCAATTTAATACCATTGCTGAATACCCCACAGTCAACATCCTGGGATAATCATTGAGCAGAAAGTGAATGGGACTAGTCGTATACCCACTATTAATACAAGAGCAGGTCAGTGACTCGGCATCCTGCAGCAAATAACTCACCTCCTGACTCCTCAAAGCCTGTACAGTCTCTACAAGGCACAATTCAGGAGTGTGATCAAATATTTCTCACTTGCTTGGATGAATACAGCTTTAAAAACACTCAAGAAGCTTGACATATCTGGGATAAAGCAGCCCATGTGATTGGCCTCACACCCACAAGTATTCAATCCCTCTACCACCATCACTCAGTAGCAGCAGATGCACTACAGAAATTCACCAAGGCACCTTAGACAGCACTTCAAAAAACAGAACACATTCCAGCTAGAAAGACAAAGGCAGTATAAGAAAGTTACCAACTCTAAGTTCCCCTCCAAGTCATTCACCACTTTAATTGGAACTATTTTGCTGTTCCTTCCGTCTCACTGGATGAAAATCTTGGAACTCCATCCCTACCTACAAAGAGTACCTACATCCCAAGGTCTGCAACAGTTTAAGGAGGCTGCTCACTAGCATATTATCTTGGGCAGTTAGTAATGAACAATGAATGCTGGCCCAACTCACAAATCCCACATCCCATGAATGAATAAAAAAAATTGTGAAATTGTGGGGTGGCATGGTGGCTTGGTGGCTCAGTGGTTAGCACTGTTGCCTTGCAGCACCAGGGACCTGGGGTTCAACTCCACCCTCAGCTGCCTGTCTGTGTGGAGTTTGCACATTCTCCCTGTGCTTGTGTGGGTTTCCTCTGGGTACTCCAGTTTCTTCCCACAGTCCAAAGGTGTGCAAGTTAGGTGGGTTGGCCATGCTAAATTGCCCATAGTGTTCAGGGGTGTGTGGGTTATAGGGGAATGGGTCTGGGTGGGATGCTTCAAGGGTCAGTGTGGACTTGTTGGGCCAAAGGGCCTGTTTCCACACTGTAAGGATTCTATGATCAAAGTGGAACTTTTCCAAGAGACTATAACGCCCATGCAGAAAATCAAAGTAAACTTTCCAAAGAATTTCTCTCTACCTCAAACCCCATTACACTGAAATTGTCAAATAACAAAGCTACATCAAGCAGCATATAACAAATATAAATTCAGTTAAACAAAATCAGTAAAAGTACACAGTCGCATGAGCCTTCAGTTCATCAAAGTAGCAGCTGATTAAAATCATTAAATACGTAACACTTTGCTGCATTGAAACACTTATTTTCTGAGTTTGGAACCAAATACTTGGAGATATTGAAACAAAAACAGAAATCGCTGGAGAGACTGCTGTCAGTCTTGCTGAGTTTCTAGAACAATTTCTGTCTTTGTTTCAGATTTTCGACATCCGTAGTTCTTTGTTTCATTTCACTTGGAAACATTGTTATGGACAAATTATCATTCACAGAAATGTGTGTGAAGGTACCAGGGTCAATTTGTTGGAAGCACTTCGCTCTATGATGGAGTGGCTTACAGAAGTGTTGAGGATAAACTGCACTCCACCAGGATGTCATATATGTCTTCTTTCTGATTAAAGTTCCAAAGTGTGACTGAATGGGTCAGTCATTCTTAACCTCTTCCTCAGAAGCACTACTTAACCTGGCTGAATTCCATTAAGTAATTCAGGCACTGAGGATAAAAATGTGGAAGGAAATGAACCAGTTTATCCATCAGGGCAACTTCCTCCTTACCACATTTAAAATAAACAGTGTATCATTAACCATAGACATTTGAACAAAGTAAAACTAGACTTGCAGGTAAAATATATTTTATTTCACAGGCTCACTTGAAGAAAGCTTGAGTGAAATCGAGGTAGCAAACCAATTCTAACAAAAATAAATATCTGCAGATGCTGGAAGTCTGAAAGAAAACCAGAAATTGCTGGAGAACTGAAGAAGGGTCACTGGACCTGGAATGTTAATTCTGCTTTCTCTCCACAGAGGCTGCCAGATCTGCTGACTAAAGTTTTTGAGAAGATTTGCAGCTAAGGTTGTGGATGAGGTTGTAGGCTTGCTTGCTCCCCGAGCCGGTGTGTTTGGTTGCAGACTTTTAGTCACTTTGCTAGGTAACATCGTCAGTCTGCGTCTGGTGAAGCGTTGGTGTTCTGTCCCGCTTGTTATTTATATGCCTCGGTTTGTTGCAGTGGTTGATATCACTTCTGTTTCTGTTTCTCAGTGGTTTGTACATTGGGTCCAGTTCGATGTGTTTTTTGATGGAGTTCTGGTTGGATGCCAGACCTCCAGGAATTTCCTGGCATGTCTCTGTTTGACTTGTGCTATTATGGATGTGTTGTCCCTGTCGAATTCATGTCCTTCTTTGTCCGTGTGTACTGAGACCAGTGAGAATTGGTCGTGTCTCTTGGTGGCTTGTTGGTGTTCATGTATCCTTATCGTCAGTTTTCTTCTAGTTTGGCCTTTGTAATGTTTTTCACAGTCATTGCATGCTACTTTGTATATTATGTTAGTTTTATTGGTTGTGGGTATGGGATCCTTTACGTTCAACAGTAGCTGTCTCAGGGTGGCTGTTGGTTTGTAGGTTACCCTGATACCGATGGGTCTGAGTAGTCTTGTGGTCATCTCTGATATGTCTCTGATGTACGGTATGGTGACTAGTGTGTCTGGCCGCATTGTGTCTTCTTGTTGTGCAGATCAGAACAGAAGCACTTATACAGAGCTTTTAAAAGAAATGGATACCCAAACACATAATCTGCCGTTACGTCCGCTCTGACCACAACAAGAAGACACAACAAGGCCAGACACACTACTTTCACCAGAGGTACATTGATGATGTTACCTAGCAGGGTGACAAAATGTCTGCAACCAAACACACCAGCTCGGCAAGCAAGTCTATGAGCTCAAAAAGTTCTAAGACTCTTTGGGATTTAATTCACCTGTTCTATTCTCTTTAGACTGGCTTTGTTGCCCATTAATCTTTTCTAAAATCACAACTGGGGGTCACAAAGCACTGATTTAGTTCTATAAGCTATACTATTTAGATCCTAAAAATTTATAAATTACATAACATGTTTTTTTTCCCCATCACAACGTAACTAAATCTTCCTGAATTCTGCTGGTGTCCTGCAGTAGTTCTGGCAATTTGTTCAAAAGACTTGGATATGGTCAGCCAAACCTCATTTCAAATTTTTCCATTTGATTGTAAGACGTTATCCCATTTGAGGCCAACCATGTCAGAAAGGGAATGCAGTAGCATTCTCCTTTTAAGGATTTTCATTTCTCTGGGGCATAAAGGGCTCAGCATAAAGCTGAAAGTATCACGTCGAGTTAGATGACACAATGCTAAGTCAGATACAAGTCAATCTGCATCCATATGCAATAAGATTGAGACAATATTCAGGCTTGGCAGATGAGTGACAAGTATAATATGTGCTCCATGGGGTGCCCATTTCCACCAAGCAAGAACTAATCATCATCCGCTTAACATTCAACGGCATTACCTTCGCTAGATTTCTTTTCTTCATTCCTAAGATTTGGGTGTCATTGGCTGGCCCAGCACTAATTGTCTATCCCTAACTTCCCTTGAAAACGTGGTGGTGACCTGCAATCTTGAACTGCAGCAGTCCATTTGAGATAGACCCGCAATACCATTAGGAAGGGAGTTCTGGGATTTTGACTCAACAACACTGGAGGAACAGCAATATATTTTCAAGTCAGGATGCTGAGCGGCTTGGAGAAAACTTGCTGGTGGTGGTGCTTCCATGCCCTTGCCCTTCCAAAGGAAATGAACATTAGTTTGGAAGGTTCTGTTGAATAAGACTCATTGCCTCTTGTAAACGGGGCACACTACTACTACTGTGCGCTGGTATTGGATAGCTGCATTCATCTAATCAAGTCTGGAGTATTCCATCACACTCTTCAATTGAACTTATAACTTGCACATGGTGGACAGACTTCGGGGAGTCAGGAGAAATGTTCCCTCTAAACTGCACAGCCATGCAGCTGCTGGGAGGTTTCACCGATTGGCATGCTGATGCATTGGCTTCCAGTTTCAGAAGCCATTGTGTTGCATAGATGTCAGAAGTCATGCAGTGGTACCAAAGTTAGTGGGAATATTTATTGGGAGGTGAATTACTCACTTCAACATTCCTAGATTCTGATTTGCTCTGGTAAGCACTGTATTTTTATGACAGTCCAGTTCAGTTTCAGTTTCAGTTTTAACCTCCAAAATGTTGATAGTGGAACATTCAGTGATGGTAATGCCATTGAATGTCAAGCAGCAGTGGTAAAGTTGTCTCTTATTGGCGATGGATTTCCTGGCATTTGTTTGGTATGAACTTTACTTGCCACCTTTTGGCCCACTCCTCGGTGTTATCCAGATGTTGCTGGATTTGGACGTGGACTGCTTTAGCATCTGAGGAGTAACAAATGGTGCTGCACATCGTATAACCATGATGTGGAGGTGCCGGTGTTGGACTGGGATATTAGTGAGAGAGGTGGTATCCCTAACACCTGAAGAAGGACTGAGGCCCTGAAAGCTTGTGTTTTCAAATAAATCTGTTGGTCTATAACCTGCTGTTGTCTGACTTCTGACTTTGAACATTGTATAATCATTGGCTTCTTGATGCCAAACTGGTCAACTGCAACCTTGCTGTCAAGGGCAGCCACTCCCAAGTAATTCAGCTCTTTTGTCTGTATTGGAGCTAGGCTTGTACTGAGTGGCTCGGATGGAGCCTATCTGATCATCAGAGAACAGGTTATTGCTAAGCAAGTGCTGCTTGACAGCACTGTTGATGATTGAGAATAGCCTGAAGGGGCAGTAATGGGTGAGATTGAATTTGCCCTACTTTTCACGTGTACAACACACCTGGGCAATTTTCCATATTATCAAGTTACATGTTAGCATTGTCACTATACAGAGACACCTTGGCCAGGGCCTTGCAATTTCTGGAACATAGGCTTTGTTGCTGAATTTTTGTCAGGGCCCATAACCTTTGTGGTATCCAGTGCCTTATCTATTTCTTGTTAACAACATAGAGTGAATCAAATTGGCTGAAGATTGGCATCTGTGATTCTGAGGACCTCCGGAGGAGTTCTAATTCATCTCACTGGTGATCCTGAGGTATGGTTGACCAGAAACTGAACTGGATCAGCTGTACAAATACTACAGCTGCAAGAGCAGGTCAGAGGAAAGGAACCCTGCAGCAAATAACTTATCTGCTGTCTCCCCAAAACCTATTCACCACCTACAAAGCATAAGTCAGGAATGTGATGGGATACTTTTCACTTGCCTGGATGGGTGCAGCTCTGACAACACTTAATGAGTTCAAGACCATCCAGGTAAATACAGCTTGGTTGATTAACCCCCCATTCACCATCTTCAACGTGTACTTCCTTCACCACCAACAGAAAGTAGCAGCACAACCAACAGTGCCTTCTAAACTCATGACCTCTACTACTTAGAAGTCCAAGCGTGGAGGAGGCAGTGGTATAAAGGTAATGCCACTGGACTAGTAATCCAGAACCCCATGTCCAGGAACATGGGTTTGAACTTTACCATAACAGGTAATTAAATCTGAACTCAATAAAAATCTAGAATAGCAAATAGCTAGCCAATGATGACTATGTAACCACAGTTGATTGTCGTAAAAACCCATCTAGCTTACTAATGTTCTTTAGTCAAGGACATCCTTACTTGTTATGACCTACTTATGACTCTGAATCCACAGGAATAGGATCAATTCCTTACTGGCCTCTGGGCAATTTGGGATGGGCAATAAATGCTGGCCTGGCCAGCAATGCCTACATCTGATGATGTTTATGCTTCAGAGGAGGTGGACCATGCACGGAGAAACTGTATTTACCATGCTCCAAAATGTCTGCTTGCAGCAGTTTTTCCCAGCGCCCCTCCCCCTCTCTAAGTGATCACATCTAGACTTAACCAATCATACATAGAACGCAGTCAACAGACACACATAATCAAACAATAAGCAACTGAAGAATCAAACACTCCAGGGAACAACATCACTTTCAAGAAGCCCTCCAAGACATACACAAACCTGACTTCACTATTACTTTAGTATCACTGGGTCAAAATTCTCAAACTCCCACCTTCAGAAGATAGGAAGAATAACAAACATCAGTCTTACTAATCCATCACGAATGTAACCAAAACAGGTCAACACTTGTCACGCTGGGAGCGGGTGGAGGACAGGCAACAGAATTCACTTGAACTTTTTAAACCAGTCAACCTTTATTTTCAACAGTTTGGTTATCAATAGAAAGATAGAGAGTTGAGATGGTGGGGAGGGAGATAGAAGGGGCAGTTAGTGGCTGCGAGAGCTAGCAGTGTAGGGCAAGCAGCTATCATCATAATGACTGCAGAGGTAAAACCTTATGCAAATGAGACACCATCAGATGGACCCTTTTAACCAAGGCTCAGGCACTATTTGCAGATGTGTTGTGACTGAAAGTTCTGGGATCATGTCCAACAAACTTTTAGCCGAATTAACTTATATCAGATTTAACAAAGCATTCACTACATTTAAAACTAAGGTAAGAAAGAATTGATTTTACAGTCATATACTGAATTCTGAAGCAGTTATCTTGGATTTCTTTCTTCAATTTTCTGTGTGATCAGTACTTATGGCCAAATGGCTTTGAGGACAAATCAAGAACTGAGGTTTTGTGTTTCGGAAGCGTGACGGGGGAGGCAGAGATACTGATCTAGATTTATCATTTAATTGTATTACAGGATATCCCTTCGCTTGATAATCAGCTGTTGACACTTTATTCATACCGTCTAACACTTCGGATTACGGTGGCACAGTGGCTCAGTGGTTAGCACTGCTGCCTCACAGTGCCAGGGATCCGGGTTTGATTCCACCTTTGGGCAACTGTCTGTGTGGAGTTTGCACATTGTCCCCGTGTTTGTGTGGGTTTCCTCCGGGTGCTCTGGTTTCCTCCCACAGTCCAACAATCTATAAGCTAGGTGGTTGACCATGCTAAATTGCTTAAGATGTGAGCTCCAGTGGAACAGGTCACTTTGGGTGGAATCTTCCAAGCAGTTGAATGATGTGGGCTATGGTGAGAAATGTGGGAGAATTGCCTGAGAGTTCAAGCAAGGCCTTTCTTGATGTTGGGAGCAACAAGTCGCATATTCCAATAGAGTTTCAGGCTTGGAGATGGAATTCTCACATGTGAATGGCAACTGGCCTATTAACAGGGATTATCATTCATTACCACCCTCATTACTCCCAAACCTTGTCTCGTTGATATGCAGGCTCACATGCTATGACCTGCTCGATAGAAATTAGACACTGAGAATTCTCAACATGAAAGTCAGAGCAGGTACTCTGCACTTGCACTCCAGACTTTCAGCTTGAACTCTCGACACTAACATCTCAGGGTATACTCCATAGGCAGTGACCACATGAATCTCATGTTCACAGATATTAGCACCTGCCACATACCAGCCCCTCCACACCATATTTGATCCACTTTTGCACTGCCAATTTTTCCTTTGTCTTTTATGCCCAGGAAAATTATGTGGGACCATGCAGGGCTGCTCTGGGCTACCAGTGCTCAACGAGGTACACAATGGCATTTTAAATATGTAGCTAACACCTGGGATGCCAGCATATGTTGGGAAACCCAGGCAGTGGTGTGTTCTTCTGTTATTGGTAGAATTGGGCCAGCATTGGATGAGAAGTGCACCTTAGGTGCGTGGTAGGTAGTTAATGAGGCAGATTTGGGACAATCCCATGATAAAAACTCACGAGGCCTCATTGAGAGAAAACGTCCATGAAACCTGAAGAAAATGACACTTTGTCAAAATATTGTGAGATTCAGCTCATTGTCATTGAATATGTAAGTGGAGCTGAGGCCCCTGTGGATGGTTAAAGACTGAAAGTCGGACCAGTTCAGAGTCTTTGTGGAGGTTACGACTTTTGAAAAATACCAAATAAATTTGTTAGTAAAACCAACCAGCAAATTCATCACCCAAAGCTATCCCAGACAGTCCTAAACATATTTGTTCAGTTTGAATGGAAAGGACTGATCATAGATTCAGTGTGCTAATTGAAAAGGAAAACCAAATTAAAAGGGAGAAGGGATTAAAATGATTATCTAATAGGTGAAAAACCACAAAGTGGCCTCTCCAATTCGGTAAATCATCTAATTTAAATATAAGGTTAATGAAACTTTTCCATCCAAGTTTCTTGACCTGACCTTTCTTCGACTTTTAATCTCTTATATCTAATAATGTACTATTTTAATTTTTGATCCAGCTAATTTTGTTCATTTTCTTATTTGACATATTAAAGTGGTAAACTCCTACATCTGAGTAGTGTTGTACATTGACTTTGTACACATGATTCTGTGTGGCTCAATTACTTGGATGATTGCCTATGGGTTAGATGACTGTGGTTTCAATATCTGTTTGAATACTTAATTTCAACAAAGACTTCAATACTTTACTGTTGAAGATCTGTACATTAGATGAAATGTTGAACTCTTACCTTCTTAGAAAGCTAAGTCTTACGCATATGAAGTATTATCCTGAGTAATATTCTATGCCCAGTCAACATCACCAACAGTGGATTGAATGCTACTTTCATCTACATAAAGAGTGAATGGATGTCATTCAGGCAGTGAGATTCTGTAACTATCTCCAGTTCCACCATGACAAGAGCCAAATTTATAAAAGTCAATCATCACTGGCAATATGATTGGAGTACAACAATAAGGAAATCTTGTTGCAATTTTGCAAGAAATTGTTAAATCATATCTGCTGCTGCTGGGACGTCATGACTGCATGTCCTGCATTTAAACACAGCTTCATTTCAGAAACTGTAAGTCAGGAACTGGTCTTCAAAGTGAAGTATTCCAGCCTTATCCCGAAGGAGATGGTCTCCAAAGCTGCGAGTGGCTGTCCTATTGGCTTCCTGGCAGAATTCTATTTCCCCAACTCAGCGTGAAAACTTTGGTTGCGCAACATACATTTGGATAAAGTGATGTACATTAGAGGTCCTTGTGGAGACCTGACATCTGCCTTCTTGGGAACTCCTCATGCCACACTCTGCGAGGTCATAACATGAGGCTTCAGTGTGATGGATGTGAGAGCTCAGGGGTTCCATCAACAAAATTGAGTTAACTTCCTGATATGGCTGGAATCCTTCTGGCTGTGCTTCAATTCTAAAAAAAAAACAGTGTAGAAGGGGAAAGTAGTTTCTTCTTCATCAGAAAGCCTACCAGGAACAGTAACCTCCAGCAGCCGGCACACAGCGTCCAGGAGGAGAAGCAGCAGGTGATGATCTACAAAGGAGTCAGAGAAAGATGAGACTGAGACCTTACTGTCATTTTCAACTATCTGAAATACAGCACAGGCATTGATTAAGGATATCCTTGCCCACTCCTATACGTTTTCTTATTTTATGATACTAAATGGTATCATTTGCTGGTACACAACTTGCAGTCAGAAGGACTGGATGGCATTTGCATTCTGGTCACTTTCAATGTCATAGCTGCGCTGATTTTCTATGCCAGTGACTCATTTCAAGAAACATTACCAATGTGGCATCTCCCAATTCACGATCAAGAATGCATCTAAGGTGGCACTGATGCCATTTTTTTCCAGATTACACCAGTTTATATTCTACTCCCATGAAGACAGGAGTCAAGTAGCTTGGCCTGTGGGTCTTTCCACGATCGCTGTCTTCTCCCAGGTGCGCCCATGTTGCTTTGAGAGCGTCCTTTCACCGATCTGCAAGCGTTCATCACCACACCATCAATGTCAAATCATTAAAGTCTGCACCAGATATCCTGGGACCTGTCGTTCAACAATGTACCTCACAAAACGTTGTCATAAAATAAAGGCTTGAACTTTTGGAGGGATTATATTGGCATGGATCGAGAAATGACGATTGGGAAGGAAACAGTGGGTGGGGCTCAGGGGCTTTTTTTCAGGTTGGGATCCTGTGACCAGTGGGGTTCCACATGGATTAGTACTGGGACCACAACTGTTTACTATATGTTATATATATATAGAGGAAGGAAGTGAATATACTTTAGCTAAATTTGTAGATGAAACAAAAATAAACAAAAATGTCAGTTGTGAGAGGGACACAAACAGTTACAGAGAGAGATATCAATAGGTTAAGTAAATGGGCAAAAAGTTGGCAAATGGAGTATAATATGGGCAAATGCAAAGTTGTTCAAAGGGAGAACAAAAGAACAGAACAGTATTTAAATGGAGAAAAGCTACAGAAAGCTGCAACATAAAGGGACTTGCTGGTATTTGTGCAGCAAACATGAAAAGCTCGTATATAAGTGCATCAGAAAGGCTAATGGAACATTGCCTATTATTTCAAGGATGTTGGAGTGTAAGAGGAGGGAAATCTTACTGTTACTGTACAAGCTACTGTGAGATCACATCTGGTGTACTGTGAGCAGTTTTGGTTCCCTTATTTAGAAAAGATATTATTTCATTGAAAGCAGTTCAGAGAAGGTTCATTATGATGACCTTGAAATGTACAGGATTCTTAAGGGGCTTGACAGGGTAAATGCTGAGAGGCTATTTCCCCTCATGAGAGTGTCCAGGACTAGAGGGCATAGTCTCAGAATAAAGAGATGCCAATTTATCAGTAAGATGGGAGGAAGTTCTTCTCTCAGAGGGTTGAAAATCTTTGGAGCTCCTTGCCAAAAAGAGTTAGTGTGGCAGAGTCTTAGTGTTTATTTAAAGCTGAAATAGGTTCTAGAACAGCAGGGGAATCAAAGGTTAAGGGGAAAATGTGGGAAAGTGGATGTGAAGAATATCATATCAGACATGATCCTATTGAATGGTGGAGCAGGTTTGAGAGGCCAAATGGCCTATTCCTGTTCTTATTTATGATGGTCTTACGATTCTTACGTACCAGAGAACTCACTGGTTCCTGCCTCTTCCAAAGTCCTTATGCCATATAAGAGATGAGTGCTGGGAGAGAAGACTGATGACACCTTTATGAAATCCTCAGACTGATGCAGAATGAAGATAGATGCTGTCAGCCACGGCCTTTGTGGAACAGACCATAGTTCTCCTTAAGATGAGGCTTTGTTACCTGTGTCCTTCTGGCTCAATAGTATGTCCCAGAAAGAGTGTGCTGCAACACTGTGGCATGCCGTGTCCTTCACAACTGGAGAACACAGAATGGGATATCCTGGATGCAAAAGAAATGGTGATCAGCAGCAACCTTCTGAGAGTAAGGATCAAGACATTAATGAAGAGGTCCATCCAAGACAGCAAGGCAGAACAATGGATCATCAAGAGCAAGAAGCCAGAGAAAACCTTGATGAAGCTAACTTTAGGAAGAATGAGCTGGGTTTGGACTTCATTTAATTATGTAAGATTTTTTCATAACATGGCGAGTAACCCAAGTATTTCTAACCAGTTGGAAAGAAACAGCAGTCAGTGAGATCAGAATTAACATTGCTTGGAGCTAAGGTCATGTAGATGCGAAAACTGCCCTCAGGATATCAATGTCAAAGTGGTTTGCTGAGAAATCTCTGATCATAGGCACCAGGTTGACAGGATTCCTGAAGAATTTCCTTTTGACCCTTTCATTATCAATCACCCTCCAACATGTAGGATAGTGTTGAAGCTGTGAGAAGCAATGCTTTGTCAAACTTTTCTTGGCAGTCTACTGTTCATGAGGGAGGGTGGACATATGAGCTGATCATTGTATATCTCTTAGTCTTGAATGGCAGTGCACGCCCTTGAACAGCTCCTACACTCTATGTTGTGTAGAATCACCACTGATTCTATTGGTTCATTCACAAGGATATAACTGTGAAATTATATGTCCAGGCTTGGCCTTAGCCTAATCCCTGCACACTCTATTTACCCTCAGTGTTATCCACATTAAACAACAACATCTTGGCTGTTGTGACATTTCATGGATCCATGACATCTGAGGCTGTCTGGAGTCAAGAAGTTAATTGTTTGTGAGAGATGAGCAACACTTGGGTGTTACAACTTTGTTCATCCTTGGGATCTCTGAAGAGGCTACTCATCTCTCACATGGTGCAGCCTCTCACATGGTGCAGCTGTACAGGTGCAACAGTAAAAATGATACCAGAACAATCATTTTAAGAGTGTCAGTAAGTATATATTTGCTAAAGTGCAGGATTTTTTAATACTATGTGTTACCTGTGCTATCTATGCACTCTTAGTAGATTTTTCTCTTTCTCCCTCTCACAATGCCTACGTACAGGTCCACCTTCCACAGCTGAGATGGTGAAACCTGATCAATTGAGTCCCAGTTGGTTTGGAAGACTTGGGAGTCGTCTCTAGGGCTGGTTGGATCTAGAGAGCCCAGTCCTGCTGACAGTGTCCTGCCCAAAAACAGGCTCATCCTCGTCCGCTTGGACTTGAGGTTTTGGCATAAAAGGCAGGGGGAGTTGAAGGGGCTGGGCAAATCTGTATAATCCTAAGAGGAACATTTAGGGAGTCCTGTGTGTATCTTTTCCTCTCTATAAATGTCATTGAGGTCTCTCTATTTCCAATTGTGTCGTTGTTCTTCTCCAAACAAACTGAGCATTTTCTCTTCAAACAGATTGAAGACATTATAACAAAGTGTGGAGCTGGAGGAACACAGCAGGTCAGACAGCTTCAGAGCAACAGGAAAGCTGACCTTTCAGGTTGGGACCCTTCTTCAGAAGTGGGGAGGGGATGGCGAGCTCAGAAATAAATAAAGAGAGGAGGAGTGGAGCTGGGGAAGGTAGGTGGGATGGTGATAGGTGAGTGCAGGTAGGCAGTGGTCGAGATTGGTCAGTGAGGTGTGAGGGGCAGATAAGTGGAAGAGAAGATGGACAGATTGTGTCAGGTCAAGGAGGTGGAGATGAGTGGGAGGGTTGATCATGGGATAAGGCCAGGGGTGGGAAGATTTTGAAACAGGTAAAATCCACGTTTAGGCTATAGGCTCCCAAGGTGAAATATGAGGTACTGCTCCTCCAGTTTCCGGGTGACATCATTTTGCTGTGGGTCTGGAGTCACATATACGCTAGACCATGTAAGTATGGCAGATTTCCTTTCCTGAAGGACATTAGCAAAAAGCTGGGTGTTTATGACAATCAACAGTAAGCAACCTTTTGTTTAGTTCAAAGCTTTATTGAATTCAAATTTCACCATTTGTCATGTAAGTTTTTGAATCCATGTCCCCAGAACATTAGGGGCTCAGGATTACTAGTCGAGTGACATTACTGCTACACTGCTGACTCCCCTCCTCCTGGGGTGAATGCTGCAAATTCCCAGTAGTAGTAGCCTCTCCTGCTGTGTGATTCCATGGGAAGGGTGCCTATGAGGTTAAGTATGGAAGATTGTGTGACCAAAGTTGCTCCATGGTGATCTGTATGCCACAAATCTCACACATCAAAACTCGTTAACTGAGAAATGGGAAAATTCAGCTCATTCTGTTCCTCCAGTGGGGGATGGGCCCCATAAGCTTGGGGGAACTGTGAAGATATAGCAGCTTATGATAATACCAAGAACATGGAAGTGGTGCAGAAAGAAGTTTATAAATCTGTTACAGGGTGTTAAGGTGATGAGTTCAATGAAAAAATGTCATATCCTTCCAGTGTGTCACTACCATTATTTGCTGTCAATTCCCTACACCCCCAACACAAATCTGTAATCAGTTTTCAATCTTTAACTATATCTACTTGCCTCCACCCACAGCTCACATGAACTGACAACTATTTAACGATGACAGCTGGATCACCTGAACATTTTGCAGGATACCCACTGATGCATATCTCTCTTTCTTATAGGAAAACAAGGCAAGATAGCAGGAGGCAGTAGGCAAGGATGGACAAATCCATCAATGCCCATTAAACCCTGTGGAAATAAGTGTTTTAGCCACCAGGAGAATAGATATAAGCTGTGACCACTGCCAGGTCTAGAGGTGTTAATGATAAGGGTATACTTAATTTCCCTCCTTTTATTCCACTTCTTTCTTAAAGTGTAAGCTATAGCTGTTGAAACACATATTTCTCAATTTCTCCCACCTTTTCCCTCTCCCCCACCAGTACCCGTCCCTTATCATGTTTTCACTTCAGATACCGTCTGCCCTCTGAAATGGCCTAGTATGCCAACCAGTTCAAGGGCAACTTGGGATGGCGAACAAATGTCAGTTTTGAAAGCATCTGATAGTTTTTATTCTTGATTTGGAAGAGATTAGCTGGTTTAACTTGTTAATTTATTTCATAGCTTAAGGAATGAGTTGATGTTTAATTGTCAATGCTTAGACAGAAGGTGATGGAATTTTTATTTTTCAATGTACGGAAGAGAGAAATTTGTGATTCACTATGTTGTACTATTTAATGTTAATTCACCTGCCATATGTAAATGAAGCCAATTGGTTTGGAGTCTGAGTTTCAGTTTTGTCAGAGTAATATTTGGTCTGTTCTTTGAGATTGGAAGATCATGCAGTGCACATGACACATTCTAGTAAATGTTGCACAGATTATAGCCTGTCTGTTGAATTTGTTATCATTTACTTATAAATAGGTTGACCTAAGATAGTAGGGGTTATAAGTCAACCTTGGAGTGGCTGAAACCAAGGACTAATTGAGCATAAAAACTCAAAAATGTAGCAGTGCAGTAATGTGCTATTTAATGGAAGTTGTTTCCTTCTCTACTGTGGTTCTACCTCACTATTTCTTTCTTCAGTTAGCCACAGGACTTGTTGGGCCATCATCTACATTCATTCACTGGATAGGGGAAAATAGGAAGTGCTAAACGTTTGAATAAATCCAGAGCAATCTTACATTGTTTTGTTTATTGGAGCACTTGGCAATTTTTTTTACAAATGAAGGATATTTCCCAGCATGCTCTAACAGGATTTGTTTGGAAATAGCTTCTTTGGCAGAGACTCCAGCCTTGAATAATGTGTTAGCTTTCTCTTTTAACAGTTTGCTGTGGATAGATACATGTGAAAATACATTGCATTTCTTCAGTGTCCATCCCACTGCGTAAATGGTCTTTAGTACGGGAACTGTTCCTGCACTTTCTGAGAGTAAAGCCATTCATGGACAATGAACAGACAAAAACATTCAAGGAATTATAGGACTAAAGAGGATGTAATTTCACCTGTTGAGTATTTCTATGTGACTTTATTTTACAGTTTAAAAAACTCTCACTCCTCCTCTAAGTCAGATTTTATTTGATCAGGGTAACTTTTTCTCTATACCTTGTTTTGTCCTACTCTGTAGCCTGAATGCGTCATGGTGACCTAATTACACTTTGTGACTTATGGCATTGACATTGATTTTTTTTGTACTCATTCATATAGCTGTACACATACTTCCCTATTGTTTTAACATTATAATCAGGACATTAGATATGCATTTCCCAAGGATGTAGGAACATGTTCATCAGAATCAAAACGGCATCCCAAGCTTGTGCTGGCTGAGAACAGATCAGCAGTGCAATCTTTCTGGTAGTGGCTGTAGCGAATACAATGAGGTCAGCCAGGTGGACTGCATGGAATATGAGTTCCCTGATTGGGGCTGTTAATCTGGTCCAATCAGGGAGCCCTGGCTGACAGGTAAGAACAGGATTGTCAGACATCTTGTCCACTCTGAGTGCTGGCTCTGAGGCAGCTGGATCAGTATCTAGGACTCTCCACATGTAAATAAAGAGTGACCTGGTGACAGGATACTGGTCTCTGTGGAGGTATTTCAGTGGCCTCTCAATTGCCACCTGTTGTGTAGTTGGGTGCGTGCTATCCCTTTGAGAGAGTAGGTTAGGTGATCCAGAGGTAGGGGCTAGGGGAGGCAGTCTAAGACCAACTGTGGAGCTGAGAGACTAACATTAAAACATTCTCTTTTCAAGATTACTCTCCGTCTACCACATTGTCTATTTATGGTTCCATTGAACTAAAACCCTAATAACTGGTAATGACAGTGGGATCCAGCCACACATTGTGTGCAAACATCATTTTGTTTTTGTCTGTAGGAAGAACATTGCCTGGACTTTGAAAACGGTGCAGGATTGTGGAGGTAATGTTAAGAGTTCCAATAGGGAGGGGGATCAGCCTGCCATTGACACCAGAGAAGAAGGATGCACTGACACAATTGTTGAGGAAGCGGTTGACACGGAGAGCACTCATCAAGGGGAATCAGGCTGTGAATGGCTACTAGGGTCCAGTGGCAGAAAAAGTTCCCACCAGTGGGAAAACAAAATGGCAGACCAATTTGGAGTGGTGGGACTGTTTGATGAAAAGACAGAAAATTAGATTCTGCACACTAAATGTTTTAATGTATACTTAAAGGCAAACAAAGTGGCTGAAGACATAATGATACTGGTTTTCTTCAGTACCATTGATAGCAAGAACTTTGTGATTCTAAGGTATGACCAGAGAAACCCACAGAGAAGACATTCTAAGAACTATACAAAGTGTTGGGAAGTTGTTTTGCACCAAAGCCACTGATTATCTCAGAATGCTTATGTTTTTATAAATGGGTACAGCACGAAGGAGAATCCATTGTTCAAATTGTGGGCCGCCTTAAACAGGTTAGCAGTATATTGTGAATTCAGAAGGTTCCTCCAAGATGCCTTGTGGGACCATTTAGTTTGTGACTCCAACATGAAGCCATCCAATGGAAGCTTTTAACAAAGAGATACCTGGATTTCAAGGCAGCTTTTGAAATTGTTGCCTTGATAGTGTTGACCACCAGCAAAGCAACACAGTTGAGTGACAATGCCCAGTTTGATAGTAGCAGATTCTCAGCAGAGTGTGTTACCAACGATAGAAGCTGCTGATACGGCAAGAGTTGCCACAAGGAGTCAATGTGCTAGACTCAAGAAACTCAGTGTTGCAAGTAAGGAAGTAAGGAAGTAAGTCATGTTGCCCAAAATTGCCGGGTACAATTCAAGCACGAGAAGAGATGTCTAAAGGAGACAATTCATAGGACAAGAAATAAGGTATATGCTGCCAGCCAGAGAGTAGACCAGGAGTCAGCCAAGTCTGTGAAAAAAGTAGAAGGCCTAGAGTCAGCAGAGTTTTGATTAAACATCCTGTTGGTAGAGGGTAAAGTTGTTCGTTTCTGGGTTCTTCCCAAATTAGAGGAGAAGACAGTAAAGATGAAAGTGGATATGAGTGCAGCAATGTTCCTAATTCCTGCATCAATATGTAGGGCCATTGAAGCCTGACATTGAAGCCTCCCAAGATTACACTATGGAAGTACATGGAGCAAGTCGTGCCACTGAAAGGCTATGTCCTGGCAAAAGTACAGCTAAGGGATCAGTGTGCCAAACTACCTCCAAGCATAGTGAAATTAACATTAAGTTGGGGCATAGTTAATAGGCTGGCAGATTTAAAAATGATTATGCAAGAGATTTTGGACAGGTATAAAGATGTCTTCAAGCAAACCCTGGGGAAATGAAAGGAGTAGAAATTAAACTTTGGTTGAAATGGGAGGCTTGTCCAAGGTATATGAAGGTGTGTCCAATGCCCGTACACTACACAGCCTAAAGTGGAGGTGGAACTTGAATGGCTAGTGAATGTGCCACTCCAAACAATAAAAGCAGATGGCACGGTGAGGATTTGTGGTGAGTTTAAGGCCACAGTCAACCCAGCCCTGTGTGTGGATCAATACTCACTTCCATTCATTGAGGACCTGTTCAGTGAACTGGCTGGGGGAAAGAAATTCTCAAAAATGGATCTGTTGCAGGCCAGTTTGCAGATGGGGTTCGCGAAGGAGTTCCAGCTTCCACTGATGATAGTGACACATAAAAGACTGTTCTATTATAAGCAATTTCCTTTTGGCATCACATCAGCATGATGTTCCAGATCAAATATTGAGTGAATTGCCAGGTGTCCAGTGTTATACAATATTTTGTTTACTGGATCATCTGAAGAGGTGCATTTGAAAAACCTAGAAGAAGCACGAAAAAAGTTGCAGGAACATGGTATATAAGTAAACAAGGAAAAATGCAAGTTTTTAAAAGATTCCATTAAGGTCTTTTTCCCAGGGTAGCGGAGTCCAAAACTGGAAGGTATAGGTTTAGGTGTGAGAGCCAAGATTTAAAAGAGACCTAAGGGGCAACGTTTTCATGCAGTGGGTGGCGCTTGTATGAAATGAACTGGCAGAGGAAGAATTGGAGGCTGGTAGAATTACATTTGGACCTGGAGGTGTGTATAAATAGGAAAGGTTTAGAGGGTTATGAGCCAAATACTGGCAAATGGGACCAGATTTTTTCGGATATCTGGTTGGTATGAATGAGTTGGATTGAAGGGTCTGGTTCCATGCTGTACAGCTCAATGATTCTATGACTCTAAGTACTTTGGCTATGTAATCAATGGGTGACGGACTACACAAGATGCCCAAGAAGATGGAGGCTATCATGGAGGCTCCGAGACCAGAGAATGTGTCTCATCTGAGATCATTCTTGAGACTTCTAAATTACTATGGCAAGTTTGTGTCTGATCTGGCACCATGCTAAAACCCCTGCGTAGGTTTCTGGGAAATGGGTGGTCATGGAAATGGAACCAAGAATGCGAGAAGGCTTGCCGAGAGATGAAGGAAGCCCTGAAAAGGTCAGAAGTGTTAACTTATTTTGTCCTCAAGATACCACTGTAGGTTGGCCTGCAATGCCTCATTTTATGGGGTTGGCGTATACTGTCACACATCTTACCAAATGGAGAGGAAAGGCCATTGTGTTCACATTGTGGTCACTAATGAAGACAGAGGAGAAGTATGCCCAAGTGGAAAAAGAAGGATTGGGACATTGTGTTCAGTGTTAAGAAGTTCACCCATTTCCTTTATGGCAGGATCTTCATGTTGCTGACAGACCACAGGCTGTTAACTTCCATTTTTGGTCTGTGTACAGGAATACTTTAATGGCAGCAGTACACCTGCAGAGATAGGCACTGGCTCTGTCAGCCTACTCGTATGAAATTAAATAGCAACAGGCAGAGAAGCATAACAATGCTGATGCTACGTCAAGGCTACTACTACACAAGATGACCCATTGCTTGCTGGTGACCTTAATGTTCAAGTGACAGCTGAGAACCATGTTTGACTGCACCCAAAAGAGAGTGAAATCAATAACGATAAATAGTCAGAAGCGTGGGAATCTCAAAATGGAGGGTACTCCAAAGAGGAGAGAGTTTGTTGGCCCAGGATTATACCTCTGGGGAAAAATCGATCCCAGTGGTGGTGGTGGCTCAAATATGACCGTTGTAATATACAGTAGAGACTAGGGATGAACTGGTCTGGAGGAGACATGTGGACCAGCTGGTCACCACACCTCGCCAATGGGAGGATGTCCCTCAGAACACTGAGCTGGTCCAGATGGGACCATTGATCTCGAACAAGTCGTGTGTCTCTGAGGCAGGGTTGGCCATAGCCAGGGAGGAGACAACAGCAGCATCAGGGGGCAACAGCAGCCCGTCAGAGAGGGTCATACCTGAAGAATAACAGGAGCTTCTGGAAGCCCAGGTGACGACACTGGAAAAGGTTCCTGAGACAAGTGGAGGGTTTTCTGGGTATCGCCATCCTACTAACAGACCGATTATGTCAAGTAGACTATGGAAAAGTCTGTTCTGAGGAAGGGTCACCGGACCCGAAACATTAACTCTGTTTTCTCCTTCACAGGTGCTGCCAGACCTGCTGAGCTTTTCCAGTAACTTTGTTTTTGTTCCTGATTTACAGCATCTGCATTACTTTTGGTTTTTATGCAAAAGTCGTATTCTTTGTCAAGGTTTTTCTTTTTTGGAACTATTCCGGGCAACGCTTGTATAATAGCTTTAATTCTTGGATGTATATATGTTGTTGATGTGAGTAGTGAAATAAAGGGGGAGGAGTGTTATATATGTAATTGGCTGTGTGCTGCCCCTTGAAGAGAGTGGGTCAGGTGACCCAGAGGCAAGAGCTAGGGGTGGCAGTCTAAAACCAGTTGTGGAGCTAATAGACCTACAATAAAGTATTCCCTGCTCAAGTTTGCCCTCCGTATACTGTATTTACGATAGTGAACCACAAACATAATACTACCTACATGCTTACTATGCTATTAATAACAGTAAGTAGGTTCCTAATGCTGCAGTTCACTCACAGTCATGGCAGTTCTGGAGCCTCAGTATTCCCACTGAGAGAACTTGGAACTGCTGAAGCCGATTTGAGAATGTGAATGCCCCTTAAAATGGAGGCATTTCAGAATAGTAATACAGTTGTTTTAAACAGGGGAAGGCTTCTAGTTCATCAGATCAGATTGGATTTTGGGACCAAAATGTACATCTTTCCTTTGCTGGCTTCATCCTTGGCAAATGCAGTCTTCAATCTGATAGCCCTTGGAGGTGACTTCCATGGAGTTGGTAGCTTCCCAATTTGCTGATGGCTCTGTAAAATTGGCCCCAGAATTTTTAGAATTTGTGCAGTTTCTCAAGGTTTCTGTGCTATATCTATAAAAATAGCTTTCTAAAAAAAGTTTAGGTTTCTGAGTATTTTAACAAAATTTATAATCACTTCGGTGCAGAAAGGTGCCATTCGCCCATCGAGTCTGCACTGACCCAGCCCCATAACTTATCCCCATAGACCTGCATTTATCATGGCTAATCCACTTAGCTTGTCGCCAAACTCCATAGACAATTTAGCGTGGACAATTTAGCATGGCCACTCCACCTAGCCTGCACATCTTGTGGACTGTGTGAGGAAACCAGCACATCCAATGGAAACGCATGCAGTCGCAAGGAGAACATGAAAACTCCACACAGACAGGGCGAGAATCAAACTCAGGTCCCTAGCACTGTCAGGCAGCAGTGCTAACTACTGATCCACCATGCCTTGTTCAACAGTCGTTGATAGACTGCAAAACATAACTGAATACATGTATTTTCTGAAACAGTAAAAAAATGAACATAAGCTATTGTTTTAGGTTGCAGGTAGAAGCAGAATGCAGCCAATTCTACATATTCTCCTACAAAAAAATCTCCCAGAATGAGAGAACCAAGTGACGAGGGAGAATGAGGAGTTGAAGGAGTAAGAAGGTTGTACTGGAGAAATTAATGGGGCAGAAGCTAATAGCCCAGGCACCTGACATTCCAAATTTTAGAGTGTTGAAGGAACTTGCTATAGAGATGGGAGATGCATTGGTGACCATCTTCTAAAACTCTATAGAATCTGGAATGATTTCAACAGATTGGAGGATCACCCCACTATTAGAAAAGGAAATGATAGAGAAAACAGAGAACTATATACATGTTAGCCTTACATCAGTGATAAAGAAAATGCTAGAATTTATAATAAAGGATGGGATAAATTGACTATTGGATAACAATGATCTGATTGGGCATAGTCAGCATAGATTTGCTAATGGGAAGTTCTGTTTGATGAACATGTTGGAGTTTTTTTTGAGGATACTATTAACAAAATTGTTGATGGACATAGTATGCTTGGATTTTCAGAAGGCTTTTGACAAGATGCTCCACAAACATCGCTTAGCAAAGTTGAAGGATAAGAGGTAATGCACTGATGTGGATTAAGGATTGGTTAAAAGGTGGAAAACAGCGAGCATGAGAAAATGGATTATTCTTACATATGCAGGCTATGATTTTTGGGGTACCATAGGCAGCAGTATTTGAGCCCCAGTTGTTCACAATATACAACAGATTGATTTGGATGTTTGGACCAAATTGAATATTTCTAAACTTATGAATGATACAAAGCAAAGCAGGAATCTGTTTTGTGAGCAAAATGTAAAGTGTTTTCAGGAGGATTTGGATGGGCTTAGGGAGTGAACAAGAACATGACAGAATATAATGTAGAAAAATGTGAAGTTATGCACTTTGATAGGAGGAACAGATGTGTGGAGCATTTTTAAATGTTAAGAATTGGAAAGTGTAGAAGTACAAAGGGCCCTACGTGGCCTTGTAAATAAGGTTAACATGCTGCTGCAGCAAGCTATTAGGCAGGCAAAGTGTATGCATGCCTTTATTGCAAGACGATATGAGTACACAGGTAGCTTGAGTTGTTTAAGAGCTTGGTTAGACCATACCTAGAGTATTGTGTGAAGTTATAATTTCCTTACCTCAGGAAGGATATTGTTGTCATTCAGGAAATGCAACAAAAGTTCACCAGACTTGTTCCAAGGATGTCAGGACTGTTGTTTGAAGACAGATTGGACAAATTGGGCCTGTATTCTTAGGAATTTTGAAGAATGAAAGGTGATTTCATTGAAACTTCTAAAATGCATAAAGGATAGAAAGAGTTGATATAGGCAAGATGTTTCCTTGATTAGGGAGTCTAAAACTATTTAAAAATAACGGAATGCCACTTTGGTCTGATATAAGGAAGAATCCTTCAACTCAGAGGATTGTTGTCTTTGGAATTCTCTATCCCAGTCAGCTGTAGAAGCTCAGTCTTTGAGTATGTCTTAGGCAGAGACTGATAGATTTCTGATTACCAGTGGCATACAAGGTTATAGGAAAGTTGTGGTAACAAGGCATTGAAGTGTTTGATCAGCTATGATGATGCTATCTGGCATAGCAGGCTTGATGAACTGAATGGTTCATTGTTGTTCCTATGCCTATAACTTGATGCTATCCTAGGGGCAGCTTAGGATAGAGTTGTACAAAGGATATTGTATATTCCTTCCTTGCATTTTTAAGTGGCATAACTTAGTATTCATGTGAAATTATCGAACCAAACTAAGGTTTTCTATTTATTGTATCATAACATAATCATACCTACAATTGTATTTAACTTTTAGTCCTTCCAGCTATAGGTAACACTGCAGTTCTTTTGAATTCTATCTCTCAGATCTGTTTCTTCTAGACAGCAGATATTAAAAGTGAGGTAGTTGATTTTTAGTTTGTCTTGTTCTGTTCCCTCTTATTACTATTGTATGGTGTCATGGTTTTGAAAGGGTTAACGTTTGTTTTACAAAGACTCCACACATTTTACTGATGTCGACCGCAGGAGTTCTGCATTAGCTTTCAAAGAGAACAGATGCATCCGTAGCAGTTCTCTGAGGTCCTACTAATTACATTTGACTAAATGCAGTTGTGCTAGCTCTCATGCAACAAACTTTTTTATCGAAGAATAAGACTTCTTCTGCGGATATTCTACTTCAGTGTATCATCTGCCACCAATCCCTAGATAGGCCCAAGATAAAGCAACGACAAAGGAGGACTGGAGTCAGTTAACTATATCAAACAACCCTTACCACACACTAGAAGAAATGGTAAATACCACAAGTACCAGCAGTGGTCATTAGAAAAATACTGCAAGCCACTGAAGGTCATTTATATTTGAAGTTTATTTAACTTAGATTTAAATTTACACATCCTGCTGCTCAAAGATTTGTTTCCCGTGAGCCTTGCTGCTCCTTGCTTGTGTTTCTACTCAGTACTGTCCCTTGTCTCCACCAATGCTGTGTCGCTGCCTGTTAATTTTAAAACATTTCCAATCTAAGGGCCTTGCTAATATCGAAGGCTGATTTACTGCCATGATGCTATTTACTGCATCTCTCCCTACCTGTTTGTTCACTGCCCTGTATTGTCCATTTTCTTTGAAATAGTGAATATGTACCAGCAACCTTGGCAATGCAAACATAAATAGAAAACATCATCAAGGATTCCATTAATAATCAATTAGAATGCTTGGGCTAATACCGGGAGTATACAATATGGCTGTGGAAAACCAGTGAACATGATTGACAAGAACAGGTTTTTGAAGAGGCCATTGGTGTGGTAGATCAGGGAGATCTGGCAGATGCCACGCATTTTGGATTTTAAAAACAATTTTGATAAAACCATTGTTGACGAGGTAATTGGTTTGTTTGCAAAATTTTCAAACCAGCGAGTTTTCTCTGAGGATGTCAATTCCTGCAGACTGCAATAAGATTGAAATGAGATGCAAGGTTAAATTCAGGGGAGCCTAAGGTTCAGGTGTACAGTTGGATCATAAAGTCAAAAATGTACATTTATATTCAGAAGATTGTCCTAGTAGGTAAATTAATCAGATAAAAGTGCGTATGTACGTCATATGGGTATTTTCACAAATAGCGTGTGTGTGTGTGTGTGTGTGTGTGTGAGAGAGAGAGACAGAGAGGGAAAAGGACAAACAGAATGAAACATTAACGCAGGACACAATCACTCCAATTCAAGAGATTGCAGACACACACAAAGCCACAGCACAGACATGGAAAGAGAAATACAAACATAGGTTTGTGATACCCACATACAGAACAGACATTGACAAATAGCCAGTATAAACCTAATGCCATGTGAAATGTAATCTGCAGTAACACTTCCCACTTAGTACATATCATTTTATTCTTTTCTATATCTTTTATTGTTCTTTGCTTTCCTTTGATTTATGTTAAAGATAGTGAAGAAATGATAAATGAGATGGTGCTAGTTTGCTGCGCTTGTTCTGGAATCTTTGCTTACAGATGTTGGCAATCATATTTCTTTTCATCTTTGCCTTATATTTTTGGTCTCCATTTGGAAAAAAAAGACATCTTATGCATGTATTATGGCTTGCAACACTTACCAACTAATCACAATTTTTTGTTCTGAAGAACTATGAATGGGTATCTGAAAGGCAGTGCACTTTGATGTAACTGAATGTCAGGCCTTGCCATCTGTGAGCTTTTAGAGAAATTCAAAAGAAATTAGAAAACTAGAATTCCTACATTTCTTGGTAAAAAAAAGTTACTTTAACGTATCTTCTGTCACTAAAGTTGTAGTTTAGACATTCTTTTTTAGAATTAACAGCTATTGGATGTTCATTGATGATGATAATTGTTATATCGGGCAACTCTATCTCCATCCGATGTGCAAAGTTGAGTGTGATTTATACGGTAAAGGGCCCGATTGCCATGCCAGGTGAGACTCTAGGATCCTCATGTATGCATACATGAAATTTTTATCTTGTCTATTTAGTTGTTATGAGGTAAACACTTGCGATTGTTGTAAGACTATCTCAGAGAAAAAAAAGGCTTTCTGAATAAACAGAAGATAGGCTGAGTTGCTTGTAATTTTACACTGGAGCTGCCCCAGGGCAGTTCACATCTCTCCTCAGCTGCCAAGTGGAATATTTTTACAGGCTTTGTTTGCCCAAGCATTTGTTTCACTATAAATGCTCCAAAGGATGATTCCTTAGACAGTGCAGGAATCTGTATCTGTACATTTTTTGAGCTGATAATCTTAATGCATTTAACTCTCGGCAACAAAGTAAACTCCATTAGGGCATGATGCCAAAAAACCAAAACATCCAACGATCCCATGTTAGCATGTTGGGGATTGGAGGACAATCCAACATTACATCAAAAGTAAGAGGCAAAGTTGATTGCAAGCCTGACATTCCGTAATTTATTAAAAGTATCTGAAGATCAGTTTAATTGTGGATCCAAGCCATTCTGAAATTAGGCTTGTTTATTTTATTACAAATGCATAATTGCTGTCTAGAATGCAGTGGACATTGGCACTTTAAGAAAAATACGTCACTAATCACATTGAACTGTTTATGATCGCAACACAAATTAAACATTTATTTTTATGTGTTTCATGATTAAATTAAAAACAAATTTTTTGACATAATTTCAAAGATTTGTATTGAGATCTAGGAGTCAGATAATGCAATGGTTCATCTGTCCATGATGCTGGCCCACTCTTTGCATCAGAAAGCTGTGGACAATGAATCATAATTTTCACCTTCACTGCTTTGGTGGTAAACTGTCAGACCAGATCAGTTTCATAGTAAAACCCACCTGATTTTCATTCACCTGAAATCAATGAATGAAAGACAAAAGATTTGTTCATTTTACAATAGGGAGGAACTGATGCTTCAGTTGTACAGAGACTTGGTCAGACTCTATCAGGACTAAAGCATTCAGTTTTGAACACTGAGCCTCAGGACAGATGTACTAGGCTTGGAGTGGTTATGAGCAAATTGATGAGAATGATAATAGGTCTTAAAGGATTCCATGATGATGATGGATTTTATAAACTAATTTTTACTTTCGTATGTTTAGAAAGTGAAGAGTGATCTAATTAAGCTGTTGAAATGATAAGGAATTCCGGCTGATATGGTAAATATAAAGAGCGTATTTGCTTGTGTGGGTGTTTAATATTGGATCATGAAATTTAAGAAATACTTTTTCATAGAAAAGGTAGTAGAAATTTAGATTGCTCTTCTCCAAAGGCTATGGTTGCTGGGACAGAATAAAATTTTCAGGATTGAGTTAAATAGACTTTTGTTATTTAAAGTTGGCAAGTGATGTGGATTAAAGGCAGATTAACAGAAAGCATTTTGATGCAATAGTGAAGCCAATAGAACATATGTCCAAATTAAGATGATGTACAAATTGGAAGGTCATTTGAAAGTGACGGTGTTCCCATGCATCTAACAGCCTTGTTCCTATAGGTTTAGGAGAGACTGTCAAAGAAACTAAGAGTAAAGAATGAGCTTGAGACCTTCTTCAGTATAATAGTGCCTCTATCCACTGAGACAACAAGAAGAAATGCCTTTGCATTCTGTTTGATGTTTATAAAGATAATACTTGCATTGCGTTTCCCCTATTTCATTTGCAAGTACATAGGTGTTAAATAATGTCAACATAGATTAGCTTTCAGAAATTCCTTCTGGAACATGTCTTATATGATGTGCTCTGAGAAAATTAATAAAGGAAGATGTCATCACATATATAATGTAGAAGTAAGTGGCATTCTGGATGGTCTAATGCTTAAGGGTCTCCTTTAATGTAAATATTATTACTTTAATAAAATATGAACATTTCCACATTTGTCAACTACTACAAGCAAAGAACGTACTGGAAAACATGAGTTTCTTTAGTGTTTTGCTAGTTCAAATATCAATCATAAAGGAAAAGCATAATAAAAATATGTTATCATTGCACTCCTATTAGGGACTATTTTTGTTGATATTAGGGTGCTATTTGAATACCATTGCTTTGCAACTGCTGAACGACATACAGAAGTGTGGCACAGTAGAGTTCAGCTTCCTGTACAACTAACTTTTCACTGGGTGGCCACCATTTCTATCTGGGTTGCCATGGATTCATAATTTTTCCGTGAGAATGCAGAAACAAATAACTTCTATGACAAGCTCCATCTAAGCTTGACATGATGATTGTGTATGCTCAAAAAGTCAATTTGTGACATGCCCCAAGAGGTAATTGTTTTATTTAGCAAACTGAAGATGTATTTTGGCATTTTTAAGAAGGCAAAATTTTATTCCAAGTATGAAGAAGAAAACACGGGCCATATGGAAATAAAACAGTTCAAGAGGTCTTAGGTAATGCTTATGAATTCCTTTTACATTTTCATTTGCTAGAATTTTGAAAATTCTGAAGTGAAGACGTTGAAACCTCTGCAGATACTGATGCCTGTGAATACCTTCTGGGAAAAGATAACCTCAAACTTAATTACTGTCTCTGCTGTGGAGTAGCGATATATTATGCTCAAATGGTAACTCCTCACTTGTCAGCTTAGATTTTAAGATACTTGATTCTGGACTATTAATCTTCCTCTGATAAGATAGGCCCACTGTAGTTGGGGCAGTGATACTGGGTATGGGTTGAGTACAGAGATAACAAGGTGTAGAGCTGGATGAACACAGCAGGCCAAGCAGCATCAGAGGAGCAGGAAGGCTGATGTTTCGGGCCTAGACCCTTTTTCAGGTTGGATGTTACTCGGTTATTGGGGGGGGTGTGTTGAGAACACGGTTTTAACTTAAGGGGCTGGTCTGACTGTGTTGCACACTACATCCAAATTTACTTTACATTAATTGCATTTAAGAAGCCTGCCTGTGCTTGCTACCAGACTTCAGCATTAAGGTTATGAAGATAGTGACTTCTTGAAGGATAAAGAAGTCACAAAATATAATTTAGAGCTGGTCAGACCAGCATAAACATGGGCTGGATTTTCACTGTCAAGGCAAATGGTCTGAGTTGGGAAAATGTCCAACTAGACAGAACTGCCTCAGTATAAAGTGCCCCATTAGACTGCGGAGTGTGGGGTGAGGATTGGGAGTGTGGAATGGGTTTGAATTGGGGCCAACGCCCTTGAAACTGATCTGGATGTGGCCACCGTAGTTACTGAGTATTGTGTCCGAATGTTTACAGGTCCTTCCTGATTTATATTTTAGGCTCTCTAACATGTCACATTTTCATGCCCTTCATATCCTCCATGCAAATTCATGTTCTCCACCCACACCAATGAATAAATATGCTGGTCATGCCAACTCATGCCCTTACATACCTCCAACAGCCCTTCGTACCCTCCATGACAACTCCTCATCCATCACCTACCTCAAACAGTCCATCATATCCTCCCTCTTCTATGCCCATTCATCAAGTGTATACTGTGTACAGAAACAATGGACAATATAACAAGCATGATATGTATAGAACATCTTAAAAACACTCCTTACTTTCCTTAAAAAGAACTGCTGTTGCTACAACCATTTAAAACTGTCAATCAATCCACCTTTAAAATATCAATAAAAGAAATTATAAGCAATTGATGCCTCTTTAGCTTGCGCAGATAAACATTCAGCCTATGATAAAAGAGATCACTGAATAAGTAGTTTATCATTACAGCACATACTATCAATCAAGTAAAATTTTCATTCTTAGCAACCGTGTCAACAAAATTAATCCTTTTATTGGATTTTGGGCTTGCATCTAAGTCTCATTCTGCATGAACACCACAAAAGGACAACAGAGCTTCTATGTGGTTGGCAGAAAGAAAAGGTGACTTGACTTTTTGTGCTTTTACAATTGCCTGCGTAAGGGCAACAGTTCCTAGACAGAGACATATCTTGCAGCCTTTACACATTATTCTGGCATAGCTGGGAGGGAAAAGTAGTTGAAGCAGACTTTATTGCTGCTGGTGAATTTAAAGAACTCCCTGAAGACTAAGGAAAGGGCCTGGAGATTGCCTCTGGAAGTTATTACTCAGCAAAATGGAGATAAGGAAACTCAGTGGAAGCAGGGAGCAAATGTGTATTGTTTTTTAGAAGGACTGTAACTCTGGGAAAGTATGGCAGGTGAACATCACTATCTGTAAGCTGAACTATTAGTTACCTGCAAAAAAAATTTAGTCAATTGTACTTTTGATCATTTCTTACATGAAAAGTTTTAAAACATAATATCTTAATGGGGCATACTTTCAGCTATTAACTGAAAGTTTAAATTTCAGTCTCTGTGGAGATTGGAACTGAAGAAAATATAAACACATGTTGTTGTTTTTGTTTTTGTTTTTGTTACTGTTCAGATCGCAATCTGCAAGTTGTGATCAGCTAACAAAAGGTTGGGTTTTAATAGCCTGAAGATTTTAAAAGATGATGGAGTTAAGGCTTTTCACAATTTCAGGTTTTATTAGCAATTAGCACAGGAGACCATAAGCTTTGATTTCTACACAGTGGAGATGTAAGGAGAAAGAAAAGTGTGGAAAAATATATTTGTAGGAGGAATAAAAGAGAAAAGTTCAAAATGACACAGATTGTCATAGGATTAGCATGAGTGCCACAAGAAACAGCAAGGGGATTCATGTGCACAATTCCTAGCTTGAGAAATTATATTTAAATAGTCAATCAAGGTTTAAGTCAACAAAATGTCAAATCTCATTAAGAAATCACAGTACATGATCAACTTTCCATGGAGATGTTTGCATTTACTTTGAATGAATTATTAATTAAACTACTAAACTACTTTAAATAAAATTGAACTATTTAGAATTGTTGATTAAAAAGTTGAAGCAAGTAAAAAATTTTAAGGAGTAATGAAGATATATTTCAGTGATACTACAGTTTTCAACCAACTCAGAAGAAGTCTGTAATTTTACTTGTATTTTACACTTTATATTTTACTTGTGCCTCTCAGGGGAGGTGACAGCTTAATGGTATTATCTCGGGACTGTTAATCCAGTGACCCAGGTATTGCTTTGGACACCTGGGTTTGAATCCTGCCACGAAAGATGATGTAATTTTAATTTAATGAAAAGAATCTGGAATTAAAAGTCTAATGATGACCATGAATCCCTTGCTGATTGTTAGAAAAACCCATCTGATTCACTAATGTCCTTAAGGGAAGGACATTATAGCCTACATGTGACTACAGACCCACAGCAATTTGGTTGGCTCTTAATTAGTGATGGTGGCACCAAATGCTGGCTTAGCCAGTGACACCCTTATCCCATGAATGAATAAAAAAATACTGAGAAGTTCCTCAAGCAGTGCAGTGCCGTTGTGTTTTGAGTATGGTAGCTACATTTGCTAATGACATCAAGATAGGTAGGAAAGCAACTTGTCAAGGGGAGGTAAAGATTCTGCAATGGGATATAACAGGTTAAGTGATTAGCCAAAATATGGCAAAATGTGTAAATGTGAACTTTTCCACTTTGGAAGGAAGAACAGAAAAGCAGTGTACTGTTTAAATGGAGATTGCAGTATCCCGAGATACGGAGACGTCCAAGTCCACAAATCACACAAAGTTAGAATGCTGTTCAGCAAGTGATTAAGAAGGCAAATTGAATGATATTTATTGTCGGGGACAATTGAATGTAATTGTAGGAAAGCATGTCAGCAATTCTACAGGGCTGTGGTGGAACCAATTTGGAGATTATACCAATTTGTACAATTTCGATCACTTAGTTGAAAAAAAAAATTACTGCATTTGAAGAAGTTCAGAGAAGATTCACTCAACCCATTCCTGGATCATTTTATGGAAAAAGGTTGAATAGGTTGGTCCTTTATCCTATACAGTTTTTAGGGAGAAGTGATCTTATTGAAACATTTCAGATCCTGAGGGGACTTGACAAGGTGAATACCTCGATGAGGTTTCCTGTAATGGGGAATTTGGAACTCGGTGACACCTTTAAGAATACAATTTCTCCTTTTTAAGACAGAGATGAGAATTATTTTTTTCTCTGAGAGGGTGTTTAGGATGTGGAACTCTCATCCACAGCAAGTAATGGAGACTGGATCAATCAGGAACCTATTAAATGACAAAGCTGGCTTGAAGAGATGAATGGCTAACTCTTGCTTCGTAGACCTGTGTTTTTATGATTCCACAGTCTACTTAACAGAACATTGAATACTTTTTTGCCTGGCTTGTTTGCAAAAACAGAACTCTGAAGACGCATGATACAAACATTGGGGGAAGATTTCCTTCGTGCCATTTGTAACAGAATCACAAAGCTACTTTTTATAAAGTGCTTATAATTTTGTTAAAAATAACATGCAAAGGAAATGGCCCATAGCGAATTGAGACTCTATAATGATAATTTTGTTCAGGTTTATTTTATATACTAACATTTCTGGCAGTATTATTTTCCTCACTCATTAAACAATCATTTTAAAAAGTCAATTTCAGATATCTTTTCATAGTTTCTTGAAAAAGCAAGAAAATGAAAATAAATTGTCAATGAACATGGGAACATGAGTAGACCATTCAGCCCATTGAACCTGCCCCATCATTCATTATGATGAAGGCTGATCAAACACTTTTACCCACTCCATCCCTGTAATCCCGTACACAGGTAGTAATAAAAAAAATTGACCTATCTCGAGTTTCATTATACTCCAGGGGTGGGGGGTGGGGAGGGTTGCGGCGAGTGTATGGCTGAGCTTCTAAAGCTGTCTGGGGTAGAGAATTCACAACTCTCTTAAGTAAAGAGATTTCTCCTTATCTTGAACCTCAGTGCCATCCCCCTTATTTTTGAATTGCGCTCCCTGCTTCTAATCTCATCAAACAGAGGAATGATCTTAAATAGAAACAGGTATAGGCCATTCAGTCTCTCAAGCCTGTTCTATCATTCAGTCAGATCATGGCTGATCTGTGGGTTAACTCCATGTACCTGTCTTTGGCCTATATCCCTCAATACCTTTGCTTAACAAAACCTTATCTATCTTAGATTTAAAACTAATAACTGATCTAGCATCAACTGCTATTTGTGGAAGAGTATTCCAAATGAGATTGTTGACTTGCTTGCCAAACTGGCTTGTTTTTGTTCAGATGTTTCGTCACCATGCTAGGTGACATCAACAGCGGAGACTCTGATGAAGTGATGATATTCTACTTCGCTTGGAATTTATACTGTCCAGTCCATTATGGTGAGTACTGTCATTTCCAGTTTTGATCTGTATGCGTTTATATATGGGATCCAATTCTGTATGTTTATTGATTAAAGTATGGGTGGAGAACCATGCCTCTAGGAATTCCCTCGCGTGTCTACGTTTGGCTTGGGCCACTACGGTTACTTTGTCCCAGTTAAACTGATGGCCGACATTGTCTGAATGTACAGATATTAAGGAGAGTTCATCGTGCCATTTAAGATATTAAGATATTCCTTAATATCTTAGAATAACATCATGGTGACGAAACGTCTGAACAAAAACAAGCCAGCTCAGTGAGCAAGTCAACAACTTCATCCACAACTTTAGAGAATACAGGCCCAGTTTGCCCAATCTCTCTTCACATGACAGTCTTGCCATCCTGAGGGCAAGTTTAGTGAACATTCATTGCAGTCACTGTAAGGGAATAATATCTTACCGAGATAAGGAGACCATAACTGCAGATGGTACTCCAGATATGATTTAACTATAACACCTATGCGTTTGAAGCCAGACTTCACTACTACTCTGCTAAAATTCTCTTGCAATAAAGGCTATCATTCCATTATCCTTCCTGATTGCTTGCTGATCCTACATGTTACATCACAATAGGAGTAGGCCATTCAGCCCTTCAAACCTGTTGCACATTCAGTGATATAATGGCTGATCTGTGGCCTGATTCCATATACCTGCCTTTGGCTCATATCCCTTAATACCTTTGCTTAACAGAAATATATCTATCTCAGATTTAAAACTAACAACTGATCCTATATTCACTTTATTTGTGGAAGAAACTTCCAAACATCTACCACCCTTTGTTTTTTTTTCCTTTATTCATTCACGGGATGAGGGTGTCACTGGTCAGGCAGCATTTATTGCGTATCCCTAATTGCCCAGAGGGCATTTAAGAGTCAACCACATTGCTGTGGGTCTGGAGTCACATGTAGGCCAGACCAGGTAAGGATGGCAGTTTCCTTCCCTAAAGGACATCAGTGAACTAGAGATAACAAGGTGTAGAGCTGGATGAACACAGCAGGCCGGCTGACGTTTTGGGCCTAGACCCTTCTTCAGATTTTCTGAAGAAGGGTCTAGGCCCGAAACGTCAGCCTTCCTGCTCCTCTGATGCTGCTTGGCCTGCTGTGTTCATCCAGCTCTACACCTTGTTATCTCAGATTCTCCAGCATCTGCAGTTCCTACTATCAGTGAACTAGATGGGTTTTTCCCCAACAATCAACAATGGAATCATGGTCACCATTAGATTCTTAATTCCAGACATTTTATTGAATTCACATTCTACCCAAGGATGGGATTTGAACTCGAGTGCCCAGAACATGATCTGGGTCTCTAGATTAACAATTCAGTGATAATACCACTAGGCCATCACCTCCCCTCCTTTGTGTGTAGGACAAAATTGACAAAAGATAGGTTGGAGTTGCATAGATTGGATATACGCTCTAGGATTAGGTCCTATTATACTCTACAAACTGATACCAATGGACATCATAATGATCAGAAAATGGATGGCTGCTAGTCATGCCAGATATCTGTGCTATTTATATATCACCTATCAGGCTGGCATTTAAAACAAGAACAGAAATTTATCAATGAAAAGGGACAGGAGTTTTGCTTAAAATGTAGAAAGAAGTCTGCAGAGTATAAATTTTGTTGTGTGTAGCATTTTTTGACAAACAAGTATAAACAATTGCATCATGCATGTGCAGCATACTTATGCTTAATAGAGAATTAGCTAAATTGTAAATTCATACTGAGGACGATGCAAAAAATTCATCTGAAAATTTTATCAGCATTTTTGGAAAATGTTTTCCTCTTTTTGTTTTGCTGGCAATATTCAGGAACTTTTGTAATGACTGTTCGGCTGCCTTTGTCCTGTATAACTTAATTAGCATGACCAGTAATTTTTCTAATATGACTAGAGATATAAGTACCCTAATTTAGGAAGAAGAGGTATCAGGTAGATTAGACTTCATTGGAGGTGTTTAATATCCCATTACCTGCATTGTTACGCCTGCATTTATGTATTGAGGTTTACATACTTTACCTTGGTAGATGATTTATGCTTGTGAAGACTCCAAATTTATTTGGAGTTATTTGGTTTGTGATTGGCACTGTTAGGGGCTTGGAGCTGACAAAGTGGTAAGCAACCTCAATCAGATTAAATGATAAATTAAATGGCACCATTGTGAAAACCAAATGCCTGATCTATATTGCCAAAGCACAGAAAATCGTCTTTCATGCTATATACTGTAGAAAACAGTATTTCACTTTAATCATCAAGCAGCAGAGACTGATTGTGTATAAATATGCCATCTGATGTGAGGGCACCAGCAGCTAACATATAATAGTGGGCTGGATCATTTAGTATGCAATGATCAGTCGAAGTCTCTAAAATGTCTCTCCTTCCTTTCACAAAGGCTGAAATATTGATCTAAGAATGACCCATATGGCTGAAAGATTCACCACCTTGTGATCTCCTTACACTACTACTTCCAGGTCAGCAGCCTTCAAGCAGAGTTTGGGTGATAGTGTCCTCTATTACTTTTCTGAGAACTCATGTATGCAATTTTTGGTTTTCCTTTTCTTTGTTTTTGTCTGTCTCTTTTTAGCTTACTGTGCCTTCAACCTTGGCAAAGCTTTCAACAAGTTAACACGGCTTCTGAATTTTTCAAATAACTTGTAAGTTGCTTTGTCCTTCTGGCATTTCCCTTTAACTGTCCACTTCTTAAATTGTACCATCATTCACTTTTCTATCCCAATAATTGTAAATAGTAAAATTGAATCCTGAAGCTGCAAATAATTGTGAAAATAGACTGACATATGAAAATCAAGCACTTTTAACATATTTCTGTTCTGTCTATCATTTTCTACAATAATCGTGATAACTTCCATCTTTGGTTAAGGTTCTCTCTGGCTGCATTCTTCTACTTATTATTACTGGACTAATACTTAATACTAATTGTGAAGCATGATTAAGTAATTGTACAAAAATTAACTTATTAGTTAATGAAAACTAACTGGCAAAGTGATTTATTTTTCTCTGAGCAGAGGAAGTTGTTTTATTTGCTTTACATTTGCATTTGTTTCGTCGGTAAAGCGAGCGAACGAAGGAACATGTACAACATAGTGACTTTGGCAGAGATAGAAATTAACTTTCAAATCTGTTTCTAAATGGTCAATGGCCATTCTAATATTTTGTAATTTGAAATAGCATCTCAAATGCTTACTTGTTTATTATGTTGTGCTTGTTGTAGATTGGACACAGTCCTTACCTATGTGATACAGAATTTCTTCACAATGAGTTCTACTACTGTTATTCCATTTGCAAGAGGATTTGTCCCGACTGGGTTCTGAGAAGCTCTGAGATAGCTCATTTACATGCTCTCTAGGCTAGTCCTCTGTAAAATGGGTAGGAGCCATTATTGTACATGGACACTACAGTGCAGCATTTAAAGAGACGGTTCAGCCTGACCAATACAGCAGTACAAAGGGAAATCCTGTAAATAAGGAACAGTTCTTGGTTCTTTCATTTGACTGTCTGTTAATTTAACTGCATACATCATCACTCATTTTACCATACATTTCCAGCATTATGTTTATGGAATTAACATTTGGATCAAAGGGACAGTATTTTCAAACAAGAAATAGACTCAAAATCAGAATCTCTTGGCTTCAGGCTTCCAAGTAACTTTTGAGGAAATTAATGGACAGAATAACAGACTCGTAGATGTGACCATCACTACCTACTTTGAACTATGCCACCTATAGAGATATGGTGCAGAACAGAATTATAATTCCCTCACTCTATAAATTACTGAGCAGTACTCTAAAGGTTAAATTACATCATAAGGGAAAGTAAGGCAACGCACTGGATACTTTATTTTCTTCCTTACCTGTGAGCACACATTTCACCATCTTGATGTCTGCACAGCTAAGTCTTCATTATATAAAAGCAAAATGCTGTGTATGCTGGTTATCTGAAATAAAAACAGGAAATGCTGGAGATATTCAGCATGTCTGGCAGTACGTGTGAAGACAGAAAGAAAGATGCCTTTAGTCCAGCTATTCTGCAAAAATCCATCTTCAGCATCCTTCCATCCATGTGTGATGATGGACATGCAGCAAATTCATTGTTGATGGGATAGTTTCACATGGCCTGTTTTGCTTGATTGTTGAATAGTCTAATGTATGGCCTCAATAGAAGGGTAATGGCTAGAGTCCACCTGTGTGATACGTGTTTCTTGGGACTGCAGTACATTCTTGACCTCTTACATTTTATCCTCCAGGGGCACCACACCAGTTATATAATTGGATGTAGGGAAATGTTAAGAAAAGAAAACTGGGTAGTTATTGGCAACAGACAGTAATAGAAAACAAGTGACAATGCATCAGCTGCCTGATTTACACTCAGCAATATTGTTTTCCATTAAAGTTAAAAAATAAAATGGTTGGGTGGATTGTAAAATAGGGTGCTAATGCACTATTGCCCATCTGTGTTACTGTTGAAAATGACTTTTACCTAACCACCAGGCCCTACCCTGTCAGTTGTTTTAAGGCATTACAAATATACAGATTATTGATTGTTGTTCCCACACAGCAGTTCCCAGTAGGGTTGGATTTCCAAGTGAGACAAAGCACGTCTCAGTGGGTAAACACAGCTAAGTTCGCTCTTCCATACATTTTGGTTGCATGTATAAGACTGACACTTGTGGAAGAACACCTGCAATTGCTCTAGGCTGAGAATTGTTGCAGGGGGGACCTGGGAATATCATGGTAAAAGAAAAGTTGTAATTTAAAATAGGGGTTCCTTAAATTTAAAAAATCAATAATGATCAAAGTTAGTGTGTTCTTTCTGCTATTGTTGTAAAAGCTCCTTCTCTGTCAGCATACTTGGCTTTCCAATTGAATAAACTGGCAAGAGCTAACTTTTAGAAATAATGTCGTGTGCACCTCCGAAGTGTGAAAACTGCAATAAACCCATCACATACAACAACAGCAAAGCATGAAAGATAAAAAAAAGTCTGAAAAGAATGTAGTAACTACCCATTCATTTTTAAAAGCTCTCCACACTTCAATGCACAGACCTAATTACTTGCTGCATTCCTAAATCCTAGTGCAATCAGAAACCTGGCATTAAAATATTTTAGACTCCAAGGATCAAGGCTAATTATGGGCCTAAGCTGCACCTTTTGGTTTTCTTTTCTGGTTGCTTTTAAACACGCTCCGCTGGAAGAATGGCTGCATCGGCCACTCAGGGGTGAAGTGAAGACAAAAAAACAAAAAGAGACTCGATTCAATTCAGTAAACGTTAAAAAAAAGGAGACCAAGAGAAGGAGAAGAGAAAGCTGATGCAGTAAGTGAGCCTGGGCTGCACTACAGAATTGTGGCAGAATACAATATTCACAACACAAAGACGTGTTTAAGGTTGGCAAGGCCCCTTAATGCTGTTGTTGGTGTTTAAGTAGTGCAGTGAGGTATTTAACAGCGATGGTTTCTAAACATTCAAGCTGAGAATGAAGGCAAGCCTTTAGCTACTTGAGGGTTAGAGGAAGGATTTCAAACAATCTCCCCTCCCCCAAATAGCAAGACCACAGGAGCAGCAATGTGCACACTCTGACACCAGACTGGAGTGATATGATGTAATGGAAATGATTATTACATACTTATGACAGATAAGTTCTATAAAAGTAAGTTTAAAATAATGATCTGCCCACCCAGGCAGATAAGCTTCCTCTAATTGAGCCACCTGTCTCTCTGCCATGTCGGAGCTCCTGTGGAATGTGTATATTCACACGCTGGGCTGTGAACACACCAAGAGCTCGAACTTGTGGAGCTCTACAATAATGTGTTTCAAGTGCTCTTGATCTCACTGAAAATCATATTCCTGTTTTTATTCCCTATGTTTTCCTTCCCCATTATCTCAAAACTCGATGGCAAATGATTGCACGTTCCCTAACTGTTTCAATGAAGCCCTTCTCAAAAAAAAACCCAAATTGTGAGAGCAGCCCTCACACCAGATGTTCTTTGTTATAGGTTCTGCAGGAATCAGGAATAGTTTTGATTTAAAGAGATGTTATCTTCATGGAAATATGATTGGAATAGCCATTTTCATGTACTTTCAAACATGCATGATTTAAAACTAGTCAATTCTATTTCACTTCTGCATAACGATATTGTAATCACGATAACCTGTAAATGTTCTTTTTGCTGAAAAGAAAAGTAGTGTACTAAAAGCTTTTTCATAACAAGTGCATTTTCACTATGTCTTTAGAGGTAGGCTAGGACGCAAGAAATTAACTTTCCACTTGGCCAGATGGTATGCCTGACTGCAATCATTGTTTGTAGTGAGTGTCTCTGATGTTCATTTCATCTTTTTTAAAAAAGAATATCCTGGTCTCTGAGTGAAACACAAGTTGAGTCTGAAAATTCTTTTTCTATGATTTCTGTAGAAAGATTCCTTTTTAACCTGACATAAGACTGGAATAGGATGAGATTTCTTGAGATTATGAGCTGGGGTTTTAATCTACTTTCATTTCCCTAAGTTGGTTGGGGTACTAGCAGTAACATCAGGGAAAATAGGACAGCAAGGATCATTGCTTTCTGCTGTTGTTTCCCATCTTCCTGCATTCACATAACCTGTCTCTTCTGTTAGTCATGTGCAAACATTAGTAAGGTAGATTGGAAGCAAATTCCAGGTTGATCTGATTTGATTTGATTTATTATTGTCACATGTCCCAAGGTACAGTGAAAAGTTCTGCTTGTATGCAGTACAGACATTTCATACCATACAAAGTGCATTAGGGTAATAGCATAGAATGAAGAATACAATGTTATGGCTGCAGACAAAGAGCACAAAAAGCACAGGCAAAAAGTCAAAGGTGAGATTAGGAGGGACAATTGAAATATTGGTCAAATAAGTGGTATCTAAGGAGGAGTTCTTTTTTGAAAAATGAGATGAAGAGACTTTGGCGATTTTCAATGCAGGATCAGGGACCCACTGTCTGGATCATGTCTGGCTTTTGACCTTAGCTGGGTTACACAAAGGCCCTAATTAGACCAGAGGCAAGTTTGGTACCCCATTAGTGTCATCAGGCACTGAATGGAACTGGGAACTGGCTCTGGAGGGTGATTCTCAAAGGTAAACAGCAGCCATGGCTGGGTTTCCCATCACCTTACATAATGGTGCAGCAGGAAACGAATGGGCCTAACTGTTTCACAGTTGAAACAAGTGCCTAAATGCTCACTCATCAGGTGCTTAATCTATTCTGCTCAAAGATTGGAAGCTATGGCCATCACTGGGAGTGCCTCAGTTTCACTTACTACTTTTTATTCCAGATAGCAGAAGCAACAATCGATAATGTCTCCATGCTGTGGTCTGGACATCTATGCAAAAATATACCTCAGCCCATTCACTCTTCCTGTTCTTACCTTTGAAAATTTGACCCTGTACCTCCCTATCATGTTAATAAGCTCTTCAATTAGCTAACAGCTACCTAATGGGAGACATTTTGCTTGCCAGTACCTCAACCATCCCCCTTCCTCACTTTGAAGCTTGCAGCACATTCTGAAAGTGTAAAGAATGACAGTCCATTCAAAAGCACGATTTTAAAAGTGCAACCACAATGACAACATTCCCCCCTGCACACCTCAACATGGGCGATTGATAATGGGATTTGGAAAGAAATTCAGAATGTGAACTTGATAGAGGAAAACATGGCTTTCAGCAATAGGTGTTTGCACTCACTTACGAATTCCTCCATGGTTTTATCTCACCCTAGTCAGTCATCTCGTCCAGCCATCTATCGTCACATTGGCATTCTCTGCACAAGCATTAAACTTTTCTTTCCTCCTTCTGTTTTACAATGGCATTCACCCTTCAGTTACTATCCTCTTATTGTTCTTAAACAAATCTGCCTCACTACGACCTTTAATGTCATAAGCTTTGCTTTGACACCTTCCTAGCACCATCTGCTGTCTTCTACCCTTTCTGCTGTTCATCACCATTCTTTCTCCTTTAATCATTAAAGTCGCCTGACATTTTTGTCAATTCTGTTACCTATAATTCTTCACCTGTGATTAATTTTTATTGTACTGTTCACTTGCTCAACAGAATGTAGGCTACAGATTAACAGTGGAAAGGAGAATGAATGGTACAGTAGTTTAGCACGCTATCCATTCACTACTCAATTTGAAACTAACACAGGTTGTTCTCTCTGGCTATCCAGCTCCCACATGAATCATGTTTGATCAGCCTAAACGTAAAGGCATAAGCTCACACCAGTGAAAACAAAATTTGGAAGTCTTATTTAGAAAGGAGCTAAAAATAGGAAACGGAAAAATACAAATTAGTATTTTTTCAAATTGGGTTTAATTTCTAGTACTGTGGCAGGTAAGAGCAAAGTAAATGTAGCAAAGTGTGTAGGGGACAGTTTGAGAGTTTATAGATGACACTAAGCTTAGAAAAATTGTAAACTGTGAGGAGGATATTGGACCTCCAAAAAGATGTGGAAAAGTTGCAGTGGTCGGATTGATGGTAGATAAGGTTTAATGCAGAGAAGTGTGAAACAATGCACTCTGGTAGAAAGAATGTTGAAAGACAATATAAATTAAGGATACAATTCTTAAAGGGGTGCAGGAGCAGAAGGACCTCGGTGTGTATGTGCACAGATCACTGAACATGGTAGAATAGGTGGGAGAGTAGTTAATAAGCCATGGCTTTATTAAGAGAGGCACAGAGTACAAGAGCAAGGAGATGATGTTAAACTTGTACAAGACACTTGTTAGACCTCAGCTGGAGTATTGTGTACAATTGTGGGTGCCACATTGTAGGAAAGATTTGAATGCATTGGAGAGAGTGCAGAAGCAATTTATAAGAGTAGTTCCAAGGATTGAGAAACTTCTGCTGTAGTAAAGAAGAAGTTGGACTGTTCTCTTTGAGCTAACACTCATACTTAAAATAACAAATCAAGAATACCACTGGCAAGATGGAAAATTGACAGTTTTCTCTTGTCGAGTGAAATTTTGAAATGTAACATTGGCATATGAAGAAGGCTGAGAGGAGATTTGATAGAGGTTTTCAAAATCACAAGTGGGCTGAAAGAATAGAAAATGTTCCTGCTCGTAAAAGAAAAAAAAGAATGAGAGGGCATAGAGTTAAAGTACTATGTAAAAGAAACTAGGGTAATGTGAGAAAAAAAAACTTTCTCATACAGTGAGTTGTTAGGATATGGACTGCACTGCCTGGAACTGTGGTGGAAACAGGATCCTTTTGAATGCCTCAATTAAATATTATTTGACTAGAAATGGTGTGCAGGGATATGTAGAAAAACCTAGAGATTAGCACTACATCATATACAGTTTGAGGCACAATGTGCTGAATGGCCTCCTTCTGTGCTGTAACAATTCTGAGAATCCGTGATTCCCCGAAGAGGGTGATTTAATTTTTATCCAACTGTTATTGCATGTGAACACAGATTGCATGATACTGACACTTAGAGCCAAAAGTACAAGATTGTTTTCCATTTGCTAACACTCATACTTAAAATAACAAATTAAGAATAGCACTGGCAAGATGGAAAATTGACAGTTTTCTCTTGTTGAGTGAGATTTTGAAATGTAACATTGGCATATGAAAACATAAATGCACTTCTATGACAAAGATATGCTGTCCACTTTATTGAATCTGTTAACCTGTGAAACATTTTTATTCCTAAGTTACTATTGTACGATACTATTTGACTCCATTGGTATACATGCAATAATGCTAAATAGTACTGACAGTAGCATCAGGGAAAGCTTCTATTCATGTCTCATTTTGCCATATGGTTGCTTGTATGATACTATTTGTTCTTAGGTTGGATCTAGTTGTTACTCCAGCATGCTCTATGCAACGAACAATTTAACTTGTTTTGCTATTAACAGATTGTCAAAGTTACAGAAAGAACAGGTAGTTCTAGAATTTCTTGATACAAAGCCAGAAAACTTCATGTATAACACCAGCTTCAAACAAAATTAGTTAATTAATTTACTTGTCTTGATTTGTCAAGTTCAAGGTGGTGGACAAGGCCTTTTCTGTCAGTAGATCTGAATGAATAATTCAATTTTCTTTCTAGAATTTTTCAATATGAACAAATTTCTGTTCTGTACTGATTTTACAACCAATACCTCTAGCATTATATTACAGTGAACTAATCATGTAAACACCCAATCAGTGTTATAATCAAGTCCATTTGAAAAATTGATTCATTTATTTACTGCTTATTTAGCCAGTTAAAGGGTAAGATGACAACTAAGAAAAAAATATTCATTTATATCAAAAATGAACTTGTAAATGAGGCAAAATGCAATTATATTCGGATACCAGTGAGATTGTCAGCTTTCTTACAGATTTACAGAGTTTAAACAGGTTTAAGCTTGTATTTAGTGCTCGTAATTCTTTAGGTACTGTACCAGTCACAACCTTGGAGTGGGTGAAAAACCAAACCTTGGCAGATTTCTTCATGCTTAGTCACAGAATCATGGAATTGTTATGCTACAGAAGGAAGCCATTCAGCCCATCATGTCTATTCCAGCTCTCCTCATGACATCTCACTTAGTACCATTCTCCCACCTTCTTCCTGTAACTCTGCTCACGCTTCCTTTTCAAATAACCATGAAATTCCCTTTCAAATGTCTTGATTGAACCTGCATCTGCCACACTGTCAGTGCGGTAGTCCACACCATAACCACTCACTGCCTGAAAAAGATTTTCCCTCATGTCACTTTTTTCTTCTTTTACTGTTCATTTAAATATCTGACCCCTTGTTCTCAATCATTTCAGGAATGGCAATATTTTCTCCCAATTTACTCTGTCCAGACGTCTCATGATTTTGAATACTTCAATCAGTTCTCCTCCCAGTTTGCTCCTCTCCAAGGAGAATAGTCCCAGCTTCACCAATTTATCTTCAAAACAGATAATCCTCATCCCTGGAACTGTTCTCATAAAACTCTTTTTAAACTCTCTCCAATGGCTTCCTAAAGTATTGTGCCCAGAATGAGACACAGTAGTCCGGCTTAGGCCAAGCTAGTGTCTTACATGAGTTCATTATAACCTCCTTGTTCTTGTGCTCCATCCCCATACTAATTAAACCTCGGATACTGTGTACCTTATTAATTGCGTTCTCAACATGCCCTACTGAGTTTAAAGACTTGTTCATGTATACACCCAGGTCCTTCTGCTCCTGCACTCACGTACTAGTTGTACCACTTATTTTATCATGATTCTACGTGGTCTTGCTACCAAAATGTAGCAACTTGCATTTCTCTGCTTTCAACCTTATTGGTCATGTATCAGTCCACTTCTCCATGGTACATCTTCTTGGTTTCTGATGCTCCTAAGTTTCATATCACAAATAAATTTTGAAATTGTGCCCTGTACCCCAAGGTCTAACTAATTAGCATAAATAAAAGATAGCTAGGCATGCTGGAGAAAATGAAGGATGAAAACATTGCAGTTCACAGTTTATTTGTCTGGGAGATAAGTGACAATTGACAGCAAAGTGATTGGTTCTGTTGACAAAGCTTTAAAATTACTTCAGTTTCTGTGAACCTGGATTGATAAATAGAAGAGATGCTGTTTTTCTGAGTTATTGGGTTTTTAACTTTGATTCCTTCTTGTGGACAGTGATGTTCTGCAAGGCCTTTTATTTACCTAGTTGAGATAACATATCAACTGCTTACATGAGAACCTGAATCTTTGTCACAGGGTCATAGTTTTTTACGGTCAATCTTTGAACATTTTTTAAAAATTTATTGCACATTATCTTATTTGACTGGCTTGCTTCACTTTAATGTACTATTGGTACAAAAGATCTTGGCAGTCTAGGTAATTTTCAATTGTTCTGGAACTCAGTAACCCTGCTTTATCCATTGAGAACAGGCATGGGTCAGTAGAGCAAAATGTTACTGTCTTCTAACAATCTGTTTCAGGACTAATTGTATATTTCAGAACTGATCTTGGACGAGCAACTGTAAACAGATAAGCTTACTTTCATGTTGAAGTGTTCAATAATAGATGGAGATGAAACTCAGAGAGAGAGAGAGACAACAGCAGTTAGGCAGACAAAAGGATGAATAATGGTGAGCCGGAGAGAATGAAACTCTGTAGCAGGGATCATTAATAGATGAAAATGGGTTGGCTCTGATGGAGCAGTTCATATATGATAGGGCCAGAGGTATGAGGTTAGGTAAAGTGAAAGGAGGTGTTTAGACTCTACAGCATTGAAGGAGGTGTTTAGGCCCTAAAATTATTGAACTTGATATTGAGTCCAGAAGGCTGCAGGGTCCCCAACCGGAAAATGAGACGCTATTCTTCTAGTTCATATTGACCCTTGCTGGAGCACTGCAGTAAGCCTGAGACGCAAATATTGACCAGCGAACATGATGTGTGTTGCGGTAGCAGGCAATGGAAACTCTGGGTAATTTTTGTGTTCAGAACGTAGGTGTTCTACAATGCAGTCACCCTTTCTGTGTTTCCTTTACCACTGCCATTTACTGCATCCTCTTTCGTTGCAGATAAAATCCTTTTTCCATATTTTTTCAAGAAAACATCTGGTTATGTTCTGTTCATTTTTTAATAATCTAGTACATGAAATTACTTATTTGACAATGAATATGTTACAATATATGCCTTCCTAATTGTGCATAAAAAATAATTTAGCAAAAGAAATCTATAACAGAAATGCCATGGACAACTTTGACTAGATTTCATACAACTTTCTTTCCAAATCATTTGTCCCTTGCTATTGGTGTTGTATGAGCAATGTATACTGTAGCTCATCATGTTGTACAAACTCTTTGTACTATTGCTCACGATAAGGTAGATTTGTTCCACCATTGTCTTTCAGGGTGGCTGACTGTTGGAGGAAAATCATTTTGTAGTTCAATGATAAGAAGCTCTTGGCTTAAAAAAAATGTAGTTTATTGCATGATACCCTAAATGTAAAAGTTATACTGATATGATAATTTCTGTAAAAATGTTTATGAAGAAGACTCAGATGGTGGGTCTTAATCTTCAAGATCCTTAGCTGTTCTCCCACCAAGCCCATAAGACATCAACAGTGCTTGAGATACTCTCCAACATTAACTATTTTAGACCGTTTGTCTTTTTACTTCTCTCTTCTACCATCCGACCACAACCCCACTCCTCGCAAGATATTTCTTAAAACTTACCTGGTTCAGTGAATGTTCACAGCACATGAGTAAGAAGGCTAATAGAATTCTATCCTTAATTGCAAGAGGAATTAATCATTAAAATTAGGAAATTATGCTTCAAATTTCAGGGCACTGATGAGACTCTCAAATCCTGTGTGCACTTGTGGTCTTGTTAGTAAAGGAAAGGTGTAAATGCACTGGAAAGTGGTTCAGATGAATTTTATTAGGTTGACACCTAGAATGAGCAAGTAGTCATGTGAGGAAAGTTTGGACAGACTAGGTTTACTTCCATTGCACTTTAGAATGAGGAGAGATTTTATTGAAGTACATATGATTCTGAACAGTCCTGACATGATAGACGTGGAAAGGATATTTCCTTGTGTTAGCGAGTCCAGAACTAAGATATTATTGTAAAAATTAAGGGTCACCCTGTTTGGACAAAGATGAGAATTTCTTTCCTGACTGTAACACATTCTTAGAACTCTGCATCAGAAGTGGTGGATGTAGGGTCATTGCATATTTTTATGACGGATTGTATTAAATAAATTCTTGTCAGGCAAGGGATCTTAACATTATCAGGAACAGATGGAATCAAAGCACAAGCGAATCAGCCGTGATCTTATTGGATGGTGGAGCAGGCTCAAGGGGCTGTACAGCCTATTCTCCTCCTAATTCTTATGTTTGTATGTAAATTTTATTTGACAGCATTACTGCAAAGTGCACTGAAAGGTTTTACCTTGCTAATAATTTGAAAGTTATTTTACATGGAGCATATCAGAGCACAATAAGAGGAAGGGTAACCAATTATTCAAAACAACTTCACATCCCTGAAAGCTGCTAATTTAGGTGAATAAGATTTTTTTTTCCCATATGCATGTTCCTTCTTAAAGTCTGTAATATGATCTGGGACTTGCCTTTGGCCCTTATACTTCAAGGTGAGAAAATGTGAACAAACTGTAATTGCAATAATCAAGGGTTTAAATTTTCTGCACAAAAACACACTGAAATCAGGCCAGGGATCAAATAGTCAGGACTTACCTCTGTGACAATAAAACCTGAGCCACTGTAGTAATGAAAAGTTTTACTGACAAAGGGCAGGATAAATCTTATAGTCCTTATGACAATAACATCACACCTGAAATTTCCTTGTCCTTTGCTGAGAGGAACATTGCTGTGATAATTACACACAAACATACAGACAAGGTAAAATTTGGTAAAAATAAATCCGAAATCACATAACCAATAGGACAATAATTTCTGGTGTTGCTGCTTTTGGGTGAGGGCTTGTTATATCTAATGTTGTGGTAAGGTGACTTTGAACTGTGCTTTAAAAAAAAATCAAATGAGGTAGATAATAATGCAATAAGGTTATGTGCTTTTGTCAAGCCCGTCTAGGTGAGTAAGTAAAGCTGACGTGACCCGACTGGCAGCATATTGAGGCCTACAGATTGGATTCCACCTGCTGTCAGCTAACTGTCTTTATCAGCCCCAGTGTAATTGTAAGGTTAACTGCAAGTATTCATAAAGAGGAAAAAAAGTTAATATTGTGCTTTCAAAACAGTGATTAGGCAATTTAGAACATGTTTTTCAAGGTTTAAATCCTATTTTCCCAATCGCTACTAAATACAATAGAGAAACCACAACACATATTTTCACTAAGACAATCTTGAACTTTGGTTTCTGTGTAACTAATTTTGTAATCACTATGTATTATATAAACACAATCAAACTTTAATGAAGGAAATTTTTAAATGTATACTTCAAGTGTACACAGGTTTCGAACAAGTAAATTTCACAAGATAATCCCACTGTAAAGTAATCACATTTTCGGGTGTTACATTCAGAATATGAAATAAGAGCTATGAAAATAATAGGATAAATTCGTAAGTGCATAAATTCAGTAGATTCAATCCAAATAATTGAATTTTATGAACACATTTCTACTTTTGCAACAGAAACAAAAATCTTGCATATTAATTCATTTCAGGTTATTCCAAAATGTTATTCCAAACAAATCATTTTCACTGAAATTAGCAGCTTTTTTTTAACATCAGTACTCTGATTTTTATCGAAACATAGTTGGCAAGTCTTTTTCTCGTGCTCACCAAATCCTGTGTTGAGATGATACAATTTGCATCACAATGCACTGTGCAAAATGTGCTGTCTGTTCGTAATGTCAGCACAATGACAATGATATACAGCTGTTCGGGCTGTCATTCCTCCCCAGCAATCAAGTCAGGACCTCTTCAAGTGGAACTCCAGGATGGTGCTGTTTGTATTAACGCAGCAGGTGCAGTTTTATGTTAACCTATGTAAACATTGCCTTTAGGCTGTACGGAAGCACAATATGAATATGGAAAAGAAAATTGACAAATTTCAAACATCAGTATGAAGAAATATAATCATGTCAAGTTGAAATAAATATCCAGCTCCTACCAGTACATGCACCCATTTCATACATAAAGATTAATGATGGTTATATGGCAGAAAACCACAAAGGATAATTCTGGATACACAGCACAAAAAAAGGCCATTTGTACAAACTTTCCCAGGCCAGTGTTTGTGCTTCATTTGAATATTCTTCCACTTTCACACATTTAAGTCTATAATTGTAACGTCTGTTCCCTTAGCCCTCATATGTGTGTTTTATTGTTCGTATGAATTCATCTGTTTTAGTCACTTCAACCACTCCCTACAGTAGCAAGTTCCATATTCTCAACACTCCTTGTTTCAATGAAAAAGATTGAATAGCAGAGCACTTGGAAACAGTGTTAGGATCAGACAGAATCAGCATGGGTTTACAAAAGGGAAATCATGTTTGACACATCTACTGGAGTCTTTTTAAGATGTAATTGAAGAGCTGATAATGGGGAACTAGTGGATATGGCTTACTTGGACATTCGAAAAGCTTTTGATAACATCTCACAAAATAAATTAAAGTGCATGGGATTGACATGGATTGAGAACTGGTTGGCAGAAAGGAAACAAAAAGAAGAAATAAACTTTCTTTTTCTGAATGGTTGGTAGTGACCAGTGGGTACTGTAGAGATGAGTGCTTAGAGTCCAGCTATTCACAATACAGGTTAATGATATAGCTGAGGGCATTGAAAATTTGGAAATACTACAAAGCTGAGTGAGAGGGGAGCTTTGAAGATGATGCAGAGATGCTTCAGTGGAATTTGAATAATTTGATTGAGTGGGCAAATGCATGGCAAACAATGTATAATGTGGATACATGTGAGGTTATCCACTTTGGCAGCAAAAACAGGCAGCAAATTATTATCTGAATGTTAGTAGTTTGGGAAAGGGGGAAGTGCAATGAGATCTGGGTGTCCTTACGCATCAATCACTGAAGGTAATCATGCAGGTGGAGCAGGCAATGAAGAAGGCAAATAGACTTCATAGCAAGAGGATTTAAGTACAAAGCAGGGATATCTTGCTGCAATTATACAGGACCGTGGTGAGACCACTCCTAGAATATTGTATGCAGTTTTGGTCTCCTTATCTGAGGAAGGTTGTACTGGCTACGGAGGGAATGCGATGCACGTGTACCAGTCTGATTTCAGGGATGTTACAACTTACGTATGAAGAAAGACTGGATCTGTTGAGATTATATTCACTGAAGTTTAGAAGAATAAGGTGGGACAAATCTCATATGAATTTCTAACAGGGCTAGACAAAGTAAATGCAGGAAAGATGTTCCCAATGGCCAGCGAGTCTACAACCACATTTAGCTTTTGGAACAGGGGTCTCCAGACATGGTGGAAGGGAGGATGACAGTTGAGAAGGAGGGCAACAGTATCTGCAAAGCGAGGATACAGTAAAGCATGAATGAGAAGGGAGTCATGTGAGAAGAGTGTTTGCTCCATGGTCAGGTGCAAGCTGGTTTCAAAGGGAGGACGATGTATGACCAACACTCGGCATGATCACCTCATGCTTGGAGCTGTGGTGGATGTTTGGGAAGGTATGAGCTCCTGTAGACAGTTTGGGTGGGGATCTAGGGAGGTGTGAAGTTGATGGGATTTGTAGAAAAAGCTATTGGGAAGGGGTTTCTGATATTTGGGAGCTTGTACAGGTGTTTTCTTGAAGCAATGACCGAAGAGTATTCATTGTCACCTTCCATCATGGTGGAAACTGAAAGTTTTCAATGGGATAGAAAATTGCTGTGACCACATTCTGAGTGTGTGGGGCAACTGACTCAACCTATGAGGAAGTGGAATACAAAATTCAATGGCACAAAAGCATTAAAGGGAAATAACATTAAAAATAGACCATGCACTTCACAGGACCTTGACCTGCAAAGTCCCTAATTGCTGACCATCCCAATACATTCCTGAGATAGTAGGAACTGCAGATGCTGGAGAATCTGAGATAACAAGGTGTAGAGCTGGATGAACACAGCAGGCGAAGCAGCATCAGAGGAGCAGGAAAGCTGAAATTTCGGGGGACTAGGCCTGAAATGTCAGCTTTCCTGCTCCTTTGATGCTGCTTCGCCTGCTGTGTTCATCCAGCTCTACACCTTGTTATCCCAATACATTCTTCCCTTGTTCGTGATGCACCTCTCTAGCTGGCCAACTCATTACCACTAACACGTTTTGATGCAGAGACCAGGGAAAGAATAGTATTGACGTTGACCTGGGACAATAGTGTCAGCGGTGTCTATTGCCCTGTATGCATATTGTTACTCTTGCTTCCAGATGCTGCAACAGACTGTCAACACAAACATTGACCTATTGTATATCCTGTCTGGCCGTGCAGTTATACCTCATGCTGGAACAGTTACATTCAGGTTACAGTTACTACACAGAGACAAACAATAAGATGTAAGGCCAAAGCTGTGTCATTTGTAAAAATGTACCAAATAGGGTGTAGCACGTTGTCATCTCTGCTATCAAAGTGCTGATAATAATTTTACTTTTACCCTCTCCCTCCCACTATATCTTAGAATATCCCCTGCTTCATAACTGGATGGAGTGAGCCTGTTCTGCAGTGGAGCCCATTGTTGCTAGAATCAATCTGGTGAACCTCTTCTGAACTGCCTCCAGTGCCACCACATCCTTCCTCAAATAAGGAGGGAAACTGGAGACAATAAAATGGTTAAGAAACGATATGGCATATTTGCCTTTATTAGCTGGGCCATAGAATCAAAGAGTAGAGAAGTTTGCAGACTTGATTAGGGAGCTTAAGGTAAAGGAATCCTTAGGAGGCAGTGATCATAATATGATTAAATTTACTTTGCAATTTGAGAGGGAGAAGATAGAATCAGAGGTAAAGGTATTACAACTGAATAAAGGTGACTACAGAGGTATGAGGGAGGAGCTGGGCAGAATTGACTGGGAGAGGAGCCCAGCAGGAAAGACAGTGGAACAGCAATAGCAGGAGTTTCTGGGAGTAATTCAGGGGACACAGCAAAAATTCATCCCGAGGAAAAAGAAGCCTGGTACAGGGAAGATGAGGCAACCATGGCTGCCTAGGGAAGTCAGGGATAGCATAAAAGCAAAAGAGAAAGCATATAATGTGGCGAAGGGCAGTGGGAAACCAGAGGATTGGGAAGCTTACAAAGCCCAACAGAAGGCAACAAAAAAAGAAATAAGGAGGGAGAAGACTAAGTATGAGGGTAAGATAGCCAGTAATACAAATGAAGACTGTAAGAGCTTCTTTAGGTATATAAAGGGGAAAATAGAGGCGAAAGTGGATATTGGACCACTGGAAAATGATGGTGGAGAGATAGTAGTGGGGAACAAGGAAATGGCTGAGGAACTGAATAATTACTTCTTGTCGGTCTTCACGGTGGAGGACACGAGTAAAATCCCAAAGATTCAAGAGAGTCAGGGGGCAGAGCTGAGTATGGTGGCCATCACCAAGGAAAAGGTGCTAGTAAAACTGATTGGCCTAAAGGTGTACAAATCACCTGGACTATATGGACTACACCCCAGAGTTCTAAAGGAGATAGCTGAAGAGATAGTGGAAGCATTAGTGGTGATCTTTCAGGAATCGCTAGAGTAAGGGAGAGTCCCGGAGGACTGGAAAATCATGAACATGACACCCCTCTTTAAAAAGGGAGTAAGGCAAAAGATGGAAAGTTACAGGCCGATGAGCCTAACCTCGGTTGTGGGTAAGATTTTGGAGTCCATTGTAAAGGATGAGATTTCTGAATATTTGGAAATGTATAGTAAAATAGAGCAAAGTCAGCATGGTTTCATCAAGGGGAGGTTATGCCTGACAAATCCGCTAGAATTCTTTGTGGAAATAACGAGCAGGGTAGACCAAGGAGATCCAATGGATGTTATCTATCCGGACTTCAAGAAGGCCTTTCATAAGGTGTCACACAGGGAGCTGCTGAATAAGAAAGGGGCCCATGGTGTTAGAGGCAAGGTGCTAGCATGGATAGAAGATTGGCTGTCTGGCAGAAAGCAGAGAGTGGGGATAAAGGGGCCTTTCTCAGGATGGCAGCTGGTGACAAGTGGTGTTCCGCAAGGGTCAGTGTTGGGACCACAACGTTTCACTTTATACATTAGTGATCTAGATGAAGGATCTATGGCATTCTAGCTAAGTTTGCAGATGATACAAAAATAGGTGGACGGAAAGGTAGTATTGAGGAGGTGGCAAGGTTTCAGAAGGATTTGGACAGGTTAGAAGAGCGGGCAAAGAAGTGGCAAATGGAGTACAACGTGGGAAAGTGTCAGGTCATGCACTTTGAGAAGAAGAATAAGAGCATGGACTATTTTCTAAATGGGGAGAAAATTGAGAAGTCTGAAGTGCAAAGAGACTTGGGAGTTCTAGTCCAGGATTCTCTCAAGCTAAACTTGCAGGTTGAGTCAGTAGTCAGGAAGGCAAATGCAATGTTGGCATTTATTTTGAGAGGACTTGAATATAAAAGCAGGGATGTACTACTGAGGCTTTATAAGGTTCTGGTCAGGCCACATTTGGAGTATTGTGTGTGGTTTTGGGCCCCATATCTCAGGAAGGATGTACTGGCCCTGGAGCGGGCTCAGAGGAGGTTCACAAGAATGGTCCCAGGAATGGAAAACTTAACATATGAGGAACGTTTGACGACTCTGGGACAATACTCATTGGAGTTTAGAAGGATGGGGTGGGGGCGGGGGGAGGTGGGGAATCTAATTAAAACTTTCAGAATATTGAATGACCTGGACAACATGGATGTTGGGAAGATGGTTCCATTGGTAGGAGAGTCTAGGACCCGAGGACACAGCCTTAGAGTAAAGGGAAGACATTTTAGAACGGAGATAAGGAGAAACTTCTTCAGCCAGAGAGTGGTGAATCTATGGAATTCATTGCCACAGAAGGCTGAGGAGGCTAGGTCATTGAGTACATTTAAGACTGAGATAGATAGGTTCTTAATCATCAAGGGGATCAAGGGTTATGGGGAGAAAGCAGGAGAATGGGTTTGAGGAACTTATCAGCCATGATTGAATGGCGGAGCAGACTTGATGGGTTGAATGGCTTAATTTCTGCTCCTTTGTCTTATGGTCTTATTGCTAAAATTATATAAAATGTTGGTTAGGCCACAACTGAGAGTACTGTGTGCAGTTCTGGTGATGACATCAGTGCAATCGAATTCTAGTTCTAGAGATGGTGCAGAAGAGATTTACCAGGATGCTGCGTGGATTGGAGTGTTCTGAGTTATGAGGAAAGAATGGAAGACAGAGATTGTTTTCCTTGGAGCAACAATGGTTGAGGGGGGCTTGATAGAGATGTCTATGATTATGAAAGGTATAGATATGGTAGGAAGGCACTTCTCCCACCTATAGATGGTTCAATAACTTGGGGGCACAGATATAAGGGAAGAGATAGAAGGATAAGAGGAGAGTTGAGGAGAAATGCTTTTCACTCAAGGTGATGGGGGTCTAGAACTCACTGCCTGAAACACTTGTAACATTTAAGCAGTATCTAAGTATTCACTTGAGTTGTCAGGTAATTAGCGTATTCAGATCTTTGTTGACTGGTGTAGACATGATAGGGTGAATGGCCTCCTTCTGTGCTTCATGTATCTATGTGAATGAGATGTCTCAGAAGTTGGAAGAGTGCACTTTTTCAAGAAGGATAGAGATAACAATGGCTCCTGCTGGGTGAGGATCTGCATATATCAACGCCTTAACATAGTATTTTTATGCCACTGGCTTATTTTAAGCAGCCACAGGGGACCTAATATCATCTGGGTGATATCAGAGTGTTAACTTGTCAATTATCTGCTGCTGCCTTATTGGAAATGGGAAATCATGCAGTTTGACATGAAGCAGTTTGATAGAATCATCCAATTGTATCAAGTTGCTGCCTTGGTCAGCATAGATTCAAAAAAAAGACTCAAGTGTTCATCCAGCCCTGCACCTTGTTGTCTCGGATTCTCCAGCATCTGCAGTTCCTGCTATCTCAGGTCACAATCTGACCCTATAACAAAACCTGTTCAAATTTCTCAACAGAAAGGCTTCTACTGACTTAATGTACAGGCTCTTTATGATGAAATATAAAGAATTCTGCATGACAATGCCAAATTTGCTGGGGGTTGCCGTGATATTATTGTCTTCGAAAAATCTGCCCAGTGGACTGTTTTGTAGGATGAATTTCATGTAATTAGATGGCTCACGAGCAACTTGCCACCATGGATCATTATTCTCCAATAAGCTTGATAGATGAAGCACCCAAGGAGCATTGACACAAGGTATATGTTTGTACTGGGTCTTGTGGTGCAGTGATAGCATTCCTGCCTCTGATCCAGATGCTCCGAGCTTATGTACCATCCCAAGACTTGATGCCCAAGGAAATCTGAAGAGTCTACGATCATGATCAATAATTTCAGACTGCAACACACACCTAAAAATGTGCAGGTTGCCACAATAATTTGAACTCCCAGAGTGATCTGTGACACCACCTCAAAAATACATATGCAAGAATTGCAGTTGAGAAACCTGTACCTAATGTTAAAATGATATTTTCATTTCCTGGAATGGCTATTATGCACTGAAGTGTAATGGTTAAAAATAGATTGGGCATGAGGATGCCTAGCATTGTGGTCAAAGTTGGTTTTGGAGTCATTGAAGCATTACAAGGAACATCAGGAGGGCATCATTTGGAGGATAGCTCAGTAATTGCAGCAACCACAGGTCTCAAATAATTAATAAATAATTATTAATTAAACAATGATTGAACGGTTTGCTTTAATACCACTGATAATATTCCAGTATCTCCACTTCTACTTAATACAAATCTATGTGTTCAAAACACATTTTGAGAGCTCACATAACATTAAACCTTACTAGACCTTACAATTCCTAACATGCATCATGAATAATTGAGCACAAATTAAGTAAAGAGACTTTTTATTATGACTACAGAAAATAAATTACCTATATCTATTCTACTAATACTTCATCTCCATGCTTCCCTTAGGTAACTAAAGTACCTTTCTTCCTCCTAAACTAATACCTTGATGCATCCTGAGAATCAGTTTCACAAGGTACAAGGTGATTACTCTTGTCGTGCAAAAGCTCCTAGACCTAACAAATCTCTTTTCTTACGACTCCTTTCTTGACCCTGAAGAAAACATATTACCGTCTGCATCTCTGGAGTTTCTGCTGGGCCAGCCTGATCTTGAGGACTAAATGCCACTTGTGTGGTGAACTGAGGAAATAACCAACATGTCCAGCAGCCAGTGCTGCCTTCCTAAGGGATGGCATCTTCATTCAAGGGAGAACATTTTCTCAGGGCTTAAATCCACAACCTCTCAGATTATTAACCTTTATGGTCTAACATTTACTTTTTGAACCTATTCTTCTGAGGAAGATGATACAATGTCTACAGAATTCATATGTCCCTTTTTTGAGCATGAGGGCTGAGATTTATATACTCCTCACACTAGTCCTGATCAAAGTGGGCAGCACGCAAATTGTAGCCCCGCCCCCCTCCATTTCATGATTGTAACATGTAGCTGGGAGGGTATCATGCGGAACACATTTGCTATAGTCACGCTCTTCCATGTACAATGGATCCACCACTCAACCCCCAGCACTGTCTGGTACTTCACACTCCATCATCCAAGTACTCCACCTGACTCTCATGCACCTAGCAATGCTGCTTCTCACTCACCTTTTTCTGCCTGTATATATCTCCAGAAGTTCAGCCATGACAGAAATGTCACCCAAGACCAGTCCTGTGCAAGAATTATCTTTCTGCTTGTTCACTTTCACAGCCCTGCTCTGACTTTTATGTTGAGAATGCTCACAGTCCTGTTTACTTGTAGTGAGTGATAGGTAGGGAGCTGCGTATCGATGAGGTGAGATCTGCAGTTAATAAAGTCATTAACAAGCAATAATCCCCTTTATAGGCAATTTGCCGCTGCTGAGTGAGAATGTTGCATTGGATTTCACATCCGATTCTGCCACGTTTCCTATCATAGCCACGTCATTCAGGCCCTACAAAATTCAGCCCTTATTTTTGGATGCTTTATTGAAAAACAGGAGAGCTGTTTTATGCTTTCTCAATATTTCAATCTTTCAGACCGTATTTTATATTCCCTGCAATCTTACCGTCATTTTCTATTGTACATTCTTGACCACAGCTATAGAGGCCTACTTCTTTTATTCAACTTCATTTTATTAGCATGCGAGAAGCCAACTATTTTGTCAGAGAGCTTTTAAATAGTCATGTTCAGTTAATTGCTATCTGTAACAGCGTCTTTTAGTGTGGACTGATACTTTGCTACCTAGTTGTAAATCAAATTTCACATTTTTGCAGTATTCTGCAAGCGAAACATATACAATTCAGATGACAGAAGAAAAGCTTTAGTGCTTCTTATTTGTCATCTCAATATTAAACTGGAACTCAATGCTGTAGCAGAGTTTTAGAATGAGTCCTCTAAGCAGTGGAATGTTGACTTAGTCTTTTATCCCTCAAATCCCTCATGTTTATTTATCCACTCGTAAGCGAATGCTCAAGTAGTACCATAATCCTGTTTGCCTGCTACCTTGTTTCCAAGTTTCCCAAATAGATATTTTCTCCAAATAAAGGCTTGTTTGGCAAGCAAAACTGCATTTGATTTTACTCCTGTTACTGTACTGTGAGTAATACAGCTTCTACAATTCACTGTGATGGTGACCTAGGACAGGAAATCAGTTTAGTTTAATGGTTAAAGAATGCTTTGAAGATTTACTTCAGTTTCTCCTCAAATCATGTGATTTTGAAAAGGTAGGTTCATGCACAGAGGGGAATTGAGGTGTCAAAAAGATACAAGCCTCAGAAATGGCTGAAGCGACTTTATTCAGATTTCCATTTTAATGTAAACTATCCAAAAGCACAGAAGCTGAACTACTAAAATTATTTTTTTTTCTCCGCTGAGCAGACTTTAAGGTGTTTGTTATACTAAATGGGAGCTGCAAACATGCCCATTTACCTGCTAGCAATTATCCAATTGCACATTGCTAATTTAATACTGATAGTAATTCAATGTATCAAATTATAAATGAGCTGAAATTTTGTATATCCAACCCTTAAGGATAATTAGCCACACATATCCTAAATATTACTGCTGCAGATTGCTGCAGTCCTGTGATCACCTTTGTACTTTCTGCATTATATAGGTGTGACTACCATTAGCAGTAACTTATGGGAGATTGCAAAACAGCCCAAATCCACCTCCCCCAATTGCAATTGCTGCATTAGAAATATTACACAAAGTCTGTCCCTTTCTCACTTATATATTAATGTTCAGACTCCCACAGTTGACAAGTTGAGGAATGGCACTGGTGGCTATGGATTGGAGGCTGAGGACAATGGCTTCAGCCTTCACAATATTTAATTGGAGGATATTTCTTCTTATTCTGTACATACTAGATATTCGATAAGCAGTTTGACAATTTAGAGAAAATGTTTGCAGGGTTGTTGTCGGATCACGATGTCTTGGTAGTTGGGCAGGTTCATGGGATTAGGTGGGGATGCCCTCAAGAGGGGTAGGAGAGAGAGGGCAAACAGGGATTTTCATTTATTTGTGGCCCACCTGGCTATTTCCATTTGGCAATGGCTACCCAAGTTATAAGGACACCCACAGAAAGCCACAGGTCTACCTGACTGATAATTCTGATTCCTGGCACTAAATACCAGTGACAACTTGTTGAGATCCTAAAGTGGGCTTTGTGCCGCTACTTAATGACCTCAGTTGGCTTTTGGGCAGAAAAAGGCCCTTGAGGCTCTTTCCTGTCCAGGTGGGAAGGTGGCTTTCTTTGCAAAGAATATAATTTATTCATAACATATCAATTAAAAGTGCATCCCAGAGCATTTTGAATTGTAAGGCATTGTAAGGAAATACAATTTAAAATGATTTATCTCTATTCAGCATGATGCATTCTTTGGTTCCTGAATTCAGTTGTAATATTTGTGACAGTTACTAAACACGTTCAGTGTTAAGGACAACTCTGTGCACTGGAAAACCAATAAGTTTTGGGCAGACTAACAGCATCTTTTGCAGAGTTATTGGTCCTCTCGGCACTGTTGATGTTTGTCTCAGTGTGCTTCCCTGGTAATAGCTCATAGTATGCAGGCTGCTGTGTTATGAGGTTGCTCAGGATGAAGTTCAACAAATAAAAGTCACTGCATCTTCCACTGGACCTTCATAGAAGTTCAGAAGAAGTAGTGTGGCACTCTCTTCATCACAGTAGCTGCCTCGAGCGCAACATGTGATAGCGCAGAAAGTCCTGAGTGCGTTTGAACTATTTGTTGTGGAGTGCCCTTCTCACCATCTGCCAGGTTACATCTTGGTGTTTGTTTGAAAGTTCTGGTGATGAGACATTCTGTCAAACTGGTTTTGATATTCTGCTCAGGGAACCTTCCAACAAGATCAACCACTTCCTTTTCTCATAGGACCTTAAAGATGTTGAGGTTGACCACATCCTTATGGGTAGCTGCTGGGATCTCCACCCCACAAATTCCAGCTGATTATATGAATTTCTCTGCCTCACAGCATGGTTCTGGGTGAACAACATTCTGTCAAGTATAATCAAGGTGTCTAAAACCCTGAAATCCATCACAAGAAGGCAAGTTTTAAGATTAGAGCTTCATAGATGAAATTGAGAAGCATTTCTTCACACACAGGCTGGTAGAAATACTTGCTTCACTACCTGAAGCCATGCATTATTTGGTCAATTTAAAATTTTCAAGACTGAGATTGATAGTTTTGTGTTCAGTTTTGGTATCAAGGAACAGAGAACAAAAATAGACAAATGGGAGTGAGGTACAGCTACAGATCAGCTGTGATTAAACAAGATAGTGGAATGGAGTTGATCGTTGAATGGCCTACTTTTGTTCCTAGATCCCTACAGATGTTAAGTTTCCTTGTTAATGGTACAACAATGAAACACTCATGATGTAGATCACATGATTACAAATCCCCAACTGGTCTTTCTTCCGTAGAGTTGAAGGGAAGGAAATCAAGGGGGGTGGGGGTGTTGGCGGTCTCTGGAGGTGTAGTGGTAGTGGCCATATCTCTAGAGCAAGAGACCTATATTCAAGTCCTAGCTGTTCTAGAGGTGTATAGTAACATTTCTAAACAAGTTGGTTAGAAAAATATCTGGAAGGAATTGGCAAGAAACCTACCAAACAATGTTTCCTGTTCTTGGCTTCAGTCATACTTAATACAAGGTGATAAGGATGAAAATAAAAGTATAGTTTATTAAAGGCCATACTTAGGTCTAAGTAAATTGCTTACCATGTCTGCTACTTGTCACATCCTTAAAATAGACCCTGACTTATACTAAACTGCCACTGAATTTACAAAGTTTTGTCAAGGAATATGTTGCTTTCCTGCTTCGTGTCTGAGAAAAAACAGATGAGCATCTTGTAATCATTCCTTCATCAGATCATGTGTTGGCATCATCTTTTCATTCTGAAAGCATTTGGCATGCTCATGACCTTCACTGAACAGTGAAACCAATTCAACATCTACTATGTCTACTGATAGACACGCTGGCTGTTGATTTGTGGCCACAAAATTATGCACAAAGCTTAATGTTCATGCAGAGTTCATTTCAAAATGAGCTTGCTGAATGGTTTTGAGCAAATCAACACTTATGAGTTAGCATCACCACCATTTTTTATTACATTGATTGATCTGCTCAACTTCTGCTATTTGGCATTAACTACTGATCTAAAACGTGTAAAACAATGTTTCAAAGTTGGGTCAGAGGTCATTCTGAATCATTATTGTAATTGCACAAAGCACGATACACAGTGCTGTCTCTATCAAGGGCAAAACTCCAAATGATGATGTCATCTCTATCATGTGACCTCGTACATGTTACAAACTGAGGCCACCTGATTAAAATACAGAGCCCGTTACAGTGTTCTTTCAATGGCTTGCTTGAGGGAACAGAAAATTGCTGCCCAGTTTGCAAAGAGGTATCATTTAAAAAATAATAATAATAATTTGAGGCTCTCTCAGCAGAATTCAATTTTGTCCAGGTTGATTGAACCAGTCAAATGCAGATTACCTTCATTCTTTGGCCCAGATCCACAGTCATCTCTAATAAAACCATCTTACCACCTGAAGAGAACACAGCTTGTTTTGTACTACAGTTAACAATGCAAATGTCTGAGTGCATGGATTTAATATCAGTTCTGATTCTTTGAATGAGTAACTGAACATCTAACACAAACTCTTTGAGCTTTCATGAACTTGGAGCTACACCAGATTTTATTAGCGCACAAGCTTTAGTGTACATAATATCTGACTTGTACTTACAGTGGCAAGGATAATTTTGTTTTTAATCCAATCCATTCAGAATCCATAATACAAACAACTAGTTCTCTGCAATAATATGAAATGTAAAGGTTTGTGAATTCAGAACTTAACTCTTTACCTGATTTGCTAACAGAATACAGTACTGCCAGTTTTTACTTTGTAAGTAATGATAATGCCTACACTTTAATGTGCCAATATAAAAGGTCAGTTTGCAATGATCAAAGGTAGAAGATTTTACTTTCTATTTGTATGATCTACTGTTATGTCGTAATTTTAATTTTATATTTGGGAAATACACGACTAGATATGGAAACTCAGTTTATTTCTCCAGAGCTGGTATGAAAGTGCATTGGATAGGCTAAGCCTTCATGAAGGCACATTGAAAAGTCAATAGTGAGAAGCTTAAGTAGTTAAGAGTTTAATATTAGCAATACTTGCATGAATTTCAGAACTACATTCTGCACTGGAATAAGTTCTACTTCATCCATGTATTGGTTCCTGCATCAGTTAAAATGGTGTCTAAACATTGTAGTTACCTGAAATGCTGCTGCCATCTATGGACTTGAAAACATCGACCATATCACTTAAAGCTTTAAACAAAACAAGTTGTGCTCCTGGAATATTTTGTTTTAATATTCCTTGGAGCCAGTTAAGGAGCAACAGCCATGTAGTACCACTGTTCTTGCCATGCCTGCAATCTGAACTGGCTAATAGGTTGTGATTGTTCAAAAAAGTACAAAAAAAACAATAATCCCTGCATTCATGATGCACCATACTACCTAATTCATATGACTTAACAGTGGCAAATTCTGAAGAGTTTGATAAAAATCTGTAATAACTGCCAGTTTATATGTGGAGATATTTCAAAACAGGGGAGAACTGTGTTTCTTACTGGCTTTAAACAAAACCGTGCCAAAACATTCACCAAAATTTATTGCTTTTTTTAGTTTGTGTAAGCTAGGAAATTGAAGTATCTAGTGAAATGTAAAATGTTTAGTCCAGTTGTGTTAAAATAATGAAAGAATACATTTGAAATAAAATTATTTTCATGTAAATTTGATTTAACTGGAATTTTTTAAAATCCAAAAGTGGTGCCATACTACTTAAATGAATAACATGAACTTCAAATTGTTTTGGGATATCTTGGTCAAATATTATGAAAAATAATGCAGATTCTGTATAATAATACAATGTCAGCTTGTTGGGCTATAAAGTAAAAACTTAAATTAATTTAACAAATATTATTTTAATGATAACATGCAATTTTTTAAAAATGTAATTGTCTACTACAATTACCATGTGAGAAAAGTTTGAATGATTTAATAGCTTTTCTCAATTTGCAATTTCTAAACATTGACATAACAACAAAAAAATTACAATAGATGACATTTGTGGCTAAATGTGTAATGTGTATCACATTCCTCAGTCTACTGTCTTGGCAAAGGGTTTCACTCCTTTAAAATAAATGGACCAACATTTGTATCAAGATAATGGTCAGAGGAATATTTGCAAACACATTAAATGTTAATCCCCTGATTTCACTAATAGTAATTTGCAAGATAATGTTTCCTCAGCTTTGATTATTTTGTAGAATTATAACAAAAATTTGATTAGTTTGTTCAAAATGTGTAGAAATATATTAACTCTTTATTGCAAAGAAACATTATTTTGGCATATTTATTTAATTTAATTTGAAAAAATCAAGATTAAAAATTCACAGGAAATTATTTTCATAGACTGTAGGAACTTGTGTTTCATATTGGCCAAAGATCTTATAGTCTGGGATGAAGTGAGCAGAGGGGTTGAGGTGAGGGTTTAAGTCAATTATAGAGTAAAATACAACCGAAAGGCAACCTCAAATAAAGAGTTTTGGACATTTATCTCTAGGCCTAAGCTGTTGAAAAGTAAGTGCAGAGACAAATCCAGAACAAATGCAAAAAAGATTTTGCCATACATGGTAAGGGGCTGCAACATGCTTTGGCAATGTTCCCCAAGCTTCAATAATTCTGCCAGCTTCCTTACAAAAGAGCCAAATTAGTTATACAGAAAACATTTCACTCCAGCAACCTTCAATTTGTTAAAGCCACATCCAAAAACTGCTTTAGCTGTAAAAAAAAATAATGATATGATTGTTGAAAAAGCCAGTGAATTAGATCTAGATAAGTAGTTTTTGTGCCAAGTGTGTTGGCATAAACTGCAATGTTTCCTATTTGGTGTTTTTGCATGAAAATTTGTAGATTATGATTTTAAACAAATAAATTCTGAAGCATTTACCATTTTCACATGTGAATGTCTTCATTAGACAATAGATTGCCGGAAGTTGCTTTTTGTTCAACAGTAAAATTGATAAAACCACATAATAGTCTGAAGAAGCAGTGAAAATTAATGTGATGCAACAAAACTCAGGTAGTTCCTTTGTAGATTAAAGCGCTGGGGTTTTTAAGTATTTACTTAAACTTGTACAAGATGGCTTTTGGCAGTTTCCCTGCACACTTTGATAACGCACTGCACAATCATTGCAACAAAATGGGACAGTTAGATTTCATTTACATTTTAAAATCACATTTGGTAGCAAAAAGTCAAAAGAATCTTCCTTCAAATCACAAAAGACTGCCACATTGCAGCATCTGCACTTATTTCGGAAGAATTTTTTGCAGCAGCATTATAAAAAATAAATTTCATGCATTATAATATACTTTGCTTTTCTGATTCTTAGTTAAGGTGACATGCTTAGCAGGAAATTCTTTGTCAATGGATAAAGCTATTCTTTTTACATCTACAGTGTTCCATTCCTAGCTGTTTAAATAAAAATTACAGAACAATTGCTATTTAACACTGCATTAGCAGTCCAAATTGGAACACTGATTATTTCCTGGAGTATTTTGTCAGTTTTGAGTTGGAAAATATGATTATATTACAGACTCCATTTTCGGGAATGGGTTCTGTGGTTCAGCTGGATTGGTGCTATCTGATATGTAACCTTCAGGGCTTCCTGTAAGGTAATTATCATGCTGAGATGAGCTAATCTCACGCTGAATACTACACCTGCCTCATTCAACTAATAAATAGGCCTTCACCATCCACAGACTGCCTGACCTGACTTATTATACTTTACCCATCAGCAAAGAGACTCATATCATCTGTAGGCCAAAGGTGAATTGCCTGCAGACAAAGTTGAAATGAATTTTTTGCAGTCCCATTTCACAAGGCAGTCAAACCACATAATTCTGAAGAGCGCAGCTCCTTAAAGACTTTGCACTTTTAGCTCTGTCACAGTTATATATGTTTATAAGTACTGTTGGTGGCTCCTTCTGCAGGTTTGGAGTGGCTGACTCTAAGATTGGCATAGCGCAATACTTTAAATGCCAATCTTTGATAAACCAATAAAATTCAGAGACTAGCAACTGACAGTACTTATGTATTATAACTCTTAGCTCAACAATTTCCTTACTAAATTAGAAAGCCGAAGCAATTTTCTCATACTGATAAAGAATTTGTCTGTTATGTTTACAGTCACAAACAGCCATATTCAATCCGCCAAATGGTGGAATTTGTTTAGAGAGCAAATATTCTGTGAATGGTACGTAATACTTATTTGTACTGATCTCTTTAATCTTTAAATGCTGACTTCTTTTCCCTTGGAAAAAGGACAATCATTTGCCTTCCTTGTTCAAAAATCAATTTTTGAAAAATCAACAAATAATTAATTTGTAAATGTTGTGTATTACAAAGCTTCAAGAATTTGTAGGCCATCAGAATGTCCTGCTCTGTTCATATCTATCTGTAACTCAAATTAGCAGAAATAAAAAAAAAACACAAGTATTTAAGTAATATATAAAACAAGCAAAAATCTTCATTTTGTGTAATTGCAATCCATAGTCTGTTTCGCATTATAAAAAAATGGCTTACCAGTTGCAAAATAATAAACCCAGAGCTGATATCATGCAAAAATATAAGGCAAAATCATTTATAGCCAGAGTTCTTACTCAAACAAATACATTCTTTATTTTATAGATAATGAAACATAAATAAGGGACCAAAATGGGGTTGCATTATTCAAAAAATTCTCATTGCTTGTAGTCAGTTTTATAATTTCTCATTGATTCACAGACTCGTAGGGAATGCTACTTACCTGCAAGACTTATTAGAACATGTCAGTATTAAGTGTCCTCTAATATGCAGGCTGGAACGTGTGCATGTATTAGCTGTCACCAATTCACTCTTAGCACTGTGATTAGCAAGACTACAATCCACAGGCTCAAGGAAGCTAAGCTGTTTGATTTCTAAATTCCCCTATACAGGACTGGAATGTCACCTCTTGCTGATTATCTTCCAGTTGCACTTTTGTGACATTCATAAAATCATAAAACCTTTGAGATGAATAAAGTTTAAAATCTTCCTCAGTGAATTTGTCATGCTGTTGGCTGAGGTTCAAAAATGCTAACCACAAATGTCGGCTAGTTTGGAATTAGTCTCGTAATCTAACACCTCTGACTCCATATCAGACACTGTGTCCAATTGTTGAATAATAGTAAACAACGAAGAGTAAGCCTTAAATATGAAAGTGCAGCCAAAAACACTCAGTTGTCATTCTGAAAATCAACATTGCTCAAATTTTAGATTACCTTTTAATCCATAGCTTTGGCATTTCTATATCAGAAGAATGTAATTTGCATCCATATTTAAAATGATTTTAGTCAAGCAAGCAATGATGCCATTTAGTGCTGTGTTTGGGAAAGTAAAGGAAATCTGTGATCTTTATACTGATTTATTTAAATTACAATTATGTATAGCAAATCATATGAGAACGTGGTTTAAGAATAATTAGCTCTTTTTAAGAATCTATAAGCTAATTCTGAAAAAAATCCCTTTGTAAAATAAATGAAACATAACCCATGGATATTTCATGAATTATTGCAGACAAGCAAACCCTTCATATTCTGTACTTAATGCTGATTGAAACCAGATTTACTGGTTTTAAATATTGGACTTATCTGTATAAGAAATAACCGCTAAATAACTTTTAATCTTGAATTACCATTGCCTGCAGAATTTTAGAGTGTAATTAGATAGTCTAAACATTTGTCAGTTTTGAAAGCAATGAAAAGCAAAGTACCACAGAGGCTGGAAATCTGAAATAAAAACAGGCATAGGTTTACAAGGTGCCAAAGAGAGGCATTACCGACTGAGAAATTTATGCAGCCTGAGTTTTTTGATTGCAGCATCCTGTGCACTGTATAAAATGTAACATCAACTGTGGTTGATGGAGGAAAGAAAATTGACCTTGTTACCTTGGAATCATATTTAAATCAAACTATTACCATACTAGTATTTTTCAAAGTGATACCTTCTTCATTGTCTCCTTAAATAACAAATGGCTGTTTTACATAACACAAACATAACTTGACTGTCACAGACAATAAACAAGTCATTAAAACTGCAACATAGTGAACAGTAGTGTGTATCTGAAATGCTAGATAGCTTGAGCAATCAATGGTGTTAATTATATGCAGTGCAATGATATCTATTACCTGTATAATTTGGATAAATTATGGTTGATCTATATATATGCCGATTTCAACTACAGTAAATTTGACATGACTCGTATGTGGATAAGAATGTTTCAGGTATACACTGCAAAGCCCTAGTCTTGAAGTAAATTATTTTCTTCCAATATAACCAGTCCTGTCATAAAGAATTACATTTCAGATTTAGTGATGTTAGATGTCAATTGTAATTTGGTGACGGTCAGTTTATTGGTGGCATGTAACGCTCTGCTTGGGACCTACAACTTAGGTCGGAGGCTGCCATATCATTAAAAACCAGTGATCCTTCACTGATGACATAATTTGACTGGCAGAAAAAAGAGTGGAAAGCTGCTTGCTTCTACCTTCACATAGGCTACTGCATGTCAGAGATGAATTTGGCTTAAAATTAGAAGTGCAGCTTAGTGGAGTGTCAGCAGTGATTTCTCCGTTTTCCACTTTAAAGCTGAGGAGAAATTTCTCCCTAGTAATTTCACCTCATTTCACACCTATTTGACATTTTTCATGGGCTCTACTGCCTGACTTGCTAACTCTTGGTTTTTTTTTAACCCAGCCATAAACAGACTTGAACTGTGTTGCTGTATTTGCTGTAATATTGTTTCTCCTGATATGCATTCTAAGGTTTTTGGGTCACAATAAAGACACCACAGACTATTCAAACTGCAGAGGCATACGACAAAAATGGCATTTTCCTTTGCATTTCATTGACGGTACAGAACTGTTTTCTTTCAAAACAGCTTCACAGCAGTTCCCTGAAATGAACCTTGTCCCCTATGCTGCAGATGCTGTACTTCAAATGTAATCTGTTTCTGCAGTGCTGCATGACCCAAGAATTAACAGTTAACACAGGAACAGGAGGAGGGTATTAGGCCTCTAAAATCTATGCCATCATTCAATTCCATCATAGCTTCAATAATTGTACCTTAATTAATCTGTACATCAACTCTGCTTACTTGCCTTTGTCCCCTTTCTCTTAATACCTTGCTCCACAAAAAAAATATTGATTGCTGCCTTGACAATTTGAAATGACCGTGCAACTACAGCCTTCTCTGGGGGAGTTCCAGATTTCAGCTACTCTCTGCATTAAAAATGCTACCTGATTGTATTACTAAATAGCTTAACTCTACATTTAAAATGTTGTTCTCTTGTTTTGGATTCTTTGACCAGAGGAAATGGAATTAATTTAGAAAAACTGTTGAATGCCTTATCATTTATAGACTTTGTTTAGATCACTCCTTAACCTACTAAATTCAAAAGAATATAAAAGAGTACATTTATGTAATTTTACCTCATAATTTATTACTCTAGATCCTGGAATCATTCTACTGAATCTGCATTGTAGTTTCCAAGTCCAGTGTTCTTTTTTTAAGGTACAGTTCCTAAAGTTTAACACAATACTCCACATGAAGTCTGACCAAAACACCACATAACTAAAGCATGATTTTATCAATTATGAATTCCCATGCCTTTGGGATAAACAACTCCAAAATACTATGAACTCAAACTCTGAAATAAAGACAAATAGTAAATGTTGGAAACATTCTGCATTTCAGGCAAAATCTATGGAGAGGGAAACAGTAGTACCATTTTAACCTGAAATGTTAACACTGTATCTCCCTCCTCAGATGCTGCCTGAATCCTACAGGTAAAGATTGGAATTAGTTTTGTACTTGTGATCTGTGTTTGCGGACATCTAAATCCTTTGCTCCTTCACAGTGCATGCCCTCTCACAACTTGGAAATTATTCTGACTTGTCTTTCTCATTCAAAGTCTTTTGGCAGCCCATCGTGGTCTTTTGGCCCAGCGTCGTCCCAGCATAGACTTCCAGCCTCGAGGTGTTTGCTGGCCTCAAACCTAAGCCCGCTGTGCTTTGGAGTCAAGGCCCAGTGCGGACTGAAGGCTTGGTGCCAGCATGGAGTGGGTTAGAAGGACCGTACTGGACTTTTTACTGCTCTATTTTCTCATTTATTCCTACGATCTGCAACTCTGGGCTTTTTACTTCCATATTTTTCAATACTTTTTTCCTGAGAACTTGAATTGAAGAATCTGTACCGAGGTACCTTGTACCTAAGATGGCACCTTAGTGGCGACTTGTAAAAATTTCACTGTACTAATTTGAGTATATGTGACAATAAAGCTATTTCAATTCAATTCAATTCAGTCTCTGGGCTGCTTGCTTGCACTCTTAAACCTCATTCAGTCAGTGCCTACCTGTATATTTACAGCACCCTTGCCTTGCCTCATAGTGCAATCATCAAGAGAGTTGGTTTGTTTCGCTGGTCAGCTGCCCTTGGTCAAGTGGGCAGACATCTTTCTAAATGGTTCATTGTTATATCAATGTGTCACATGACAAACACATGCATGTGCTTCAATAAATAGTTGTGTTTCAAGGTTAATGGGATGTAGTCCTCATTGAAGTGAATGGAGGCACCTTTGGGTCGGTAGATCAATGACAATCTCTGATACCAGTACAGGGGCTTGGCACGGTCTGGCATACTGTTCTCAGTCAGGAGGTCTGTGCCCCTGCACTTGGGAAGCAGCTCACAGTCATCTCTGTATCCCTACTGGGATTAGTGCTAACGTAGGTATATGTACAGGTATTAGTCAGGAGTATGGGTATTTCTCATCTGAGGCTACCATTGTGCAACGTGTTATAGAGACTGTCCAATAACAGCAAGGATTAAAGGGATGGAGAGAAAAGGAGCTGCTACTGCAGGAAGGAGATTAGGGAACCTGTTTGTGGGGACTGGGGACTACAGCCCGGGGGACAAGGGAATGACAATTGTAAAGTGGAGCTACGGTATATGTAAAGATGGTTTGCATTAAAGCATGGATAACAATGGGGTCATGTGGGAGAGGTGGGTTCATCCACAATCAGCAACACCCTGGCTTCAGGAGTGGGGGCAGTGTAGGAGCAACCTGACATGATCATCTCATAAGCAAGTGAGTAGGGGGGTGGGGGTTGAAGAAGGGGCAGAATGGTGCAAGCACATATATAGGGATGAGGTGGGTAAAGAGCATTGAAGTGCTAGATTGGTCATGATCACATTGAATGTTGGGACAGACCGAACAGTCTGAATGGCCTACCTGTTTCTACGCTCCTAATGAAGAACTGAAATCTGGCAGAATGGAGGTCACATCAAATTCTCACTCCATAATGATTTTGTTTGATACTTGAGATGGTCACAGCGGGTGTCTTAAAGTCCTGCTGGATTAAGGCGGGAGCTTCATCAATGCACTGAAAAGGGATGGAGGATGGGTTCCATTCCATTTTTGGCACTCAATAGGCATGCCAACATCCATATGCCAGTGAAACCTGGAGGAGGTGTGGAGGATGAGTGTCACATACACTTTCCAGAAACTGAGCCTGTAAGCAATTAAGATATTAAGCCTGATGGAGACCTTCTTGAGTATTCTTTGTTTCTAGTTGGCATTTTAGTTTTCAAGAGATTTACTGTCTGATGCAAAATTTATTTAATTTTCTTCAAATTCCATGTATCGTCACAAAGTGGTTTATTATCATTGTGCGAATGTTTTTCAATGAAAAGAGGATAAGTAGAAAGAATCCTGATCAGTCAGGCTGCCTGAGGTTACTCTGGATTCTCCCGCCCATACTTTTTTGGCACTTTGCTAGACGTTATTGGTAAAGCTCATAATTCAATGATGGCGGTGTTGGCAGACCTGCCTGTGGATTCTTGTGAGATGTGAAAGCCCACCTAGCCATTTTGGTGGAAAGTTCTTCACAAGCTTTCCAAACACAGCATGTCATGCTTTACATAGTACTGCATGAAGGCGTTGCATGACTGTAAGGATGAAGCATTACCTGTTGGCCACAAGCATCATCTCACATTGTCTACCCTGCAGTTAAGCTGCCAAAATGTTATCATTTATTCAGTAAAGAATCAAAAGTGATGTGCCTGTGTTTTGCATATTGAGCTTCTGTAAAAGTTATAATAACATGTACGATAATTTTGCAACATTTCTTGAGCAGCTTAAATCTATGTAGTAGCCTATTAAAAGAAGTTTTATGAGGATCTCAACTTTGGTGCATCTCCATCCCAAGGTGATAAAGCTGAGATAATTTAAATTCAGTACTTGTGCAAGATTAATAATACCATATCTTTACAACTAATTAACATCAATGATAGAACTGAAAATATGGCCTGGGTTCTATAATTTACAGCTTGCCATGCATGACCATGGGATGTTGATTCTAAGAGATTGCAATACCAATGACCAATCAGAAGTGCTTTGGTTGACTTGAATTAACATTCAATCAGTGGGAAAGGCTTGTACTGCATGCTCTCAACCACAGACTGCTTTGCTTTGTTCCTGTGACAAGCTTCAATTTCTAACAGTGATATTAATCTGGACTGGTTCCCAAAAGTAATATCTGGGGACTGTTAAGGTAAGTTACAAGGTCAGTTAAATATATAGTACTTTCTTAAGTCTCATAAGCTGCTTATTGCTAGTTTTTTTTAACTGGTGTATTTAACATAATTTATTATCACCATGTTTGAAAGTCAAGGTTGCAATTTACTTTATTCAAATAAACAATGAATAAATCATAGATACGTGTGGAAATTTTAACTATGACCCTGTCTTGGTACTCTGTTGCAAATTCTTTTTAGACACAAAACAGACCATTGCTTTATAACAGATACAAAGATCATCCGGCTTTCTGAACAGTAAAATTGCTTGTTCAGTTTGCTCAGTAAATTGTTCATTAAATGAGAGGTGTTTGTTTAAAAATCCCTGCTCAATGATCAATTTGCTGCTCAATTTGATTTAAGATTTGCATTCATAATGGCACCAGGACTATTTACCTCCACATTGAGAGTGCATTCCATCAATTTGCTTCTGAGTGACAGAACTGCTTGGGTAACTCTTACAATGGTCCCTAATAGGAAGAGGCTGTTACAGGGGATTAATTACAAGCTAGACTGCCATGAAGTTTCAATCAATTTGATTGAAGAATGATTTTGCACATCTCTAGTTCTAATGCCTGTGATTCTAAATTCGAACCTTTGAAGCTGAAAGAATGATGAGGTTTATTTTTGCAATATTTGCAGGTAAAAGTAAATCTGCAAAATTGTAAAAGAACAGGAAAATTCTCAACACTCGTATTTGAGATATTGTTTATTCATTCATTGTATGTGGCTGTTGCTGGCTGGGCCAACATTTATTGCACATTCCTCATTGCCTTTGAGAAGGTGGTGGTGGTGAGCTGCCTTCTTGAACTGCTGCAGTTCAGTATGTGTAGGTCAACCCACAATGCTGTTGTTAGGGAGGGAGTTCTAGAATTTTGACTCTACAACAGTTAAGGGAAGGTGATATATTTCCAGATCAGGTTGGTGATTACCTTGGAGGGAACTTGCAAGTGGTGATGTTCCTATTTATCTGATATCCTTATCTTTCTAGAAGATAGTGATTTTGCAGTAAAAGGATGCTAAGGAGCCTTGGTGAATTTCTGCAGTGCATCTTGTAGATGGTAAACACTGCAGCTACTGAACGTTGGTGGTGGAGGGAGTGAATGTTTGTGGATGTGGTGCTAATCAGTGGTCTGCTTTATCCTGGATACTGTCAAGCTTCTTGAATGTTGTAGGAGTTGCGTTCATTTAGGCAAATGTGAAATATTCCATCATGCTCCTGGCATATGCCTTGTCCATGGTGGACAAGCTTTGGTGAGTCGGAAGTGAGATACTCACTGCAGGATTCCTCAACACTGACCTTGTTACTGTCAACATGTCTGAGCACCAGTACCTCAGGCTCATACTGGAGTTCATAGTTTACATCTGTAGCTTCAAGGATCACATCTTCCTTCCCAGTGAAGCAGGTAGGCACAGAATGTCGATGGCCAACAAGATGCTTGATACTGGAGGTACACTCCCCCACCATGGATCACTTCCCTTAAATAAATAAGGTCCAATCTTCTCCTATAAAGGAGAGAAAACAGAAATGTGAGTGTTCCTAATGGTTTGTGTAGAAAAGAGGGAAGGGCATCAGTTGTAAAAGGTACAAGTGAGCATTGAAAGCTGCGGATCCATGTGTTGACTTTCTAAATGGGAATCTGAGGTCCTGCAGAGAAAGGAATGATTGATGTTACAATGTATGTGAGCCTGAGGAGTGATGTGGAAAAGTCAGAGTGTGGGTTTAATTTTGAAAGTATTGTGCCACTTGCCTTTTTAGCCCGCCTAAAGTCCTAGAACCTCTTGGTGCATTGTTTCCATGTTGGGGGTGACGTACTCCTGCTTCTTGGTCACTTCCACCTTGGCCAACTTGGTTGAAGAGTTGTCCTGTTCCTCTTGTCCTTTGGGAAACTCGCCTCAATCCATCCTGTCAGATTCCACAGCATGGAATCCTGCAGCAGCTGCTACGGGCTTCTTCTCCATTCATGTGTTTACTGTAAAAATCCAAGTGCTGAGGAGCCATTTTAACTTGTTTTACAGTCTCTTTAATTGGAAACACTCATTAGACAGTTGGGTATGCATTCCCCTGTGCCCTCTAATTGATCATGGAGCGTGGAGCTGGAATGCCAATTCTGTTGCACTATGTCAAAGCCAGTCTATCATCAAAATTGGTTTCCACCCACAAACGGCCTCACCGTTTCAATAGGGCCCAAGTGGACAAAAATTTTCCTTTGGTAATCCGCTGAACATTTAATTGTCCTGTAACCTAGGCTGCCCCATCCATGTTTGTGTTACAAGATGTTCTTGTGGAAATTAAATCAACTTGCAATTTACAAAATTATTCTGAGATGCCCAACTTCAAAATAACCACGTATTGCAAAAAACCCACAGAGACTACACAATCTCATATCACATGATCCACTATTTTTGGCATATAGTCTGTTTGTATAATATAGGTAGTGGTGTGTACAGATTATTCATGAGTCCACATTGCTGTGGAAGTGTATTGTTACAGGAATGTTGTAGTCTGGAGCTATGGATAGTGAAGTTCAAGGCTTTAACTTTCTTTCCATCACATAGCTGACCCAGAATTTCTCCCGCTCTTACCAGCTGGTGCTGGCATGTTTTGGAATGATTTTCAACCTGCAAATTCATCTGTTTGGCTACGTTATGAATGCATGTTACTTGGCCAATAGGTCTGGGCTGGGACTAAACCCAGAGGATTTGACTCAGAGATTGGGATAGTACCTGCTGTGCCACAATACGTGTCCCTCCTTTTAAAATATTAGATAGCAGTATAATATTAGCAAATACTTTATCTGTTTCTGATTTACAGATAATCCAATATAGAACTGTTTATTAATATAGTTAATGCACTCTGATCGTCAATGATTACTAAAAAGGCTTGATAAAGAAATATGAACAGTGTAATTAAGTTCATTGTCTATTAGTCGATGAGATACTGTGGGAGTAATTTTTAGGCTGTGGTCTCATTTAGGATCATGATATTGTCTGAACTTCTTGAAGAAATTATTGTTTTATAATCATATCTAGCTATCCATAATTCTTCAACAATTTAATTATCTGAATGTTTCTTGCAAAATGAAAGAGATTCAGTAAAGAATGGCACAGCACACATCCGTACTCCACATCCACATGAATAATTAACACCTGAATGGCTGCATAGATTTACTCGTTGATGAGATTTATAAGTAACAGTATTAGAGAATCATATTTTACTGAATCGGCTTTCTTCAGTTGAAATAACACTATACAAAATATTTAACAATAATTTATGTATGGAGACAAATATCCCAAAGTCAATTATTCCAAGCTAATTAAAGCAATGATGCTAAGATGTGATCTCAGAGCCCTGAATTTGTTTTCTGCTACTGAATATTTTTACTTTGGCAGGTAATGAATGAGCTGTATAACAACCCTTTCCACATGAATAAAATACATCAATTCATCTGCTGCTCCTAGCACATCACTAACCACCATTTTAAAACCTACTTCAGAAAGACTGAAAGCTGTAAAGAATTTCTCTATTTTCCTTCTTCCCCATTAAACACATCCCATACCTTTGATTCAATAAAGGGAATTTAACTGATGCCACAAAACTAAGCAAGGGTGTCAGTTAACTCAATTGGCTGGATGGTTGGTTTGCAATGTAAAGTGATGCCAGCAGCATGGATTCATTTCCCACACTGGCTGAGCTTACCACAAAGGACTTGCCTTCTCAACCTCTTCCTCTTGTTTGTGACATGGTCACCCTCAGGTTAACCCAGCACCAGTTGTACCTTTCTAATGAGCAAGTAGCTCTATGATCTGGTAGGACTACAGCGATTTTACCTTTTTACTATGTCAAAATATAAATTGTGAGGAAGATGCAAGAAGACTTCAAGCAAAGTTCTCCATTTTGGTAGAAAAACAGAAGATTTCTTAAATGGTGATAGGTTGGAACGTGTTGGTGTCCAAAGGCACCTTGTTCATGAGTCACTAAAAGTTATCGTGCAAGTGCAACAATCAAAAGGTAAACAGAAACATTGAAAGTAGGAACAGGAACAGGAACCTCTACCTCAATGCAATATTCCTGCTCTCTTCCCATACCCTTTGATGTCTTTGACTGTCTAGTAATCTACCTACTTCTTTTTTATTTTCAATGACTTGAAAACATGTGGTTATATTGCTTTCGATTATATGGGAGTTAGAAACAGATGTAAAAAATGTTGTCTAATTGCATGGAGCCTTGGTGAATGTTGTGTATAGTTTTGAACTCTTTATCTAAGGAGGGGTATACTTGGCATAGGAAGTGTGTGGTGGAGATTCATCAGACTTGTACATGTGGTAGAAGGATTGTCTTTATGCAGACAGATTGAGGAAACTGAAAGTTTATCTTTGACAAATGAAAGATGATCTCATTGGCACTAGCAAACATCCTATAGAGCATAATAGGGTGGATTTAGGTAGGATGCTTCTCCTGGATTCCTCAGAATAGTGACCTGGTGATCTTAAGTTTCTTCATCAATAACCTTCTCCATCATAAGGTCAGAAGTGGCGATGATGATTGCACAATGAACAATGTTCAACATCATTTGCCATTCCTCAGATACTGAAGCAACCATTGTCCAAATACAAAAGGAAGAAGTCCCACGACTCCAGGTTATAGTCCAACAGGTTTATTTGAGATCACAAGCATTTGAAGCACAGTCCCTTCGTCAGGTGAAGTGAGAGAGGAGGGCACACAGTCACAGAATTTATAGCTAGCGAGATCAAGGGCAGAGAGATCTTAAGATCATACAACTGGTGTGAGTGGAGTGTCGAATAACAAGTCTCTGCAGGTGACCAAGAGAGTATCAGACGGTGTGAGTAAAGTGTCAACAGCTGAAAAACGAGTGAAAGGATGACTCTCAGCAATGACAACTATCTTCCTTAGTGCTTGGTATGAGTCCAAGCAGCAGAGAATTTTTGTCTCAGTTCTCATTGTGTCCAATTTTGATAGGGCTCCTTGATGCCAGACTCAGTGAAATGCTGTCTTGACGTTGAGGGCAGTCACTCTTAACTCACATCTGAAATTCCGAGGCTGGAAAAAGGTCAATGTAGAAACCACACTAAGCAAGTTATTCATTTGCAAGCATTGCTTGATAACACTTTTGATGATACCTTCCATCAATTTACTGATGATTTGGTATAGACAGACAGGGCAGTAATTGACCAGATGGACATTTCCTGCTCTTTGTGCACAGGACTCGTCTGGGAAAAATTTCCACATTATCATGCAGACCCAAGTGTTGCAATTTCACTAGAACAGCTTGGCTAGAGGTACATCTTGTTCTGGAGCAAGTCTTCAGTAATATTACAGGAATATTGTCATTCATAGCCTTTTCAGTATCATCTGTAGTCTTTGATATCATACAGTGAATTGAATTAGTTGAAGTCTGGCTTCTGTGATGCTAGAAACCTCAGGAGGAGCCCAAGATCTATTATTTACTTTGCACTTCAAATGCAAATGCCTTATCTTTTGCACTGATGTGCTTGCTTCCTCCACATTGAGGTTGGGAATATTTGTGGAGATTCCATGTGTGTTGGTTGTTCAATTGTCCACCGCCATTCACAAACGGATGCGGCAGAACTTAGATCTGATACATCGATTATGGAATCAGCCTAAATTGTTGTCTCACAGATTCAATATCTCACTTTTAGAAATGTCAGATGCTGCTCCTGGCATACCCTCTTTCAATTTTCATAGAACAAAATACTCCAACTTAGGCTGATGAATGTTTCACAAAAGATTAGCATAACCCCTTGCTGTTGGATTCTTTACCTGTATTAATAATGTCAAAGATCCCATACAATTCTTAATCTTTTGAATTTGACTTACAATATCCAAAGCTTTGCGTACATACATTCTCAGTTCCCAATGTTCCTGCCGTATCTTTAAAATTTAATTTATGTTAAGTTGTCTTATTCTTTACTGGCCAACATCTTCTGCTTTCTGATAGTTAGAAACCAGATACACTCTGAAAAATGAGTTTTGGAAACTCTCAAGTCCTAAAGCATGACTGTTATGTAGCAGAATGGTTTTGAAAGGGTTAATGTTGGAGATGCATTGAACTCCAATCAATCTAATGATGTCACACAGAATCTTTGGCTGGAGAAGAGGCAATCTAGCATAAGCTCCTGGTGGGTACAGACAGGTCATTTCTGGGTTCTGCTCGTTTTTTTGTAGTTATGCCTAACTAGTTAATGTAACATACCTATTGATATCATGCAGTAATCTGCATCTTGTTGTGTAAGACAAACACATCTTCTACTAAATATCCAGTAGTGGTTTATTCTCTACCTCTGCTAAATAGATAGGCCCTTGGACTCAGCATAGAAGGAGCTGTTTAATTTCATTACAGTTTTGTTTTAAAGAGTAGAAAGGAGGATTGGGTGGCAATATTCTACCTAAATCACAAGCTACCAGTGGTTGGTAGATGACATGGTGATCAGCAGTGGGATTATTGCATAAATATCTGACAGTAACCACAGTGAATAAAATCTATTTGAAACAGGAGAAAATAAAACAATTCAGAAGGAATGTCAGTTCACCACTTTAAAAATATAATCGCTTTGAGAAGTCAGAGATGGTAACTGAAATCAAGCATTCAACAACACACATGGAAGCAGCAGCAAAGCAAAACAGCACGCCAGAAGAATATCTTCACTTCTTAGCTGGTAAGAAGTACAGGAAAACAGCTTGAACTAAGGACAGCATAAAAGGTAGTCGTGCTAGTGATAGAGTCTTTACTGGATATCTGAGTGTAGTTTGTAGCTTCATGAGGAATATTAGGAACTGTTGTGAGCAGAGGGGAAAAGCTTTAAAATAATGGTACAAAGGATCAAACTGCAAGGATGGAACTGTAAAGAAGTTCTCACACTTGAAAAAGAACATTGTCATCATTGTGAACAAGCTCCTTGAGCGATGGCTACAGTAGACTGAACCTGGGCCAGCAAATTAAGGAAGCAATGTCCTAGTGGTATTATTGTTAGATTATTAATCCAGAGATCCTGGTAATGTTCTGGGAGCCCAAATTCGAATCCACTGCTGATGGTTGGTTAAAAACCCATCTGGTTCACTAATGTCCTTTAGGGAAGGAAACTGCCATCCTTACCTGGTCTGGACTACATGTGACTCCAGACCCACAGCAACGTGATTGACTTAACTGCCCTCTGGGCAATTAGGGATGGGCAATAAATGTGGCCTGACCAGTGATGCCTACATCCCGTGAATAAATAAAAACATTAATTTATATTGAGGCCACAGTATAGAAAAAGATACAGAATACATTTCAGGTGACAAAGGGTCATTTAACAGATTTTGAGCGCAAATTAAAAGAAGACGATAGTTAAAATTTTAGGATAAGGGGTAAAAATCAAATTACCATAGTCCTACCAAAACCCAGGGCAGCTCTCTTATTAGTGAGAGAGAACAGGTGGTTATTTAACCTGAGAGTCACTACACCTCGGGTAGGGAGAAATTGAGAAAGAGAATCCCTCATCCGTACCTCAGCCAGTGCAGGATTTGAAGTCACTCTGTTCGCATCACTCTGCGTGCCAAACCAACTGACCAATCAGCTGAGCTAACTGACCTCAATACGGGGCAGCAGATTTAAAGCAGATGAGAAGAAATTACTTCTGCCAAAAGGTTATGAATCTGTGGTGTTCATGACCCCAGAGTGTGGTAGACACCAGAACAATGTCTATCTCCTCCTTAAATTTACTCAGATCAATTAATAATGGGTTGAAAGGTTATAGAGAATGGGCAAGAAAGTGGAGTTGAGGTCAAGAGGAGATCAGCCACAGTTGTGTTAAATGCAGTAGCAAGCTCATGGGGCTGAATTGCCTATTCATGTCCTAGTTCTTATAAGATTGCAATCTCAGCTGGAAGACTTTATTAAGCCTACATTCACCAAAGTTTAATTTAAAATTGTGGAGAGGGGACGTGCATTGTGTTTTAGACTGTGAAAGATTGGGAACATCTTGGCTACAGAAGATGGGAAAACCTCCTGGAGGAGGGAAATCAACCTTTTAATCATTTAAAAGCAGCGAACACTCAGCAAACAGAGAGATACAGTATTGCTACTTAGCAGAATGTGATACTTTAAAAGAAATAACACACTACAGTAGTGCCACTAAACAGAATTCAAAACTTTATTTGAAAAGAGAATATATTCGAGTTTAAAAGATGAGAGAATTAAAACAGTATTGTCTTAGTTTAATATTGAAAAATTTAAAGCCACATTTGTATATTCCAAAATTATTGAACATTTGGGGTAAGTAGAACATTGACATGTTACAAATTTAGTTGTAGAATTACTACAGTGTGGAAGTAGGCCATTTGGTCCATCGAATCCACACCTACCCTATCCCTCTAACCCTGCATTCCCCGTGGCTAATCCACCTGACCTGCACATCTTTGGACTCTGGGAGGAAACTGGTACAGTCAGAGGAAACCCACACAGACACAGGAAGAATGTGCAAACTCTGCACAGACAATATAACCCAGGAAGAGACACCAACAGACCCTGAGAGGAGTGCAATCTTATCTAATGCGATGATCAAAACCTACCTAACTTTATAATATGCAAATGCTCCACAGCTACACTTGACAAGCTAACATAAAGACTAGGTAAATCAACAGATACAAAGACTCTGTCAGAGCAGTAGGTCAAAAACGCTTCACAGGCGCAAGTATTGTTCAGCTATGGCAAAAGAATGCTGCTTTTGTAAGATGAGTTGCTTCTACAAGATGTGCTGAAATAGGGCTCAGTTTCAGAGTAGCAAAAGTAATGAGGGGTTACACAAAGTGTTCAATAGAGTGGTACAATCATCACTAGTAAAGATACTAGAGGCATTCCATGGGAAATCCAAATCACATTTGATAGAACCTATTCACGTCAATAGACATTCCATTAATTTTCAGTTTGCTGCAGAAACCATTGTCACTGTCCCATCAGATCATATATTATTGTTGAAGAGGCAAAAGTTACAGCCTAGACAGATGTAACTGCATAATCCAGATGCAATAACTTCTAAAATTAAAGGTTTGCTACAAGTAACGCTGCAACAAAAAGTTTAAGAGATTGAAATAGATTCATGTTTTCAATCAACATTTCTCCTTTCTACTTTTGAGCTTGCATGCATGCCTTGACTTCAAAATCCTTTCAGTAGCAGAAGACGTTCAAATGGTTCAGAACCAAACCATTGTTGACTAATTGGTAGAGTGGCAACTAGAGAAAAATCATTGGGCTTCCTAAACTTATGGCAGAACCCAAGAAGAAGAAAGAATCTATTGAGATTACCTCTGTTGGCTTAAGAGAATTGTTTCACACTGTCAAGAAAAAGGAAATTGCAGACTTTACAGGGATTGTGGGAATATTTTCCATTCCTATAATCTCTGAAAAACTTTTAGAAGGTAAGAACCAGCAAGTTTTTCCAGAAGAAACAAATACTAGGAAAGGACCAAGGAGTAGTGAAGAAGATGGTTGGTATGTTTGCCTTTATTTGTCAATGCATTGAGTATAGGAGTTGGGATGTCATGTTGCAGCTATTCAGGACATTGGTTAGGCCACTTTTGGAATACTGCATTCAATTCTGTTCTCCCTGCTATAGGAAGGATGTTGTGAAAAGATTTACAAGGACGTTGCCAGGGTTGGAGTGTTTAAGCTCTAGGGAAAGGCTGAATAGGCTAGGCTATTATCCCTGGAGCATTGGAGGTTGAAGGGTGACTGTATGAAAGTTTATAAAATCATGATGGGCATGGATAGGGTGAATAGGCAAGGTCTTTTTCCCAGGGTGGAGGAATTCAAAACTAGAGGGCATAGGTTTAAGCTAAGAGGGAAAAGATTTAAAAGGGACATAAGGGGCAACGTTTTCACACAGAGCGTTCTGTGTGTATGGAATAAACTACCAGAGGAAGTGGTGGAGGCTGGTACAGTTCCAAAATTTAAAAGGTATCTTGTCAGGTACATGAACAGGAAGGGTTTAGAGGGATATGGGCCAAATGCTGGCAAATGGGACTAGATTAAGTTCAGGATATCTAGTCGACATGAATAAGTTGGACCTAAAAGTCTGTTTCCATGCTGTACAGCTCTATGACTCTAAGACTCTGCTGTCCACTTGATCTCATTGACAAATCTGTTAGCAAAGATATTCAGACAGCAAAACAAACTGCCGAACAATGCAAAACAGTGGGTTTAACTTTGTTGGAGACAGAAAGGACTGCAGATGCTGAAGCTACAGTCAATAAATGTGGAGCTGGAAAAGCACAGTGGGTCAGACACCATCTGAGGAGCAGGGAAGTCAGCGTTTTGGGCTGAAACCCTTCATCAGGACTCCTGGTGAAGGGTTCCAGCCCGAAACATTGTCTTCTCTGCTCCTCAGATGATGATTTAACTTTGCTGGATGACTAGCAGCCTAAACTCAAGAGCAACATTTTGATACTTTGTCTTTCAAAAAATTATTAATGGCATTGACGGAGAAAATTCTAAGTGAGTAGCTGTCCTCCAGTTTTATGGAGATGTTAAATTGCATATGATTAAGATGAAATCTGCGAAGGGAAAGTAAAGATATCCAACCTTCCCAACAAATTGAAATAAACAGCTTGAGCACTTCTGTACAGAAGCATCAGCAGATTGAGAGTAAACATTTAGTTAAACAAAATAGAAATGAGCTGCATGTAACTCCATGGGAGAAAAACTGATGTGCAGCCTTGGGGCATGGTCAAAGCAAGAAACTGTGTAGTCTACAATTCAGAATTCCAAGAAGAATGCATTACCTACGCTGAAACTCCAGGATATAGCAAAGAAAGAATTTGTTTCAAAAGAGCATTTTTCATGATAGACATTTATGAAATTAAAGTCTCCCTGATGATGTTATGGGACAAATACCTGAGTAAACAGGGAAGAATTTCTCTGCAAAGAGAATTTATATGATTATGGTCCTCCAAGATAATGGAACAAGTATAGGATTCAACGAGACCAACATTCTTGCTGGAGGACACCTGAGAGATAAGATCCTCCAGTGGAGAAATGGCTAAAATCAACAGTTCTCATGCCAAAGACTTGACAATCATCCATTTCTGAAGAAAATGTGTTCTAGTAAAATTATGATAAACCTCCACACTGCTTGAGTTTCTGAAGTCAGAGACCTGAGTGGAGAAAGAGCTGAGGTAAATGTAAAACTAGTTATACAACCCAATATACAAATTTCAAGTATGGGAATATATCTTGGGGAAGATATTGTATAAACCAATTGAGCTTCAACCAATCTGATGATTTCATACAGGCTTTGGATGGAAAAGTCTAATGTGAGGACCTTATAGAGACAGATATATCGTCATTTGTACCTGATTGCATTTGCCTTTCTAATGATCCTTAAATAGTTAATGCAATGTACCCACTGTTATCATGCAATAACTGACATATTGCTGTGTAAGCCACGTGCTTCTTGCTAAGTCTTAATAATGATTTATCGTGTTTCATTGCTCATTCAATACACCCACAAACTTAGCATCGAGAGGATAGGTAACAATTCTTGAAGCTAACCACAATTCTACTAGCAGTTGGAACTTCAACACACGACTCTAACTCTCTCGGAAGCTTAAATATCCAATGGCAATTAGCCAGCATCTGGTATCCTCCAAAAAGTACTACAATGCTTATATTCCCCAAACAACTTTGGGTGCAATTGTAATAACTGGTTATCATTAAGAGATAATGTTTCTTCCCTAGTGTTAATGTAGTTTACCAATCTTAAGCCAATGTAACCTATTATCTTAATATTATGTAATCACCTTCTTGTTACTTATGTCTTTGCTTCTTCTGCTAAAGGCTTATTAATGATTAATCTTTCACTTTTTAATACTCATAAGGCCTATAAATTAGTATTACAAGAAGGCTAGTGGCAGCATATCTATCCAAAGGAGAACTTATTACATCTAGTGCCAGCTGTGGACATCTCTTGCCACAGTTTCTGCAATGATGCACTTCAATACTGTCTGCTTGTTTGCTGGAATGCATCTGTTGTGATGGATTCTGCATTGGAAGAAAAGTCCTGAGAAGGTAAGGTGGTAACCTTTGGGCTGATGTAGTTTGGAAATAGGAATTCTGATGCAGGTTAGGCTAATGTATCATTTCACACATTGTGTTAAATTTCATCTGGCTTGCGCTGTCCATTTCATAAGTCTGTTCACTTATAGTCGGTTGTTATCCTCCTCATAGTTTACTACATTTCCATTTCATTTACAAGCGTTGAAGCAATGTCCTGTACACTGAAGTCCAAGGCATTCATGCATACTAAAAAAGAGCAATAGTCTCAATACCAAAACCTGCAGTATACCACTGTGTAACTTTCTTAGAGCAATGGTAAAAAGCTGTATGGCTGCAGTTTACTACCCTAAGCCAATTTCCTGTACACACTGTTGCTGTCTCTTTAATCCCACAGATGTTAGCAACAATTAACTACCATATTTAATATTAACCAAACAGGACTAAAGTCTCACATCCTCCATTAGAATATTATTTCCACTTTGTTTGCTACAGTTGTGTTTAGAGGGTAACCAAGTTTAATGTGGGTATAGATCTTGAGGAACCTATAACTATTTATGAAGTGGAATGGTGCAAATTCTAGGTTTGTTTTTAAATTTGATGAAAGCATGCTTCTATATGAGACTTAACTTCACCTAAATGGTCCTAATAAGCTTGATATAAGGCTGTAGATAAGAATAAATACGCATATCCCTCTTTAATATCAAATGTAACAGTGAGCTGTGGGATCCAAATAACATGTCTGAGTAATGGTGGACATCCATTCTTTGTTTGTTATTTCTTTACCAGCTCCTTTTTGTCTTGCCTCATCATCATGTACATCATTTAATCTCTTCAGCCTTCCACCCTTTCACAGTCGTCCCATTTGCTCTTCTCATTGATGTTTCTAGCACTCCCCACTTTCCCATCATTCTCTGATTTCCTGGGTCACTGGATCTGTTTGTAACGGGAAGGAACTCCCTCAACGTTCCAGACAATGATTCACCAATGTAAGGTATCCAAATATGCAATTCTGTCTAATTAAATAGTTTAATGTTTAAAAAAAAATATATAAAAAAAATATATACATAATATGTGTGCGCATGTATTATTTATGTTTATGGGACTGGAAATTTCTTTGAGCATTAATTTTGACACACTGGTTAATTTGATTCAGTAAAGATTTTCCATGCAATATTTTAACAGTAATTAAACTGTTTGAAATAAATGGGTGAACAACTTTGTTAAAATTGTACAAATGGAAATTTTGTACAGGTGCTTTAATCATTGTGCTAACAATAAAATTCCAACTCACCTTTTCTTTCTTTAATTAATGAGAAAACTTTGTGCTTTTTTTATATAAAAAAAAGCAATTAAGTCTGCATAACTGGTTGGACTCTTGCCCCTGATTCAGTTGCTAAAGTGAACTGGCAAATTAGGTTAACAAATAGGTCAATAGAGATGCATTGGCAGGTGTTTAAGAGCAGATCTTAGAATACACAGTATAGATATGTTCAAATGAGAAAAAGAAAATCCAAGGGGACAATTCACCATCCATGGTTAATTCAAAAGGTTAAAGGGAAGGCATACAATTGTGGAAAATTCATCAGGTCAGAAGATTAAACGGAATATGAAAAACAACAAAGTATCAGTAAAAGACTGGAGTATGAGTGAAAGCTAGCTGCAAATATAATAATGACTAGATTGACTCTTTTACCCTTCTAAATAGGTATAAGAAATCTATGAAGTGAACATTTGGTCCTATAGAAAGTGAGTCTGGAGAATTAATGATAGAAAATAAGGAGAAGGCTGATGAATTAGACAAGTATTTTGCATTGGATCTCACTAAACAGCGTACAAAAAAAAATCAAAAATAGTTGCAATCCAGGAAATGGAAGATAGGGAGAAGCTCAAGAAAATTGCACTCTCCAGAGAAGTGGTACTGAGCAAATTGTTGTAGCTGTAGGATGATGCCTTTGTCCTAGTGGCTTAAAAATTGGCAAGTGACATACCTCACATTGTTTTTAATTTTCCAAAATTTCCTTGATTCTGAAAATATTCCATTAGAATGGAAAAGTGTGAATGTAACTTATTTATTCCAAAGGAAAGGAGACATAAAACTGGAAATCGTAGGCCGGTTAGCTTGACATCTGTAGCAAGGAAGATGCTGGAAGCTATTAGGAAATAAAAGTTTTAGTGGGGCTTTCAAAAAAAGCTCAAAGTAATCAGACAGAGTCAAAAATCACACGACACCGGGTTATAGTCTAACAGGTTTATTTGAAAACACAAGCTTTCGAGAACTCTGAAAACTAGTGTTTTCAAATAAACCAGTTGGACTATAACCTGGTGTCATGTGATTTTTGACCTTGTCCACCCCGGTCCAACACCGGCACCTCCATGTTATAATCTGACAGAGGCAGTATCATTTTCCTTTCACAGAAATATGCCTATTCAAGTTATTCTTGGATGAAGTAACAGATGTATGGATAAAGGACAGCTACTGGATGTACTTAGATTTCCAAAAGATATTTGACAAGGTGTCATGTCAAAGGTTATATTGGAAAATAAAAGTTCATTTTGTACAGGGTAATATATTGGCATAGATAGAAGATGGGGTAGGTAAATTATCATTTTCAGGTTGGAAAGATGTAACAAATAATGGGCCACTGGGATCATGACTTTTTACAATTTGTATGAAAGACTTGGATCAAGGGACCAAAGGTACAGTTATTTAATTTATTGATGACACCAGGATCGTAAACATAGAAACTAGAGTAGGAATAGGTCATTCTACCCTTTGTGCCAGCTCTGCAATTCAACATGATCATGTCTGATCCTCTATCTCAATGCTATAATCACGCTTTTCCCCAATACTCTTAAATACCTTTTTTTTTAGGTATTAATGCTATCAATCTCTCTCTTTTTTTTCAAATATATTCAGGGTCTAGGCCTCCACAGCCTTCTGTGTTAGAAAATTCACCAGGTTGAATTCCCTTTTGAGTGAAGGAATTTTTCCTCATCTCAGTCCGAAATGGTCTACCCTATATTCTGAGACTTTGTACCCTGGCTCTAAATTCCCTAAGTAAGAAAATCATACTCCCTGCATCTAGTCTGTCCAGCCCTGTTAGAGTTTTTATACGTTTCAATCAAATCTACTCTCAACTTTCTAAACTCTGGAGAATCCAGACAAAGATAGTAGGATGAGAAGAAGCCATGTGGAAGTTAGAAATGGATACAGATAGGCTACATTGGTGGGCAAAAGTCTGCCAAATGCCTATAATGAGTCAAAAATAGAAATTGAATCAGAGATAGTAGGAACTGCAGATGCTGGAGAATCCGAGACAACAAGGTGCAGGGCTGGATGAACACAGCAGGCCAAGCAGCATCATAGGAGCAGAGAGGCTGACGTTTCGGGCCTAGACCCTTCATCAGAAAAGGGGGAGGGGAAGGGGGTTCTGAAATAAATAGGGAGAGAGTGGGAGGCGGATAGAAGAGGGATAGAGGAGAGGATAGGTGGAGAGGAAACAAACAGGTCGAAGAGGCGGGGATGGAGCCAGTAAAGGTGAGTGTAGGTAGGGAGTTAGGAAGGGGATAGGTCAGTCCAGGGAGGATGGACAGGTCAAGGGAGCGGGATGAGATTGGTCGGTAGGAGATGGAGGTGCGGCTTGAGGTGGGAGGAGGGAATAGGTGGGAGGAAGAACAGGTTAGGGAGGCAGGGACGAGCTGGACTGGTTTTGGGATGTGGTAGGGGGAGGGGAGATTTTGAAACTTGTGAAATCCACATTGATACCATTGGGCTGCAGGGTTCCCAAGCGGAATATGAGTTACTGTTCCTGCAACCTTCGGGTGGCATCGTTGTGGCACTGCAGGAGGCCCAGGATGGACATGCAACCGCAGGAAGTGCTACACCTGCCCCCATACCTCCTCCCTCACCCCCATCCCAGGCCGCAAGAAGACTTTCCACATCAAGCAGATGTTCACCTGCACATCTGCCAATGTGGTATACTGCATCCGCTGTACCCGGTGTGGCTTCCTCTACATCGGGGAAACCAAGCGGAGGCTTGGGGACCGCTTTGCAGAGCACCTACGCTCGGTTCGCAATAAACAACTGCACCTCCCAGTCGCGAACCATTTCAACTCCCCCTCCCATTCCTCAGATGACATGTCTCTTCGACCTGTTTGTTTCCTCTCCACCTATCCTCTCCTCTATCCATCTTCTATCCGCCTCCCACTCTCTCCCTATTTATTTCAGAACCCCCTTCCCCCTCCCCCTTTTCTGATGAAGGGTCTAGGCCCGAAACGTCAGCCTCTCTGCTCCTATGATGCTGCTTGGCCTGCTGTGTTCATCCAGCCCTGCACCTTGTTGTCTCAAAAAAAGAAATTGTCCACTTTGGCAGAAAGAAGACAAAAGAAATATATTAGCCAAGTGGTAAGAGACTGCGGAGATCTGAAATATAAAGAGATCCCGATGTCCCAAGTTTGATTTGCAGATATGGCACAGTGAGGAAAGCTATTTGAATATTGCAATTTATTGTGAGGGGAGTTGTATACAATAGTAGGGTGGTTATACTTTCGTTAAACAGGATACCACATCTGGAGAACTGTGTACTGTATTGTTTTTCTGATATCAGAAAGTATGTAAATACATCAAAAGCAGTTCAGAAATGGTTTACTAGGCTAATACCTGGAAATGGGGGAGTTAACTTCTGAGGAAAGATTGAACAGGTTGAGCTTGTATCTACTAAGGTGTAGAAATCAGGCAGCTTGGTTGAAGTCTTTAAATCTAACTTTCTTGAAAGGTGGTGGAAGCAGTGTTTTTGAATATTTTGAAGGCAGAGGTAAATGGATTCTTGTTAAGCATCGGGGTGAATTTTTATTGGGACTAGGTAGGAATATAATCCAATCAGACATGATCTTATTGACAAATTGGGCTACTCCTACTTCTAATTTATATGTTCATATGTTTAATATCCAAGACCCCAACACTGTTGAGGAGACCCTATGATTTTAGATATGCCACCTTACAGGTATGTTACTGGTTTGATGAAATCAGAACATTTGAATTAATAGATGATGGAGTTCATCTATTTGCTCATAAGGATGCAAAAGATCCGAATGTGTTTTCTTACTAACTGGAAGGATGCCTTGCTGTCCTGATCAACGCTTATTCATTCCTCAAGCACAGAATAACTGATCATTTATTTCATTGTTCTGTACAAGATCTTGTGGTGTGCAAGTAGGTTGGTGAATTTGCCCCACCTCTGCACTCCGCCAACTCCTATCCCCTCACCAAGTAGGACCTTCAGGTCACGGAGGCAGAAAGTTTTTAGAGCATGGTAAAAAGCCTTTTGGCCTATTTATCTGCACTAGTTATCAAACCATCTATTCTAATCTCCGCTGGCAAAGTAGGATGTCAATTTCCCTCTGTTCGACATGTTCTGGGCAAATGACAGGAACCATGCAAGTCAGCTGCAGCTGCCAGCACTTGAATGGATGCCTGACTTTCAGGATGGTGACAGTGCTAAGAAACCTAGGAGTTCCTGGCAGTGGCCAATGTTTACATCTGTGATGTGTGGGAGAATACAATGCATTAGGGCATGGTGCATAAGTAATGAGACAACTTTAGGAAGCTAGCATGAGATAACTTGCTAGGACTTCCAGAGAGACTCCCTCCGTGAAACTAGCCAAGTTGACACTCGCCAGTTTCTGGTAAGACTTTAACCCATATATCAATACACAGTGCAGAAGTAGTGTAAAGAAAATATTCAAATTTGTTTCATGAATGAGGTTGATTTCATAACACAGACAAAATCATAATTCTACACCAAAACCTTTCTTCTTGAATGCAATAGAGAAAAGGACTGAATTGGCAAGAGATAATCATTAGAGATAATCAATTTTTTTCACATGCATTTTAATAAGAATACAACTGGATGATATTTTACTATTCTCCCTCCACCTGTCTTCTTTTCAGATATTAATCCCATTACCTTGCAAATTCCATTGTGGGTAAGTGGTTTAAATCATTACACTTTCCTTGCCCTGAAATGTTTTTGTGAATGAGTTATGGAATTTGAATAAATATTTAGCACTTTGTCTTCTCCAAATCCTTAAATCAGAAAACACATATATGTGAAGGGCAGGTAAGAAGAAATACTTCTTTTAACATTTTGTAAAGCAAGCCATAAATCTCATACTATCTCTAACATGGAAAACATGGAATTGTCAGAATAAAGAAAAAGTATATTTAGTGATTATATTAGCGTGATTGGACTTTGAAAATACATGTTTGAAAACATGTTACCAAAAATTTCTGTAAGGTATTACTTGTGCAGATGGAATTGTAAAATTTCATATTGTAATTATTTTGTTTGCAAGAACCTACTATTACAATCATCATTACTTTGTAATCCAATTCAACTTCGACAATTGCCAATTTCATAGAGTCCCTACAGTGTGGAAATTGCCCACTTCAAAATATATTTTCTCATGTTTTTTTTAAAAATAGTAATTAGGTACATATTGATCTCAATTAGTCAATTTCCCATCTTCAGGTGGTGAATTCCATCAACTATTAATTCAAATGCTTTGATTTTATCAAACCAGTAACAGATTTAGTTGTACATTCTGAATCAAACCTCAATGATTAAGTAACCTGGGTCTGACTGCTGAAAGCATGTGACTTGAATGAAACACATATTGGTATGCATATATGTGTATAGTTTGTACATGCTATTGATAACACAGTGTGGACCTGGATGAACACAGCAGGCCAGGCAGCATCAGAGGAGCAGGAAAGCTGAAATTTCGGTTCGGGACCCTCCTGCATGCTATTGACTGCTTTAAATGACAGTTTTACCACATTGTTTCAGAAGTGAATTGAATTAATTTTTTCAAATGATGTGATCCCCAGAGTACAAACCAGTTTCACTAGAATTTGAACTAGGACCCAGCATGTGGTAATCTGTTTAGAAGAAAAAAAAGACAAAGAAAAACCATTTTGGTTGACTTTAAGAATACTTCATTTCACATCAATATCTGTATCTAGTTTTCTTCAAAAGTGGTTTTCATTTCGTCATTTCAGTGTTTTTTCTTAATCACAACCATCTATGGGTGCAAACCAGTCAAATTGTTTCATAATGGCTTTTCCCATTCTGCTTAAAACATTGATTTCACAGGTTAGTTTAGCTCCCTGTAATCCTTCGTGGTCACCAGGATCTCCCTTACTTAACACCTTCATTGTCAATCATTCTCGTGTTTCCCCTTCAATGCCATTTCTTTTCTCTCTCTTCCAACTGAGCGTTGTAACCACTAACAGGGATTAAGTGCTGCTCACGATAGACAGAAACTCCTACTTTCATGTGAATTTCTGCATGCACTGTACAGCAGCAAGATACATTAAGTCCAGTTTAACGCTGAGTTGCTTCAATATTGATAAATTATAATAATCTCATTTGAGCAAGTTTTCTTTTGACACTGTTTCCTACATGACGTCTGCTAGTCTCAGTCTCTGACATATAGCCTTTCCTCCTCCTGGACCACTGAGTTTCAGCCTCTTTCCCCCATCCCTGACTCACCCATTCACTACTTTCCTCCTTTGAATCTGTGTTCCCATTCACGATCAAGATTCAATCCAAAGCTGTATCTCTGGTGTTATGGATGTGTGAGGCCTGATGGTACAGAAGAGCTGTGGCTTCAATAATACAATGTGAAGAGAAATTAAGAAAAAATAATGGAAATATTGTAAAGTTTGGAGGTCAGGGAATGGGCAAGAGATGAAAACTTAGACAGTCAAGGAATGGGGAGGGTCTGCAGTGACCAGAAGTATAGGGAGAGAGACATCTGATTTGGGGGAGGTAATGGCCTATTGGTATTATCACTGGACTGTTAATCCAGAGACCAACATAATGTCCCAGGGACATGGGTTCGAATCCCACATTGGCAGATGGTGGAATGTAAATCCAATAAAAATCTGGAATTAAAAGTCTAGTAATGACCATGAATCCATTATCAGGAAAAACCCTTCTGGTTCACTAATGTCCTTTAGGGAAGGAAATTGAGTACCTTCGCTGTTGGGTCTATATGTGACTCCAGACCAACAGCAATGTGGTTGACTCTTAACTGCACTCTGGACAATTAACAATGGGCAATAAATGCTGGTGTAGCCAGTGACTCCCTTATCCTGTGAATGAATAAAAGATGGGATTATTGGTGAGAAAGGGGTACTTACTGTAAGTAGCAAATAATGCTTTTTTTGTGTGTTTAAACTTGTTTTGTTTATCAATGTAGGAGTTAGAAATGTAAAATATCTCAACTTAGATATGATCTTTTTCATCTTTTCTCACATATGTTGTCTTATGGAAATTAACTGCAGTTTTAGTCATGTTTCTTTATCGCTTAATTATTTCACTTCAAGTTACAAGTTTTGAGAATGCAACCACAACTTTAGAAGTGAGGACTTAATGTAACCTTTAATAGTAATCAGGGTCAACCACTGAAGAGAGCAGCTGTTTGTCTGTGCTGATTTCAGTCCATTGATGCATGTTGACCAATCCAAAAAAATCAAGTACAAATGAAACACTGATAGTTGATGTGCACTCAATTGTATCCACATGTGATCAGCAACTAATTGTTTCCCTTCTGATCCTGGGGATCCTGAAGCCAGCAACATTAAACAGGATTTGATGTATCTTGCTGCTGTTAGCACTCAAAATAATGTTGGTAAACTCAAAATCAGACCAGTGATTACATTTAAGAACTTCTGTGTAGGGTTCAACACCATACCATGAACAACATTTTTTTGTAGATACGTCAATGCACTCAGTGATATTAGCCTTCAATAAATTTGCAATTTTCAAATTCCAGACTTCTGCTATCTTTTGAGATTAAGTAGGACATGGAAGGAGAAAGATATTTCAGTCGAAAGAAAGGTGAAGGGAATTTAAAATGGCAGTTATCCCCATATTAATAAAAGACTTTGAATACTGGAACATGAGAAAAGGTTGTTGGCTATTATTAATAGTTGACATGGTTGGTTGAGAATGATTACCAGGAATATCCAGGAGGCAAGTAATTAAGAATGGAAGAAAAGCTTGTATCTCAAAACTACTTTTCATAATCACTGGGCATCTCATAGAACGTCACAGCTTATTAAGTAGATTGAAAGGGTAGTCATTCTTGCAATGCAGGAAATGCAGCAGCCAATTTTGCACACGAGTAGCATTATGATAATGACTAGATAATCTATTTTGTGTGACACCAACTGAGGGAGAGGCTTGACCATGGACACCAGTAACAACTGCCCTGCTCTTCTTTGAAGTAGTTCCATGGGATCTTTTACATCTACCAGAGCAGGAAGATGGTTCAACATTTCATCTGAAAGATGGCATCTGCAACACTGCAGCACACCCTGAAGGTAACAACTGGAGTGCCAGCGTTAACTTTTGTGATCATGTCCTTAACTGGGACTTGAAACCTTTTGAATCAGAGGCAAGAATATTACCACTAGACCACAACTAATATGCATGATAGAATAAGTATGTTATAATAAGTACTTAACAATTAAAGAATGAGAAAACAAGAAGTCACTATCAAGTTGTTTGTGATAAACCATATCTGTCAAATGGCAAGCTTTGAACTACCATGGAATGAGTAGTCCTTGTCAAATAGGTTCAGGACAGGCGAGAGCCCCTCTATACTGAGGCCTCAGTACAAACCCCTTATGCGCTTGTGACAAGACACAATCAGTGGCGCGTATTACTGAGGAGTTACCACTGTACAGACCAAGTGGTAGACGAATCATTTTAACCTCAGCAAATGAGGACACTATCACTTGACTTTTGGATTTGAATTTATTACATCAAAACATAAAACTAAGAACATGGATTAAATAAGAAATGACACATTCAGAATGTCGAATAAATTTGACTTTGCTAGTTTGTGCATACTTCAAGAATGGAAATGACTAAGACTTTTCATGATCCTGTATATTGAGGCACATAGAACAAGAAGTTGACCACAGAATCTGTGGGTAAACAATTTTGAGAGTAGCTGGTCTAGAAAGAGGTTCAGATGGCTGAAGCAACCAGGATAGTTCAGAATCAATATCACTGAACTGAATTCATTTGATCGACTGTTGCTATTGAGCAGACTGATGGGAGTTTAGTGGAAGTAGTGTGGATTGGAACTTACTGTTTAAGTAAGCTTGTTTTTGTCTGCCTGGTTTGTGAAAGCCAAATAGTATCTCATTGTTACAGTTAATGCAACTTTGTGTGTGTGTGTGTGTGTGTACATGTCTGAGTATTCACAGTTCATGTTTTCATGGCTTCTGAAAGGAAAAAAAACTTGAAATTGAAGTAATTACTATTGTTACTGTTGTTATGAGAGGATATATTATGGGTGCCAAAAATAAAAAAAGTCTGTAAAACTACCAAAAAGCTAGCTGACAGCTTCTCTCCCCAGTAGAAGTTTGTGCTTAAACCATGGAACTGGCTTATACATTTCTGGTGTTAGAATGGCAAACACAATAGAAGGTTTCTATCTTGGACAGAGAAATGGTCAAGATGGAATGACATTGTATATTGGTGTCTGACTTTGAGAGTGATAACATTGGCTATTTCCAATTCATACTATGACACTGTCAGTTGAATGAAGATGTATAATAATGAGGCCTACAAAAAAGGAAAAGAGAAAAATTGGAACTAAGGGAATTTGAAGACATAAAAGTAATATGGGAATTATTCAATAGATATAGTCTAAATCTGGGCTATCGCACGTTGAAAATTGTGACATAATATATTGGACCAAAAGCGTTAGTATTATACTGAAATAACAAGGTGTACAGCTGGATGAACACAACAGGCCAAGCAGCATCAGAGGAGCAGGAAAGCTGACGTTTTGTGTCTGGACCCTTCTTCAGAAATGGGGGAGGGGTATCTGAAATAAATAGAGAGAGAGGGCAAGGCGGATGGAAGATGGATAAAGGAGCAGATAGGTGGAAAGGAGACAGACAGGTCAAAGAGGCGGGGATGGAGCCAGTAAAAGTGAGTGTAGGTGGGGAATTAGGGTGGGGATAGGTCAGTCCAGGGAGGACGGACAAGTCAAGGAGCCGGGATGAGGCTGGTAGGTAGGAGGTGGGGGTGGGGCTTGAGGTGCGTGGAGTGGATAGGTGGGAGGAAGGACGGACAGGTTAAGGAGGCGGGGACGAGCTGGGCTGGTTTTGGGATGCGGTCGGGGGAGGGGAGATTTTGAAGCTTGTGAAGTCCACATTGGTACCATTGGGCTGCAGGGTTCCCAAGTGAAATATGAGGTGCTGTTTCAGCAACCTTCGGGTGGCATCGTTATGGCACTGGAGGAGGCCCAGGATGGACATGTTGTCCAAGGAGTGGGTGGGAGAGTTGAAATGGTTCGTGACTGGGAGGTGCAGTCATTTGTTGCGAACTGAGCGTAGGTGTTCCACAAAGCGGTCTCCAAGCCTCCGCTTGGTTTCCCCGATGTAGAGGAGGCCACATCGGGAGCAGCGGATACAGTATACCAAATTAGCAGATGTGCAGGTGAATATCTGCTTGATGTGGAAGGTCTTCTTGGGGCCTGGGATGGGGGTGAGGGGGGAGGTGTAGGGGCAGGTGTAGCACTTCCTGCGGTTGCAGGGAAAAGTGCCGGGTGTGGTGGGGTTGGTAGGGAGTGTGGAGCGGACAAGGGAGTCATGGAGAGAGTGGTCCTTCTGGAAGGCAGACAAGGGTGGGGAGGGAAAAATGTCATTGCTATTGGGGTCAGATTGCAGATGGCAGAAGTGCCGGAGGATGATGCGTTGGATCCAGAGGTTGGTGGGGTGGTACGTGAGGACGAGGGGGATTCTGTTTTGGTTGTTATTGCGGGGAGAGGGTGTGAGGGATGAGTTGCGGAAAATGCGAGAGACATGGTCAAGGGCGTTTTTGACCACTGTGGAGGGGAAGTTGTGGTCCTTGAAAAACGAGGACATCTGGGACGTCTGGGAGCGGAATGCCTCAGCTCGGGAGCAGATGCGGCGGAGGCGAAGGACTTGGGAATAGGGGATGGCATCTTTGCAGGAAGGTGGATGGGAGGAGGTGTATTCTAGGTAGCTGTGGGAGTCAGTAGGCTTGAAATGGATATCCGTTTCCAGGTGGTTGCCAGAGATGGAAACAGAGGTCCAGGAAGGCGAGAGAGGCATCGGAGATGGTCCAGGTGAACTTAAGGTTGGGGTGGAAGTTGTTAGTGAAGTGGATGAACTGTTTGAGCTCCTCATGGGAGCACAAGGCGGCGCTGATACAATCATCAATGTAATGGAGGAAGGGGTGGGGGATAGGGCCGGTGTAGTTCGGAAGAGGGATTGTTCCACGTATCCTACAAAGGGGCAGGCATAGCTTGGGCCCATTCGGGTACCCATGGCCACTCCCTGAATACGTTCTCTCTCCAACCTAAAGCAGCACTGTCACCCTGTTGTGACAACCATGTGATACAACATGGGAACTGAAATCCTGATCGTACTACTCTTGTTTTAAGATGTAACTGCACTGTTTGTATGACATCACCACAGTAGATTGATTGTTTGGATGTCTTTCCTCTTTTTTATTTTTCTTAAGGATATGTTGCCTTTCTTTTCTGTTTGACTTCTCTAACAGTGAGTGGTCAACGTTTTAGCCAATGGCTATTTATTTTTTCATAGCAGAAACTTTTGCTACAGTGTCCTAATTTTGATTATTATTTCAGTCATAAGACTGCTTTGAAGTAAATGTTCATTCACGGATGTGGTCCCCTCATTTAAGGAAAGATACCATTTCATTGGAGATAGTTCAGACAAGGTTCACCAGGAGCATCCCTGAAATGGAGGAATTGTCTTATGAGCGAAAGCTAAACAGGCTGGTACTCTACTTGCTGGTGATCTCATTAAAAGATATAGGATTCTTAAGAGGCTGAACTGGTAAATGCTGAGAGGATGTTTCCCCTCATGGAAGAGTCTCAGACCAAAAGGCGTCGTCTCAAAATAAAGGGGGGCCAATTTAAGAATGAGATGAGGAGGAATTTCCTCTTAGGGCTCTGAGTCTTTGGAACCCCTTGCAACAAAAGCCTGTGGGGGCAGAGCCCTTGAGTATATTTAAGGCTGAGATAGATAGTTAGATTCTTTACCAATAGGGAATTCAAAATTTTTGGGGAAAATGCAGGAAGGTGGATATGAGGAATGTTGGATCAGCCATGATCCTATTGAGTGGCAGACCAGGCTCAAGGCCCCAAATGGCCTACTCCTGTTGCTATTTCTTAGGGTCATCACTAGCTGGGCCAACATTTATTACTTACCCTAATTGCCCTTGAATTGAGTGGCTTACTTGATCACTTCAGAGGGTAATTAGAAGCCAACCACATTTTTGTGGGTCTGGAGTCACAAGTAGGCCAAACCAGTTGGGAATGTCAGACTTCCTTTCCTAAATGACATTAGAAAACAGCTGAATGGTTGTAACAATCAACAACGGTTACAGGTCATCATTAAACTAGCTTATTATTTCCATTCAAGTTTTTTTAGTATTTTCAAATTTCACCACATGCCATGCTGGACTTTGAACCCATGACCCACAACTTGATGTGGGACTCTGGGCTATTAGTCCAGTGACATTACCACTATGTCACTGCAACCCCTGCATGCATTGACTGTAACTTGTTAATTATGTCAATGGAATGTTTGAAATTGAGTAAATAAATTGTTTAATACTGTTAAAAGCTCCTATTCCAGAAAAGTTTCCCTCTCCACAGCGCTGCCTAGGCCTGCTTATTATTTCCAGCATTTTCTACATTGATTATTGTAGGAAATTGTACCTGCATAGTGCTAATATCTAAATGGCTTATTTAAGGTATTGGTTTAGCTTGAGGCTGTATCCGATGTCTCAGGTGGGTATACATAATGCCAAGGCACTATTTGACAAAAAGCAAGTGTGTTCTGTGATGTTCTGACAAACATTCACCATTTAACCAATTAATTTGGTTATGAATTTAATTGCTTTATTTAGGTTTCCTGTGCATTATTTGTCTACCTTTTCAGGTTAAAATGGTGACAATCCTTGAAAATTACATACTTGGCTATGAAGTGCTATTGTCCATCCTGCAATTGGGCTGAATCTTACATTTTTTTGGCTAAGTGCAAGTTATGTCAAGTTTTTTTTTTGGAAAGGGTTTGCTGTGAGACCTAGCCAGTTTCTCACCACATCTTACCAAACTCATCTTATTAATAACCTACCATGCTCCTATGGAACCTCAGTCACCGTCTCCAGCCCACCTTACCACGTGCCATTTCCACAACAACTCCCCATTCAGCAGCTATCCACCCAAAGGCTTGCATCTGTTGCGTCTGCACCAACTTTAACACCAGCACCAGCATTCCAAACGTGCCCTGCCCAATGACAGACAGAATTGGAACATGGTGGAAAAGGGGAAGATGACATCTTGTTCCCTGAAGGTCTTGATGGATAGGGTGATGGCAAAGAGGGGAATCTTTTTGCTTGCCTGAATGACTGGCAGAGGAGGCCCCGTGAGCCTGGCGTGAGGTCACAACATGGATCAGTGACATTTTCAGGATGCGGAGGAATGGAGAGAAATTCAGCAAGAAGATCAAGTACCTTCTCTGCTCCACAGGATAAGTGCCGCACTCTTCAGACGTCAGCTTGGAGAATAACCAGACTCCTGGACCACCAAGGATGAGAGGGCCAAGGTTTCAGGAGAAGCATTGGCAAGGCTGCCTCTGTCCCACCTGCCAACTCCCCCTGCCCCACCCCCCACCAGCTCAGGTACTGACACCTTAGTGGGAGCCGTAGGCATAGAGAGTGTGGGTGTGATCAACTTGCTGCTCTAAATCCACAGCTGATGAAGAGAGAAATGCCTCAGGCCACTGGCATCGGAGGACACTGGAGGTCATCCACCTGCTCAACCTGGGCTGGAGAAGACCCTGTGGTGTCAGCAATCAAGAACTACATCCAAATGTGTGGAAGGAGCAGCAGCATCAGAAAGACCCAAGGGTTGTGATGGCCCACACTTCCCAGAAGCTACATCTGTACAGTAATTCTTGTCTGTCTACCTCCATAGACAGTTTGATTGCCATGGAGCTCCCAGGCGCAGCACTCATGGGGGATACTGGAAAGGTGCACTAAGGGCCAATGGGTACCACATTGGAGAAGACCCTCTTACACCTCTTGATCCCAGCTGCAGAATTGGAGAATGCACTGAAACTTAGAGGGATGGAGGGAAAATAAAAAAACATATGGAGAAACTTTGATTGCATGGGTAAAGAAGGCTTTTTGTAAATAGAACTGTAAACATAAATATTGTTGAGTTTAACTTTAATTCATCTTCCTTTGAGTGGTTCTGAGTAGGCACTCGAAACAAAGCAGTTGATGGTTACACATGAGCCATAATGGATGGAGACAATCATAAAGAATGTGTAGACAGTCTACTAAATCATTTACAAGCAAGGGGAATAATGGGAACACATGCCATACACTATGGTTTGGCATCTCTAATGCTTGGCTCCCTTATTGCTGAAATGGGTCTTTTTCAGACTGGCAGGATGTCACAAGTTGTATGCTACAGTGCTAGGGTCTCAACTCTTTTAGAATTCATATAAATGACTTGAATGAAGGTCTCAAAGGTACAATAATTAAATCTACTGACTGGCACAAAGATAGATAGTAAAGTGAGTGGTGAAGAGACCATAGGAGCTTACAAAGGGATATAGTTCAGTGACGTGAGTGGCAATGATCTGGAAAATGCTGTACCATGTGGGAAAGTATGAAATTGTCCATTTTGGCAGAACTAATAAAAAAGTAAGTAGGTTGCAAAGCTCTGAAATGCCATGAGATCTGGGTGTCTGAGTGCATGTGAATCACAAAGTTAGTATGCAGGTAAAACAGTAATTAAGAATGCTAGAAGAAAGTTTTATGTTTTATTCTGAGGGGAATTAAAATGCAAGAGTGGGGAGGTTATGCTTCAATTACACAGGGCATTAGTGAGACCAGATCTGGAGAACAGTGTACAGAACTCGTCATGGAACTTACAAAAAGATATTAATGCATTGGAAGCAATCCAGAGAAGGCTTATTAGATTAATACCTGGAATGAGTAAATGCCTTTTGAGGAAAGGCTAGACAGACTATCCTCTGGAGTTCATGAAGAGTCAGATGTGACTTAATTGAAACGTTATAAGATCCTGAGGGGTCTTGATCAGGTGGATGACAAAAACATGTTTCCTCTTGTGGGAGAACCTAGAACAAGGGTCATAGATTAATAATAAGGGATCATCCATTTAAGACAGATGAGGAAAAATAAATTCTCTGAAGGTTAAGGGTTTACGGAACACCTTTTTTCAAAAGCCTGTGAATAAGGCAGACATAGATTCTTGATTACCAAGGTGGAAAATCATCGAGGTATGTGGGAATACAGAGTTGATGTTAAAATCATATCAGCCAGGATCTTATTGAAAGGTGGAGCAGGCTCAAAGGGCAAGGTGGCTTACTCCATTTTGTTTGATTATACGTTTGTAAAGGTGAAGCTGTGAGGAAGTGCCCAGCAGTCGCTGTGCCATGCAGAGTGCCATATTCAGAGAGGGTCAAAATTGTAGGGTGGCCAGGCAGTTATCAGCATCCATGCCTGTGTGCTACATCTTACATGGGCCTGTGAACTATATTGTTCCCTTTTAAAAGCCCTATCTGTGATCTGTGGTACATCCCATTGTTCACACACAGACCCACTTAACCTCTCCACCTCAAGTATGGTGGCTGATTACATCCATATTATTTTGCCATTGCAAGAAATACATGACAGCCTTAGCCTGACCTCATCTGTGAGCCCCTAAATATCCACATCATTTTTCTAGTAGCCAATTCTGGCAACACCATCTGATTCATGCTTCACAATTCTCCATCTCAACCAGTCTACATTCAGCCTCCTACCCTTTCATCCAGAGCCTGGCACCTGGAGTGGTCATTGAGTGCACCAAGCCCACTCCTGCCCCAAAACCAATGTGCTTGTAACCAAAACCTTCTTTGTCCATCTGATTTATAGCACCCCCCCCCCTCATATTATACCCTGCCCACCCATGTTTTACAGTACTACCCCTTCAAAACTTTGCTGGTGTACCCCACCCCCCACCCATAACCTTTGCAGTTGCATTGCTTCCTTGCCAGCTGCACCCAATTCTGAAGACCAAACTGCTGAGGTTCACGGTCACTGCACTGGCTGTAATTGATATGGCAAGACAGGGATGCTATGAGCATGCAGGCCAGAGCTAAGTGAAGAAGCACTGAGAGCAAGTGAACAGCCCTGAGATGCAGTAGACTCTCGTGCGCGAGCTGGGTGCCTGTCTTCCCGTCCCTATACACGCACAGTTTCCCTGCTGCAACCTTTCAATGTAAGGTTGTGTTGCATCCTGCAATGAAAGTCTGTGTTTCCAGAGTGCATTGCCAGGAAATAGTAGAAGTGCCAGAATGGTCATGACAATTGGCAGACAGAAAATGCCAATGCCTCGAAAAGAGGAGTGTGTTTTATTGGTGCCCAAGGATCATGCTCTGAGATAATGTTGGCCACTTTACAACATAGAGTTGGTTCAGAGCCAGCAGCAAGCTTGTTTCCTCATTGAGTTCGCCTAATGCCTGGCTTGCTTAGTGAGTTTTGAAGATAGGAGTCTGTGTATTAATGAGGTGACTCGTGGCATTAGCAAGGCATTTATCAATCAATAATGAGCATCAATTGGTATCTTGATGCTGTGTAGTGAAAATCTTACCACTCCACTTGTGAAAAGCAGAAATAATAGAGTGAGATGATCTCGAGGTTGAGATGAGCCTTACCTAGCTTGTTATTCAAGCATGTCAGTTGTCTTACCCCAGCCAAAGTCAGTCAGACCCATATAAGATTCGCAAGGTAATGTAAATTTATCAGGGTTTCTGGGAATATAGAGTTGAGGTTAAAATCAGATCAGCTATGCTCTTATTGAAAGGTAGAGCACACTCAAAGGGTGAAGTGGCCATCTCTGATTGTTTGATTGTATGTTTATAAAGATGTAGCTCTGTGGGAGTGTCCAGCATATTGCTTATCAGAATAACTGTTGACAATCTGAGATTCACAAACTAATTTATGACACCTCCAAAGATGTGCAGGTTAGGTGGATCGGCCATGTTAAATTGGCCATTGTATCCAGGGATGTGTAGGCTAGGTGGAATAGACATGAGAAATGCAGGGTTACAGGGATAGGACAGGGGAGTTGGCCTGGGTGGAATGCTCTTCAGAGTGTCAATGTGGACTCGATGGGCCAAATGGCCTGCTTCCACACTGTCAGGATTCTCTGATTCTATCTCCATCTAGAGAATTACAGACGTTTAGCTGTCCTGTTTGGCATCCAGCTCACTGTTAAAATTTAAAGCAGAACTGAACCTGAAGATAGAGATAGTAAGAACTGCCGATGCTGGAATTAGAGATAACAGTGGGGAGCTGGAGGAACACAGCAGGCCAGGCAGCATCAGAGGAGCAGGAAAGCTGATGTTTCCTTGAAATGAGCTCGCTTCCCCCTCACCCATTCTAAAGAAGGGTCCTGACCCGAAACATTAGCTTTCCTGCTCCTCTGAAGCTGCCCGGCCTGCTGTGAACCTGAAGATAGTTTGCTTGAATGCCTTGAGTTCACTGCTAATCTTACAACATTTTTTGGGTGTAAAGTAAATACCCCTCTTCTCCATACCCCCAGCCATAATATCGCTGCCCTTACTTTGGGGGTTCCGCAAATTGAGAAGTTTTATGTTTTGTTTGCAGTTTGATTAGAATGAAGTTTGTATTCTGATCAAGGTGATAAATGCTATGAAATCAATTTTTGATCATTCATTCCTTGGTGGGAATGTGTGGTCTGGATGCATTTGAAACAAGTTTGTTTTTCATCCAACTCATCATTCATTGCTGAGTCATGTATCAGTTGTGGCCAAAGATGTAGACTTGCAAACTTCTTGTGAGCCTCCATCAGGCTTTTGATCAGTTGTCCAGAGATTTGTGGGTGTTTTATTTTTCTGATCATTTCCACTTGTAAGCTGTACTTTATCCTACATTCTTCAATTTGAAATTGAATGTGTAGTTTATTTATTTGTCCCATATTTTTCTAGTTTTCTGGTTTGGTTCCGAACTTCAATTACTGAAAAGTATCTGCTCTGTATGGCTGTAACTGTTGCCTAACTGAAGCTTCTTCTCTGTCATGCGAAAAAGCTACATTTACAAATTGCATTTTCTTGAATTCCACCACTTTTTGTGTTGCCTCAATTAAACCCTGGTTTTAGTTTCACAACATTCTGCATGTTTCAGCACAAAACAACAACAGCAGCAAATCTGCACTTTTGTCAGACAATATCAACCTACAATCTACAACTTTTATTTGCAGCAGATGTCGACAGTAAAACATGGAAATATGGACAAAATCACCAGATTTAAATAATAATAGTCATTTCCTGTTTACTGGACAATAATCAGTTTATCATTTAGTGCAAAACGTGTACATATAAAGATATCAAGACAGTTGGTGCAATTCGTAAAAATTTCATACATTTCAATAATTTCTCTTACGTTGCGTACTAAGCCCAGATGGCATTTCTATCTCATTGATAATTGAGCATAAGGAATAACTTTGCAAATTTTTACATCAAAGTTTAAACTCAGGATTTTACACACAAAGCCCCCAAAGATTTCCAAGCCATTGAAGTTAACGAGAGGAAAATTGTGGGAATACACAATTCCTCGGTGAATGAGACTTGAGCTGGGAGCATAAATTTGCTTAAGTTAACTTTATATTGTGACCCTCAAAGCAAGCTTGGGCTTATGCTGCTGCTTGGGTTCATGCTGCTGCTTGGGTTCATGCTGCTGCTTGGGTTCAAGGACAGTCTGGTCACACAATGGACAATGCTGAGCCTGACCTACACCGATCACCGTACACCAAGCCTGGTAAGGAAATAAAACCAAGACAACAAAACAGTGTCTTAGAAGTCTCCAAAATACACTTTCTACATATGCTAAAATGCTGAATAATCATTTGTTCAGTGGTTGACTTGGGTTGTGTTTGCAGCTGCAATTTGGCTGATTTGTACAGACACACTGATCCTCTAACTTGTTTAGATGTTGACACAAAATAACACATTTTCTTTAGCAAGTTAATGCATCATTCTATCTGAAGCCAATGATACCAAGGGTATCATTGTCACCACACCAAAAACATGACTATAGAATAGCGTAGATTGGGTCCTTAACATTGAAGGATACATTTCTTAAGGATAGGAAGCTAGGGAGAATGGAGGATAGTTCTGTTAATTAATTATAGTGTTAGCACAATAAAGATGTTGACCTAAGTTCAGTAAAGCAGGACATAGAAGTAACTGGGGGAGAGATGAGACATGATAAAAGCAAGAAGTTACTAGTGGAAATGGTTTATGATCCCCCTAATAATAGTCACATGGTAGATAGAATATTAAAGAAGAAATAATGAGAGCTTGCCAGAAAGGTATAATGACAATCATTGGGAATTTTAATCTACATAAGACTGGAAAAATCAGATGAACAAAGAAGGCTTGGATGAAGAGTTTATAGAACGTTGTTTTAAGAAACTATCCCAAAAACACATTCTGGAACCAACCAGTGATCAGACTATACTGGACCTCACATTGCAAAATGAGATAGGATTAGGTAATGATCTCATAGTGAAAGCACCTCTTAGTAGCAGTGGTCATAATAATATTGAATATTATATTCAGTTTAAAGGAGAGAAGGATGAATCCAAGAATTAATAATTAAAATTTGAATGAGGATAGTTATGAGGGCTTGAAACCAGTATTAGCCAAAGTGAACTGGCAAATTAGGTTAAGGAATAGATCAATAGAGATGCAGCTTAAGGCATATATCAGAATGTGCAAAATAGATACATTCCAATTAGAAAGAAAAAAATCCAAGGGGAGGGCCCACTATCTGTGGTTAACCAAAAAAATTTCAGTTACGTCAAGCTTCGAGGGAAATTTTATAAATGTTCAAAAATGGGGGAAGATCAGAAGGTTGCGCAGATTATTAAAAAAAGGGACTAAAAGGTTTTTCCTCCTTATTGACCTTTTAGTCCCTTTTTTAATAATCTGCGCAACCTTCTGATCTGGCCCGAAACGTCAGCCTCTCTGCTCCTATGATGCTGCTTGGCCTGCTGTGTTCATCCAGCCCTGCACCTTGTTGTATATGAATATGTTAGCTAGAAATAAAGAAATGGATACTTGGAGTTTCTATAAATATTTTTAAAAAGTATAGAGTTAATAGAACATTTGTGCGATAGTAAGAGTCAGGGTAAATAATAATAGAAAATAAAGAGATGGCAGATAAATTGAACAGTATTTTGTATTGGTTTTGTAAAACGTAACATCGTAGAAACAGATGTAAATCAGAAGCTGAAAAGGAAGGAGGAACTCAAAAATTACAATTTTCAAAGAACTGGTACTGGGCTAAATGCTAGGAACTATAAACTGAAATTATTGACATAGTTGATACATTGATTTTAATTTTCCAAAATCCCTCAAACTTAGTGAAGTTTCCATTAGATTGAAAAATAGTGAATGTAACTCCTTTATTCAAAAAGGGAGGGAGATAGAAGACAAGAGATTCAATGCCAGTTACCTTCACATCTATCGTAGGGAAGATTTCAGAAGCTCTTATAAAAGCTGATAAAAAAACAGGCTACTAAAAAAAAAGCAATCGGGCAGAGTCAACATGGCCCTGTGAAAGGGAGATTACATTCAACAAATTTGTTGGAGTTCTTTAAGGAAATAACATGCTGTGGATAAAAGGAACTAATGAATGCACTGTACTTAGATTTCTAAAAGGCATTTGATAAGGTGCCACATCAAAGGTTATTTCGGGAAAATCAAAGCTCATGGTATAGATGGTAACACATTGGCATGAAATAGGATATTAGGAAGTAGAAAGTAGGCACTAATGGATCTTTTTCTGGTTGGCAGCATGTAACAAGCAGTGTGCTATAGGGATCAATGCTGAAGCCTCAAACCTCTACAATTTTTATATAAATGACTTGGATGAACGGACTGAAAATATGGTTGATAAATTTGTCGAAGACACAAAGCTAGGTGGGAAAATAAGTTGTGAGGATGACACGGGGCTGCAAAGGGATGCAGATATGTTAACTGAGTTGGCAAAGAACTGTCAATGGCGTACAACGTGGGAAGATTGGAACTGTCCATTTTTGCAGGAAGAATAAAGGATAAATATATTATCTAAATGGTGAGAGATTACAGAGCTCTGAGATACAGTGAGATTTAACTGCGATCTAATGAGATTATGCAGATACAGCAGTAATTAGAAAAGCAGTTAAGTGTTATTATTTACAAAGAACGGAATTGAATACAGAAGTGTAGAAGTTATGCTTCAGTTAAACAGGACAGTGGTGTTATCATACCGGTGTAGCATTGGTCTCCTAATTTCGAGAAGCGTGTAACTGCATCAAAAGCAGTTCATTACTAGATTTATACTTGGAATGGGAGTGTTGTCTTATGAGAAAAGTTTCAACAGGCTAGGTTTATGCCTGCTGAGGTTCAGAAGAGTAGGAGGTGAATTGATTGAATCATAAGATTGTAAGGATCTTGTCAGGGTAGATGTCGAGAGGATGTTTGTTCTTATTGGAGAATCTGTAACTAGATACCACTGTTTAAAAATCAAGGATTGTCCATTTAAAATGGAGAGAAGGGGATTTCTTTTCTCACTGGTGGTTGTGAAACTTTGAAACTCTCAAAAGGTAGTGAAAGCCGTGTCTTTGATTCTTTTAAGGTGGTGGTAGATAGATTCTTGACAAGTTAAGGAGGTGAATGCTTTTTGGATTATGCAAGATTATGTAGTCATTAGATCATCTGTGCTTGCATTGTATGGTGAAGCGGGCTTAGGAAGCAACAGGGCCTATGCCTGCTCTTAACTTGTATGTTCATATGTATTCTTGTATCATGCAAAAAAGTCTATCCTTGTTAACCAGAAATGGATGGACCACAGTCTCTCAGAAGCTATTTTTATGTTCCTATCATGCTTCAGTACCTGTCTCTAAACTTATAGCACTCAAAGTATGGAAGTAATCGGGAGCTCACCTCCTCCTCACCCTTTGCCTTTGATGCACCTACTGTCTGTATTTTTAATGGCCTTTGTTCATATGCTTTTAGCATTTGGATGTTGTCAGAGCTGAAAGTCTCGTACTTCAGTGAAAACAGAAGAATCAATTTAGGAAGAAAGTCTATCCCAGCAGCCATTAGCATCAGTGAAATAGACAGATAGCCACTCCATACTTCATCACGATTAAAATTGCAGTCCCACTGTATGAGGAACTGTGGATGTGATTACTCTGTGGTGTGACAATTTGAAGCTTTTTCAGAATGCCCCTCAAGCAAAACACTGCTTGGAATTGAAGCCCTTGACAAAAATTGAGCAACCAAATGGATTTATGTATTAATTTGTGGCATTGTATATTAGTTAACTGAACATCTTGTAATTTGAAGAATACCGCTTTCAAAGCTGGAAGACACCATATATCGTGGTCATTTCCTTGTTGCGATTAGAAGAATAATTCATTTTAGCTTGATAAATGAACTGATACAAGTAACACCTAAGCAATTTCAGCTACTTTTATAGCTAAGCCAGATGAATAGCATTCTGGCACCAGATTTCACAGCAACTCCAAGGACAGGCATTAACCTTGGAAGGCCTACTGGAGCATTTATTCACCACATCACTAAAATGACAAGCCAAGCATATTTTAAAGGTATTTAGAGAGTGCCATCAATCCAAAAGAGTCCATCGTAACCCATTCTTCATCAATATCTTTGTAACACTTTTATGTCAATTTCATTATATCACTTTTAGAAAGTACAATTTATGTTAACAATCGAAAATATATCTTGCTGCAGTTCACAGATGCAACGTAAAGTACAATGGTAATATTTAAAATGGCTAAAAGCAGTCAATTTAAAACAAAGCTGCCTAATTTTATTTTTACTCTGAAGCTGATTTACACAAAAACCATTTTAAGTCCGATAAATCTGTACCACTGAATCAAACTGATATTTATACTTGTGTCCTTGGGTAAATAGTTTGAAAGCAATGATCAAAAATGTAGTCATGTTGACACCATGTACACAATAAAAGGGGCTGTAGTTTCTTTTACGAAAGTCTGTGGCCTAAATATTCAGTGCAGCTAAACGCATAATACAAAATTTTCATCATTTTTCTTCTGCCAAGAATATATTGTTCATGCCTTATCACTGTAAAGGAGTGCACAGAGAATATAGGCTTGGTAGACTCTCAGTTTGGTTTTCTCAGTCATGTTGCTGCTCTCCTACATTCTTACATATCCTCTATGTAACAGCTGCAGCTTTTGCAAGTATATGTTCAATTCAGTATCAATTGATAGATTGTTTGTGATTGTACAGTGTAGATATGTGAATTTATCAACAATTTCCAACATGTTGTAAAGTTGATCTCGTGCTGTATGGCAACATCTTGGACCGTGACACATAGCTTCCTGATGTTGATAGTGCAACCAAATCCTACATAGACGTGAGATTCTATTTGTTGCAGAATGTGTTCCTAGGTATGGAATGTTGGTGTGACATCATCAATGTCAAACAAATCTCTGATGAAGACTTGGCATACCTTTGTCTTGGATCTCATGCAAACAAGGCTGAACAGTTTTTCGTGAGTTCTAAAGAGGGTCACTGGATCCAAAACGTTGACTATACTTTCTCTCCACAGATACTGCCACATCTGCTGTGTTGCTCCAACATTCTCTGTTTTTGTTTCCAGCATCCGCAGTTTTTGATTTTACTTTAGCTTTTCATTAGTTCTAGCATCTAAGCTGGCATCCTCTGCAGGTGACCCGAAGGAACATGACAACAGCAAAAAGAAAAATATGCCAAAAAGATGGTCATTATCTGATGATATCTGACATAAGTGTTATTCTGCCATTTACTATCTTAACCAAGATGTTGCCCAAGTTCTGCAGTGGCCTCGTTTGGGTGACTTAATTATTGAAAGAGTTGCAAATAGACCTGAACTTAATGCGATCATCAGCAAATGTATGACATTATGATTGAGGGAAATCGAGGGAAGATAGTTGATCAAGGAGCTGTAGATTCTTGGATTAATGACACACTCTCCTGAGGAACTAGGACGGTGATGATTGGGGACCTAGAAAAATTTTAGCTTGATTCTCATGCATTAAGTATGAGTCTGACCACTCAAATCTTTACCTTTCGTCCTATAGCTCTTAGTTTAGTTCCGATTCCTTGGTGACAAATTCAGGCCCCAGTTTTTATTCTGACAGAGAGCCTCTTTGTTGTGTTAAAATGGCAGAAAATCATAGTGTTGCTGGACATGGTGTGTTTCATGCATGCTTACTTTCTGGAGGGAGCTGGCCATTTACATCACCAAATTGCCTCCACTGAAGTGGAATTTTGTTAGCATTGAAGTGTGAAATCCAATGGGCAGTATCTTCTGCTTTCACAGATGGCAAGGTTGAAGGCAGGAAGAGCAGTTAATTAAGGAGGATGCTGCCACAGTCTTCACACCTCCACTTGAATTAATCTCTGGGAGGGAAGACCACAGTTGACATTCCTGCCCACGACTATTTGAGGCCTTTAAGGAGCTAATTAGAGACCACCTAAGTGCCTCAGCCCACTGCAACTGGAATTGACCAAGTTGCTAGTGGACCTATCAGTGTGTGGCTTGCATGGCAACTTAAATCTCACTGCCAGCTTGTCAGCATGGGGCCTGCTGGATATGACAGTCATACAAATATATTTACAAACGTATGAATTGGGAGCAGGAATATACTCTTCAGACAATCTAGTCTATTTCACCATTAATCTCAAGGCAGATCTGATTTGATTTCACAAACCTGTCTCCTCCACCCAATCAGAGGCACTTAATGCTTGAACATGATATGGGATATGGGGACAGGAGAGGCCCACTGTTAGGTAATTGCTGCGTTAGTGCCAACACCCTTGCCCCCTCTATTCATGGCAGTGGTCTTGTAAACCCCATCTTCTCTCCAGTATTATTTATCTGTTAAGGGATGCTTGATAACCCTGGGATTCCTATTGGTATTCTTGTTGCAGTAAACGTGGTCTCCGTATGGCACTGCTGAAGACAAATGTGTTGCTGGAGTCTTTCTTCCTGCTCCCTAATTGGCTTGTACGTTCCTGAAAAGAGGCAACATGAGTCCCTTGCCAGCTCTCCTGCCTGCAGGAGGGTCGTAGGGCTCTCCACTTCTTCCTGGAGCAAAAACTGAACCGTCCCCACCCATCACCACCCTCCTCTGGTTGGACGAGCTCATCCTTGGCCTCAACAACTTCTCTTAACTCCTCTCGTTTTCTTCAGGCCAGAGGAGTGGCCATGGGTACCCGCATGGGCCGCAGTTATGCCTGTCTCTTCATGGGTTATATGGAACATTCCTTGTTCCAGTCCTATTCCGCCCCCACCGAAAACTCTTTCACCGATATATCGATGATACCATCAGTGCTACTTCTCAGTTCTGAGGAAGGGCCACTGGACCTGAAAAATTAATTCTGATTTTTTCTTCACAGATGCTGCCAGACCTGCTGAGCTTTTCCAGCAACTTCTGTTTTTGTTCCTGATTTACAGCATCTGCAGTTTTTTCATTTATTTTTCATTGTGCTCAAGCTCATTAGAACTCTCAACAGATCTATCAAAATCAACCATTAGAAGCGCCTGTTTAAAGGGAGCTGTCAAAAAATTCAAAAGGACATGCCAGAGGCAGCTATCAAGCTGTCAGGCATTTAATACACTTGCCTTTCAAATCTGTTTTTAAAGCCCCGTGTGTTAATAAAATTGTTCCTTGCTGTAGGTTGACATTACTTTGAGAGTTTCCATTCTGGATTAAAGATGAAGGTTCAATTTCACAACCATCCATTATCACAGTAGGGTACCTGCCATTTAGCAGTTTGATTGACAGCTACATAATTACAGGCTCTTTGATATGGGATTATGAATTCCAATGCTTATTATTAAAAAGGATTGTGCACTTGAATTAAATCCTTGTTGATGTAAAGCCTTAATTTTTTGAAAGACTGGAAATATAGTTAATGAGTTATTTATGGTTGATTTTTATCAATATAGCGAAGTCAGTAAATGGCAATCAAAACTTAATTCCATAAAACTTTATTTGTTTCATTTCATTTTTTGTACATGGTTAATATTAGCAGCATTGGTATGATAGCTAAAGAAGGTAAGGGTGGTAGGCAGTGGGAATAGGTTGACATCGTGAGTATGTGGGGCTGTGGGGGTGGGGCGAGGGATGGAATTTGTTGGCGTAGATGGGGCATGAAGAATATGTGAGGAGTGAGGTCTGTGTAAGGGGTGAGGACTGGATGTATGTTCCATTTAGAACAAAGTGTGGGATCCCCAAGGCAAACCTTCTTGCCCGATCTCCCTGTACACCTGCCAGTGGCCTGTTCAGTTCTTCTGGGATTGGCCACCCCAACATCTAATCTGGCCCACTCCTTGGATCAGAAATACAACATGCAGGCAGCCATTTTTAAGGGTCAGGTTTGCAAACCCAGGAATTCTTACAACTCTGTGGACTCAACCTGGGTGATAAATCTGGCCATCAGTCTCACCACTTTTCTGGTATTCATTTTTGGTATGTACATCTGAATCAAAATTGTCATAAGGTCCAAAAATGAATGAATCTGGCGGAGCATGAACAAAACATCAATGAACAGTTTATTTGTAAGTGCTGCTGAATAGTTAAAATGTATCCTGCTTTGAGGATTAATCATATCTCCAGAGAGAAGATAAACATCAATTTCATAACTGCACCAGATGTAATTTGTGTAAAAGGGTACAGTTGGTTTTGATATAACGCAATAGTTCCATTCTTGTGCGATCTTGTGTTATAAAAACATCGCACAATAGCCACGACATTTAAAGTTATGGGGACAGAATTGCTTCTTAGCTAATACAGGCCGGGAAAGTTAGTGTTCTATAAACAGTGTTCTATAATTCTTCAATTGCGTTAAAACAAATTTGCGTTGAAGAAAACACGTTACATCAGAACTGACTGTGTAGGGATATTTAATCTGTTGCACAATTCTTCAACATTACCACTGAAATATTGTTTTCCAACTATATTTGAGGCAAAACAATACAGAATGGAAAATTAGCAATTTCTTGGTGAATGTACAATTATTTTAAATAATGGTTAAAAAGATGTTTTAAGAATTTGCATCAGTGTAAAGGAATCAGTGTAATTTTCTTGGATGCTAAGAAATTCTGGACCTTGTGACTTGGTGACATTTACTCTGGAAGCAGTACCATCAGGAAGGGAATTAACAAAGATGTGTGGTCAAACAGAAAGGAGCTTGTCAAGCAAAAGGAGAGCTGAAGGCTGGAGATGATCAGCACACAGATGTAGACATGAAAAGAAAGTAAACAGGTACAGAAATGAGAAAGACCCATAATTCTTGTGCGGAGAAGATATTGATCCCTCTCAGGAAGAAGTTGTTTTCTTTCTCTTTGGTCGAAGAGGAGAGATACACACTTGAAGATACTGCATGAAATGGCTAAAATTGTAAAACTTTTGATTAGAGATGCTGAAGAGCTGGGGTTTTCACCAGAATTCATCACACTGGGGTGTCATTCAATAGTCAGCTGAAAAGGAAATCTAGAGAGCTACAGCATCAGGACTGTAATGACCTGAGGGTGAAAGGGTTCATAGAAGTGTGCCGTGTTAATGAGAGTTGAACTTGAATGAAAGCTGCTGTTGGATAGGATCCTCTGCATGAATAATAAATATATTGTGGAACTGGGAATATTTGTCGTTGAGTAAGATGTATCTTTGTTGTACTAACTAATTAAAATTCACCTTCATATTCAATGTATTAATAGCTTTCTAAAGAATTTAAAACTGCATAAATGAAAATTTAATCTAAAAATGACAAAAAGTGGGATCTTGTTAGCAGTTTCTTCATTTTGAGGTCATACAGGAAAATTTGGTTATTTTTGGGTAACAGCTTTTCTGTTGAGAAACTCTCAAAATTGAAGGTTCAATTCCAGAATTCATCCGAACACTGTGAAATGTATTGACTGGAATTTTCCAGCATGTAAACAAATAAGATTTCATATTAACTTTTCTGATAAATTTACTGAGAAATTAACATGAGTACCTTTAAAACTTAGACTTCTGTTGAAAGAGACAATCTAACTCTCAGGAATTTGAAACAGTTGCAAAAGACAACAGACTGCAGCAGAGCATATGGGTACTAACACGACATCGTGAGCTAAGAGGAAGTGAATGCTTTAAGAATTGACTTGGTATTGGGCTCAAGAAAGAAATGAATATTTCTGTTAGTTAACAAAGACAACTGACTAGAATTGATGAAAAATATAACTTTGAACGATTTGCTCAAGAGAGCAATTAATGAGGAGGAAGAGACTGGGACAGAGAAACAAAGAAAAGTCTTGAACAGGGGGGTGAATTCTGAGTTCAGAAGGTTGAGTTGATGAGAAGTGAAGCTGACTCCGATAGAACTACATTTAGGTTTGATTTGGCAGAAAATTGTCAATTAGTACCAACATCTTGTGAGGGAGTTGAGATATAGAGACTTTGTAACCTTTGAGAAAATTGCTTCATATCTGAATTGTCTGAAAGCACAATGGGCTATACTCCCACAAAATAGCTTGGCAGGGAAGACTTTGGAGTTGTGCTCAAATCATTCAACAAAGCTCTTATGTACTTCCAAAGGTGGCACGGTGGCACAGTGGTGTCTCACAATGCCAGGGACCCAGGTTTAATTCCAACTTTGGGTGACAATCTGTGTGGAGTTTGCAAATTCTCCCTATGTGTGTGTGGGTTTCTGCCAGGTGCTACGGTTTTGTCTCACTATTCAAAGATGCGCAGGCCAGTTGGATTGGTCATGGTAAATGTGGGAATAGAGTGGGGTATTGGGTCTGGGTTGCATGCTCATTAGAGGGTTGGCGCAAATTCAATGGGCTAAATGGCCTCTATCTGCACTGTAGGGATTCTACGATTCTATGTCATGTCCACTGTACTCAATACTTATTAATTTATTCCAGTGACCTACAGGCCAAAATTTAGAAATTTACACTTGGAAAACAGTGGCAGGATTGGATAGTCAACATGGATTTACAGAAGGTAAGCCATGTTTGAAAAATCTATTGGAATTCTTCAAGAACATAACTAGTAGAGTTGATGAGGAAGAGCCAGTGGATATGGTTTTTATAGACTTTCAGAAAGCTCTCAAAAAGTCCCACGTAATAGATTTGTGTATGAGATTGGGGAAAATATACTGAGATGAATAGAAAACTGCTTGGCAGACAGGAAACAGAATAGGAATGAACAGGTCTTCTTCTGAGTGGTAGGCTGTGACTAGTGGGATACCACAGGGATCAGTGCTAGGACCCCAGCTAGTCACAATATTTATTAATGGCTTAGATGAAGGAACTAAAGCAAATATTTCCACATTTGATGACAAAGATGACACAGAGTTATGTGAGAAGGTGAGCTGTGAAGGATGCAGAGATGCTTCAGTATGATTTGGATAAGCCGTGTGAGTGGGCAAATGCATGGCAGATGCAGTATAATATGGATGAATGTGAGGTTATCCACTTTAATCTGCCATCCTGTTTTTGCTACTATTATCTGAATGGCTATAAATTGAGAAAGGAGAATGTACAATGAGACCCGGCAGTCTTTGTGCACCAGTTACTGAAGGTAGACATGTAGGTGTAGCAGGCAGTAAGTAAGGCAAATGGTACGTTGGCCTTCATAGTGAGAGGGTTCAAGTACAGGAACAAGATATCTTCCTGCAATTATACAGAGCCTTGGTGAGACCATTTGGAATATTGTGTGCAGTTTTCGTCTCCTTATTTGAGGAAGTATGTTCTTGCTATAGGAAGAATGCAACCAGACTGATGCCTGGCAGGACTTGACGTATGAGAAGAGTTGAACTGATTGTAATTATATTCGCTGGAGTTCAGAAGAATAAGGGGTGAATCTCTTAGAAATCTATAAAACTCTAACAGGGCTAGATGCAGGAAGGATGTGACCAAGGACAGGGGAGTTCAGAACCAGGGCTCACATGTTCAGGATATGGAGTAAACCATTTAAGACTGAGATGAGGAGAAATTTCTTCACCCAGAGAGTGGTGAACCTGTGGAATTTGCTGCGATAAAAAGTAGTCGAGGTCAAAACATTGTGTGATTTCAAGGAGTTGGACATTGCACTTGGGGCTAAAGAATCATAGTGTCATAGAATCCCTACAGTGTGGAAACAGGTCCGTCGGCCCAACAAGTCCACACCGACCCTCAGAGCTTCCCACCCAGACCCATCTGCCTGTAACCTACCTAATCTACACATCCCTGAACACTACGGGCAATTTAGCATGGCCAATCCACTTAGCCTACACATCTTTGGACAAAGGATATGGGGAAAAGTGGGATATTCAGCCATGATCAAAATGAATGATGGAGTGGGGCCAAAGGACTGAATGACCTACTCCTGTTCCTATTTTCTATGTCTCTGTTTTGAAAAACAGAACTAGCATACCTATATAGATTTTACTGAGGAAATTACTTGGCTGTGGGTCTAAATGCGCAGTTGTTAAATTTTTTGATGACACAAAGATAGTTCCAACTCGAAACCTTAACTCTGTTTTCTCACCACGGATGATGCCAGAACTGCAGAATTTCTTCAACAATGTGTTTTTGTTTTCATTATAGAAGAACAAGTTATGATGAGCAAATAAAGAGTCTGCAAAGGGATATAGATAGGTTAAGTGAATGGGGAATAATTTGGCAGATAGAATATAATGTGGGAAAATGTGAACTCGTCTGCTTTGGCAGGAAGAATAGAAAAGCAATATATAAGCTAAATGGAGAGAAATTGCAGAATTCTTCAAGGGATTTCAATGTCGTGGTAGATAATTCACAAAAAAATTAATATGCAGGCAGAGCAATTGTTCCGAACAGCAAATGGGATGTTGTGTTTATTCTAAGAGGGATAGAATATAAATGTAGGAAGGTTTTGCTACAGTTTTACAGGGCATTAGTGAGACCATTATTAGTGCACTGTGTTCAGTTTTGATCCCCCTTTTTATGAAAGGAAATAATTGTATTTGAAATGGTTCAGAGGAAGTTCATCCAGCAGGTTGAAACGGTGGGTGGCATGGAGGTTTGGGAGGAAGTGGTGGTGATAGTAGGAGCTATAATTTGAGCAAAAGTTGGGTTTGTTCCCAGGAGGAGTTCCACAATGAAAGGTGAACTGACAGAAGCAAATAGTATTCTGAGGAGACTTGACAGGATGGATGATGAGAGGTTATTTTGTGATATTGAAACAAGATCTGGAACTAGTGGACACAGTTTAAAAATAAGGCATTTACTATTTAAGACAAAATTAATGAGAATATTTTCTCTCAGACAGATACATGTCTGTGGAATTATCTTCCCTCAAAAGCAGTGGAGGCAGTCTCATTGAATATTATAAAGGTTGTGTTAGGGAGATTCTTGACTAATGAGGGAATCAAAATACATGGCAGTTATGCAGGGAAGTCAAGTTGAGGCCACAATCATATTAGCCATCATCCAATTGAATAGTAGTAGGTTCAAGGGGGCTCAATGAACTGTTCCTGCTCCTAATTCATTAGTTCATATGTAAATGTTGCTTATCAGATGTATTTGACAGCTTCAGGGAAATGATGATGGTGAAGAAATTCATAAATTGTGTTCTATTGGGGTATGGTCTAACTTGGAAGACCACAACATAAAATAAGGGAAGCCTTTGTAAATATAGATGATTGAGTTAATTCATAAGGTGCTACGTAACAGCTTCAATTTGGGACTTCCAAAGAAACTGGCCCTTCTCAAATTAGCAGAAGTGAGGCTTCTGAGGATAATTGAGTTAACAGCAGCCTTCAAAGAGGACAGTTAGTTCCATGTGAGAGCACTATCATTGACTGTGTGTTGTTAAGGGGGCTGGGGCACAGAGAAGTTCTGGGAACCATTGGTGGTTCCTTGCTGTTAAAATGTGAGACTTGGGAACCCAGTAACAGTATTTACTTGCTGCAGCTTGGAAAGTTGAGGCTTGGCGAAGCCCAGAAGCAGTGTTGGCAGCAGTGTGACTGAGATGCTGGGACCATGACTGTGTGTAGACACGAGACATTGTAACCTAGCCATGTGAGGGGTGAGGGGGTGGTTCATAATGAAATATAAGTAGCAGGTCAGCTCAGCTGGAAAGGAAGACCAAGAAAGTTAGACCTGGAAGCAGATCTAACAGATATTTGAAATATTGTGCCATTTTTGTAACTTTATATGTGGATGTCTCTTTGAATAGAGCTGTTGGGTGCGGATGAGACTAGCTTTTTGGAGGATGAAGTTAAAATTCCTTGTGAGGAAAATAGACTTTGAAGAATTTCTGAGATCCAATGAAGTCCAGTGAGTTCCTGAGGAAGTCCGTGATATAATCCTTGGCAATATCTGCCATTTAATGTACACTTGTTAATTATTAAATTAATTAATGTCTATTAATTCAGGTTTACCTCGTGTTAATTCTGAATTTTAGAATAGAAGATAAATTGTTTTGACTGTTTGCCTTGTTAATTCATATATTTTCTTCTGCTTGTTTTAAAAGCATAAAATATTGTGGTTTTATTCTCCTAGTCCATAATTGGGAATTCAAATCATGGCATCATTACTGGTGAATAGCTTTCAATTCCAGATTTTATTAATGAATTATTACTGAATTAATTGAATTTAAATTCCATCCATTGCCATTGTAGGGTGATAGTGGCATAATCAGGACATAGGTTTAAATCACACCGTGGTGAAATTTGAATGCAACAAAAATCTTGAATTAAATGCTAGCCTCATGGTGACCATGTAATCACTGCCAATTGTTGTAAAATTTCATCTGGTACACTAATGTCCTTTAGGGTAGGAAATCTGCCATCCTTACTTGCCCTGGTCTTCATATGACTCCAAACCCCTAATAATGTAGTTCGCTCTCAGTTTATCTCTGGACAATTGGGGATTGGCGATCAATGTCTAGTGACATTACAACACCATCATCTCCCTGTAAAGATTAGAGGACTACAGTGTCCAATTGAAAGGTAAGGGGCCATTTCTTGAGCTTGCATGGAGTTCCATTGGGATAGTAGGAGGCTGAGCACAGAATGAAATTGAGGTAGACAATTGAAATCACAGACAACTGGGAATATGGGGTTATGATTGTCAATTGAACAGCGGTATTCTGTAAAATATTCACCCAATTCTACGGGGCTTGGTTTCTCAATGTAGAGGAGACCACATTGTGAGCAGCAAATACCATTTACTGTATTGAAAGAAGAAATTCACTGATGCAGCTGAAAGGATCCTGGAAAGAGGGAAAGAAAGTAAAAAGATCTGTGCAGTGTCTTGAAATATTCGTAAAATTTTGCCCACATTGGTGAGGCAAATTGTGTGGCATTCTGTTCCTCCCCGACTTCCAAATATTGGAAGTATTTCTTGAAAGCTCAAAAGACACAGATACGTATTATAAATGACAATTTTATTTGGTAATTAAGTATGGCTGGCGCTACAGTGGAAATGTGTTAGCATGTGTGCATTGTGAAGCTTCAGGGTTTTATTCGTGAATAGTAAACATCATGCAATTGCTTTTCATGTGCCCAACAGCTGTGGTTGATTGCTTAGCCAATTGGCAAGCTGCTGCAGATTTAGGAGGCCGATTACCTGCATCTAGGACAAACACTAATCTATCTGCAACAATGCCAAGGGTGGACCATAAAGTATTTAAAACTCATTGCTTTATGAAACTGGGCTTTCAACCTTTTGTTCAGGTACAATGCTGATATTGTTGACACTTAACTGTTCCTGCACGACCTCGCACATAACCTCCTCAAGTTAACTGTTAAAAGATTTAAAGATCAATTTGATTGTGGAATTCAGGGGCTCCGCAAAGCTTTTGAAATGTTTCTTGAATGTCAGTATTGTCCAGATAAGTCAAAGCTGGTCTTTGTCACTTCTTGGACAACGTTAAAACATTGACGGAGGCAGTGGGAGCATTGTGAGAGATGTTCCAACTGTTGAGTCTGCTTTTCCAGAACTGCTGCTTTCAGTAAGATTTCTCCCTGTTCAATGGTAATTTGCCATGCAAACTAATATTTGTCCATCCCTTGCATTGTTTTGTAGATGGAGCCAAGTGTCCTCTGAACATGGTTCATGTGTTCCAACAACCAATCAAATGTATTCTGAAGCAACTCAATTTTAAAATTGGGCTTACATTTTCTGTCAACTGTCTTCCTAATTATCATTCCCTCTGCTTCTCCTTCATTATCAATGAATCCTGATCACCCTGGCTTACTTCTCCTATTTCATTAAATAATATTTCTAAAATGTGACTATCTGGGTTGCTAATAGACTCATCACTACACTTAAATCAAAATGTTCCTTTCAGATGCCTTCTCTAAACTTTGTGCAGGGTGTGAATGAAATACAAAACTTGCTTTACTTTGGTGCTCTTTTTCAACTCATATATTTTGTTGCATGTTTGATTCTATGTCTTTGTAGAGATCAGCCTTGAATGACCTGGTTAGCATTGTACTGCCAGGCTCCTTAAAGTTTTGTGATATATCTCCAACATTTTATTGCACTTTGCTGTCAATTAGGACCTCAAGGGTCTGGCCCATAACATAGGTTTTACTGCATCTTTGCTACTCCATAACAGAAGACCACAAGCCAGCACAAGACCCTTAATAGCCATTTGTTCCATGGAAATAGGTATTGCTGTCATTTATTGTCTGTCCCCAGTGTTCCTGAAACGAACAGTTTGTGAAGCCACTTCAAAGTGCAATTAAAGCCAACCACGTTGCTGTGTGTAAAACAGATAAGGCTAGCAGATTTCCTTCCCTCAAGGACTTCAGTAAACTGGATAGATTTTTGTGACAATCAATGGGAATCAAGGGTAAAACTCGCTACTGGTTGAAATCATACCTAACAAAATGAAAGATGATTGTTAAAAGATACTCATGTCTGCCACAGCACATCACTGCAGGATTTCCTCAGGATAGTATCCTCGACCTGACCATCTTCCACTGCTTTATCAGTGACATTTCCTCCATTACAAAGTCAGAGATGGGGATATTCACAAATAATTGCACAATGTTCAGCATCATTTGCAACTTCTCAGACATTGAATCAGTTTGTTTCCAATTGCAACAAGACCTGGACAATATTCAGCCTTGGACTGATATGTAGCAAGTAACGTTCACACCACATAAGTACCAGGCAATGACCATGTCCAGCAGGAGAGAACCTAGCTATCAACCCTTGACATTCAATGGTATTATTATAGCTGAATCCTCCACTATCAACATCCTGGGGTTTCCCATTGACCAGAAACTGAAATTGACCAGCTATTTAAATACTGTGCCAATAATAACTGGTCAAGGCTAGAAATTCTGCACCTCCCGACTTCTCAAAGCTTGTCAACCTCCACAGAGCACAGGTCAGGAGTGGGAAGGAAAAGTCTCCATTTGCCTGGGTTAGTACAGCTCCAGCAATGTTCAATACCATTCAGGATGAGACTTGATTAGCACCCCATCCAGCAGTAGCCATGGTATTTATATGGCTCTATAGATAAAGCGGCATTGAACTTATATCACAGTATTTTAGAATACACATTTTGGAATTAAAAGTTAAGAATGTAAACAGTTAAGTAGTACATTGATGTTCTGATTTGTGGTCCGACACACTCGATGGGATTGATGCAGGCAACATGCTAACTTTGCGGTACCTGCTCACCTTCATGATTGGGGCAGGGTTTGTGCTGCTGAACAGATGCATGTTCTTTGTAGAGTAGCATCAATTAAAACAAATCTGGACTTCTTAAAGGGATGGTATATTCCAGCTGCAGCAGCCACTTGAAGATGCTCTGAGAGCATTTCTCAGAAGAAAGAAACAAAAGCAATTGGGCAGAAGGCAAATGAGGAAGGGGTCCCAGCAGTTTCCCAGATGCAGTACTTATGCAGGAAGTGGAAACAAATCAGTGAGTCATATTTCTACACAGGGCCAGAAAGTCCACCAGACGTGCATGTAGAAGAGAATGAGAGGAGATAACCATCAAATTCAATATCAAGGCTCTGGTTGTGGCTGTAGATATCATTACTGAAAGGGGCTCGCTCAGTCTCACAGCATTCTAACAATCTGTGCTCCAGCAGGATGATAGCTTTTTGTGCTCCCACCACTGCCCTAACCTTTGCTATCGCCTGTCAGTCAGATAGGTCCCTCTGTTGTCACCCATGTCGAGCTGGTATAGTCTAAAACTGGAACCTCAGAGCTTAGAGCTATCCTGCAAGGGCATCTTCAGTCAACCCCATTGAAAGTTCACATTTCATGGAGAACCTTCTTAGAGTAAGGTAATTACTGCAGACTGTAGCCAAGCTAAAAGTAGGAGGAATACTTCCTAAAAAATCTGGAAATTGCCTTTTGTTGAGAGTGCATCTTCTCCTGCCTCTGTGAAAAGCTTTTCCTCTCTGCCGTTTCTTTTCCATTTCTCTTTCAATACAATATGATACAATTATTACAGTGGAGAGTTCAGTTATGATAATGCCATTGAATGTCAGACTGTAACCCGAAAGGAACTGCAACTGTTGTCCCTATGCCTTCTTCGAAACCTTTTCAAACTTCCAAAATTCTAGTATAACTCTCCTCTGAAAGAATCTGCATGTGCCTCATCAATAACGTCATATCTAGTTTGAATAGTAACAGTGCAGCAGCAAAAGAAATCATCTTAGTCAAAGTTACAGGATGATGCCTTTAATGCTTGTGATGATGGGGCTGGAGTGTTGTTTCGAATGAGGGCTGTGAGGACTCCAACATGGAACTGAAGGTGTACTTAACTTATCAGCTTAAGATAGGGTATTAACACTACAGGGTCCAAAACAGAGGCAAGACGACAAATTAATGTTGTGGCTGTTACCAGCCAGCTTATGTACGCATTGGATGCTTGTCTTATCATCTTTCTTAACTTGGTGATCATTGCTGGTTGCACTGGAAATTGTTAGAGGCAGCAGCCAGCCCCCACCTCACCCACCACATTTTTAATCTCTGAACTCTCACTAATTAGAGACCAACACCACTATGGCACTGAATTTTGCAACATTTTTATTTTCAAAAATATTTTGAAGATTTAACACACTTTGGAGCAGCTATGCTAACTAAAATAAAGTGACATTGACAAACTATTCAAGCTTTATTTGCCCAGTTTGTGACATCAGCTTAACCCTTTAAATGCAATTGTTCTGTAACACACTCTGTAATGTGTGCTCATTGTGTAAGAGAAAGTAGGAAAATCATTAACAATCAGTATTTAAAAGAAAAAGGTAGCTTAATATTCTGATCCAGGTTCTTATTTATGATGTTAATTATATTATTCTTTTGGTCTGCTTGCTGTGAACTGGCTGTTTTGTGAGTTTTGCCTTTCTCCTAATGGTTTGTGGCAATAACATAACAGAATGTTGCTGACAGCGACAGAAAAAATCAGATAGGGTGACCTTAATGAGAAATCAATGAACAAAGGTCACTGATTCATGTTACTCTTGAAAATCAAGTCCCACTTATAAATTTAGACAGTGTTTTACAGGAGAAAGGTACGAACCAACAGCTGTAAACATTACTGTTACACAAGACGGTTTGTTTTGTGCATTACTTTCAATAATTATTTCCAAAGGTTTCACAGTATATGTTCCTTCAGGTTAGAAGGTCATCAGCCCTAAAATGTTAATTCTGTTTCTCTCTTCATGGAGGCTGTCTGACATGCTGAATATTTTCAATATTTTTCGGATCTGCAGTCTCCAATGTGTTTTAACAGTTTATAAAGAAAGGTAGAAAGGAGAGAGGTTTCGGGAGAAAATTCTAGAGTTTGCGACTTAAGCAGCAGAGCTTGACAGTGCTTTACAGTCTCGGTAGATATTCATCTCTCTGTGGGTTCGTAACTTATTCTAACCTATCAATTATTTTAGTGGTTAGTGCAGAGAACATTAAGATCATTGGCTCTTAATTGCCACTGTAATTTAATGTAGCATTAATTAAAGCTTAATGTATTCACAGATGTGATATTTATTCAGATTTTGTTGCAGACATATCATGTGCAATAGATATTTGATGATGACGATGAAGATTTAAAATCTAATTTTAAAAGATTCACCCCATTCTAACGGGCCTTTCTCTTTGGTATAAAATATATTTGTTCATTTCATTTACCACTTGGAATGTAATGTGTTTGTGGTTTTTGAAAACACAACTCAGGAGGGGTGGCTTGTAAAATAGTGATTGAGAGCAGGTGTTGGATAGATTACAGCTGTTTGCAGACGGAACATTATGCTGCTTTGTGTAAAATGCTTGAAGGAGAAAGACTTATACTTCAACAAAATCTGTCAGTGGTGTATGTTTATGAGAATAGATTTGTACGTAAGAAAAGAAGGTTTCATCCTAGACGGATGTTATTTCCAACTGCCACTGATGTGGAATGCCAGTGAGGACTTAGCATTCACATCCAGTTTACATGTTACACGTTAAAGCAAACGTAACAATTTTTGCTGCATTTCAAGTACTGAGGAAAGTCTATTTAGTCATGAAACTAATCAGCATTTACAAATTCCCAATGGGATGCCCCAATTTACAGGCATCAGTTGTATACAAGATTTAATTTGGAATATTTAATTTATTCTTCTTCCTTTTAGCTGAATAAATATAGCTTCTACATTTCATAAATATAAAAGACACGGATGTTTGACTTCTGGGGAAAAGCTATTCGTGGACTAACCTACTTTACATACGTAAATTAGATCTAATTGTCCTAATTTGCTTCCTATGTTATCCCTATTAGCACAATGAATATACCACCCAAGTTTCATAAGATAGGAGAGGCATTTGGAAATGTTTATATCAATTTTCCCAACTGTCACATAGCCAAAATAATACTAAACAAGTAATATTTTTAGAATGTTCTGCTTTTGGAGGAAAGCTAATAGAATTTTATTGTTTATTGTGAGGAAAATTGAATACAAAGGAAATAGAGAGATAATGCTTCAGTGATGAAGGGCAGTGGTAAGACCTCATCTTATGTAAATTGTACAGTATTTGTAATTTTATTTAAGGAAGGAAGTAAATGAGTTGAAAGCAGTTCAGAGAAGGTTTACCAGACTAATACCTCGAATCAGTGGGTTGGCTTACAAGGAAAGGTTGGACAAACTAGTCTGTACCAGCTGGAGTTTAGGAGAGTAAAAGCTGACTTGACTGAAATATATAAGATGCTGAGGGATTTTGATAGAGACCAAAAGGAAAAGATGGTTACACTTGTGAGACAATATAGAATTAGGGCCCCAATTCAAAAATATGGGGTCATGCATTTCAGACAGAGATCAGGAGGAGCATTGTCTTACAGAAGGCCATAAGTCTTTGAAACTCTTCCACAAAGACTGGTTGAAGTTGAATCTTTATATATTATCTAAATGCCTTTTAAATGTTGTAACTGTACCCAGATCTACCACTTCCTCTGGCAGTTCATCCCACACATGAACCACTCTATGTAAAAAATTTGCCCCTCATGTCCTTTTTAAAACTTTCTCCTCTCACCTTAAAAATATGCCCCCTAGTTTTGAACTCCCACATCATAGGGAAAAGATACTTGCTATTCACCTGATCTATGCCCCTCATGATTTTATAAACCTCTCAAGGTTACCCCTCAACCTCTTGTGCTCCAATATAAAAAGTCCTAGCCTACCTAGCCTACTTTCATAACTCATACCTTCCATTCCTGGCAACATCCACGTAAACCTTTTCTGAATCCTCTGGAATTTAGTAATATCCCGTCTGTAGTAGGATGACCAGAACTAGACTCAGTACTCCAGAAGAGGCCTCACCAATGTCCTGTACAACCTCAACATGAGGCCCCAATTCCTATTATCAAAGGTCTGAACTATGCAGGCAAGCATGCTAAATGCCTTCTTAACCACACTGTCTACCAGTTTTTCTAAAGTCACATAGTAGCCAAGTAGTTGTCATAGACTTCTTTCCGCTTTTTTCAGGGTTGATTGTTCCTGAACTGAGCATAGTTTTCACCTAATCTCGCAATTTGTTTAATTGCATATGAAAAATATCTTTGTTATTGCCTAAATGTTATGAGCATAAATAATGGACTCTTGTGGTGTAGTGGTAATTTCCCTACATTTAAAATAGGTAATCTGGGTTCAAATCCCACCTGCTCCAGACGTATGTCTGAACATGTTGATTTAAAAATATCTAACTGTTAATCATGTCATCTTGCAGTGCCACTTGGGAGATCATGCCAGTGAGAGGGTTGTAATTTTTAAAAATGTTATAAGTATAGATTGTTCTGAGAACTGCTGGGAAAATACAGCAATACATTCTGGATAACAATTCAGGAGCTCATTGGTTAAAGCCAAACATTTGAAGTAATCTACTGAAGTGGCATTCAAGAGGAAAGCACAGCTAGGACAAGATGCACAGCTTTTAATTAGCTTATCATGCTCAAAAATTCAAGAATATAATGTTTTCTGCATACCAAAGTGCTATTAGTTTTACTATGAACACTAATGAGTGAAAATATTGTGTTTTGAGATAAAGAGAAAGCATTAGAACTTCAAAAGTCTAATATCATTTGCTGGGCATAATAATAATTGAATAACTAATTGATACACTTGCAACATTTCCCAAAAGTACTGAGTTACAATTCATCCAACTTGTCCTGGTCAACTTTGACTAGGGCATATGAAACTAACAGGTAAATGTAGGACAGCTGGGAGCATAAAAACACACAAAAAAAATCAATTGACTAAACAAGGTCAAGGAGACATTGTATGTCTTTTGCAGTTTCCAATGCTCTGAGCTATAATATTATCTATTACCATACTGGCCAGAAACGATGTACTCCAAATCAGAAAATAATTATGTAATTCATAATTAAAAATGCTCCTACTAAGAATATTGCACCCTGAATTCATACAATTGCTGTGACAAATTTCCTTAACACATAGGTTTCCAATCCACTTGAGATAAATTGAAGAACAACAAAATGAGGGGGAAATGACTGCTCTGTGGCGACCAGGTTATGCTTGAAGCAAATTACCTGCTTGTTTTGTTGATGAGAGGGGTTCTTAACATTGTGGATGTGAATCTAAACTGGAAAAATAGAGTACAATAGAAAAAGGAATTCTTTTAAAAATAATATCCACATAAATTTTGCAAACATTATTTATGCTGAGTGAGTTGAGGCTATGCGACATTGCTTTAGGTTACATAATAATCAGAAGCAACATTACTTTTGTTTCTTTTCAGATTGCACTCTATGGTCATCTAAATGCCTTATGCTATCAAATGATGAAGCTTTCAGCAGCAGTTTTCACTCGAACATTACAGATCAGCCTTCTGATCATACACGTGAACCAATTCTATACAGAATTAAGACTAGGTTCAGATTTCTTTCATATTATTGCAATTTGTATTGTAATTTCAAAATTGAAATGTTGCAACTTCTTACTGTTGTGATGTATCTGAAAGCACAAGCTGAATGGATCTGAATCTGGAAACAGTTAGCTTGAGTCACGTTTCCTCCTAGATATGTTTTCAGAATTCTCCTCATTATTTCCCCACCCTGTAAAACACAGATTTACATTAAAGTGGATAAACTCAAAAACAGCCACAGAAAGGAAGTGATAGAATAGCAGATTGCTGAAGGATACAAGATATATAGGGATTTATAGACTGAAAAAATACAAAGAATGGTTACAGCAAAGGAAGAGGTTATTTGGCTTGTTTTTCTGTTATGGCCCTCTAAAGAAGCAGTTCACCTTGTGCCACTGCCCTGCCTTTTCCATATAACCCTGCAAAGTTTTGACTTTCAGATAATTATCCAAATCCTTTTTGAAAGGCTCAGTTGGCCCTGCCTCCACCATACCGTCAGGCAATGCTTCTAAATCCTGACTACTCATAGCAACTAGTGCTGTCATTGTTTCTTTTGACAATTACCTTCAATCTGTATTCTTCACCAAAGGAAGGCAGTTTTGTCCTATCTATTCTGTCCACAGTCCTCATGATGTTGAATGCCTCTCTCAAATTCCTCTCAACTTTCTCCAAGAAGAATAGTACTTTTTTTTTTAAATTCATGGGTAGGATGTGGGCATCACTGACTAGGCTAGTTTCTTCTTGCCAATCTCTAATTTCCCTTTAGAAGGCAGTAATAAGCTATCTTTTTAAATTGCTACAGCCTTTGGGGTATAAGGATACCGACAGTGCTATTTGGGATACAAGGTTATGACCCAGCTGCAGTGAAGGAACTGTAATATCTAAATCAAGATAGTGTGTGATTTGGAGGGGAATGTGCAGGTAGAATCATGTATATGATTTCTCGTTCTTCAAGTTGGTAGACGTTTCAGGTTTCGAAGGCACTGTCTAGGGAGATGGTGAGTTGTTGCAGTGGATCTTGTAGGTGGTATGCACTGCTTTAACTGTGTGTCAACAATTATTAAATGTTGAAGATGTTAAATAGGGTGCCAACCAGGCAGGCTGCTCAGTCCTGGATGGTGTCGAGTTTCTTGAGTGTTTTTGGCAATTGGAGAGTATTCCACCACAATCCTGACATGTGTCTTGTAGATGGTAGGTAGGCAGGCTTTGAGCTGTCAAGGGGTGCAGAACTTCTGATCTGCTTTAATAGTCAATGTATTTAGATGCTGAAGTAAAACCAAGAATTGTAAATGCTAGAAATCCAAAACACAAAAAGCAGAGTTAATACTCCAAATTTAGTGGCCCTTCTTCAGTCACCTCAGACCCTTCACTAGACTCAAAATGTTAACTCTGTTTTCTCTGCACAGTTGCTGCCAGACCTACTGAATTTCTCCAGCTATTTCTGTTTTTGTTATTGCTGTAGCTGGTTCAGTTCAGTTTTTGATCAGTGGTAACCTGCAGCATGCTGATAGTGGAGGATTCAATAACAGTAAAGGCATTGGATATCAAAGAGCAATAGTTGGATTTTCTGTTTTTCAAAGTGGTCATTGCCTGGCACTTGTGTGGTACAAATACTACTTGCAACTTGTCAGCCCAAGTCCTGCTGTTGTCCAAGTCTTGCTGCATTTTGATACAGACTGCTTCAGTATCTGAGAAATGATGAGTGCTGCTGTATATTGTGTAAACCCCAACAAATATGTCCATCTTTGACCTTATGATGGAAGAAAGGTCACCGATGAAGCAGCTGAAGATGATTAGGCCCAGGATACTACCCCAAAGAACTGCCATAGCTTTCAACAATATCATCCATATTCTTTTATGATTTCAAACAATGAATAATTTTCTCCTGATTTCTATTGATTCCAACTTTGCTACACTTCCTTTAAGGCCATACTTGTTCAAATGCTGTCTTGATGTCAAGGGCAGTCAACCTTACTTCCCGTCTTATGTTCAGCTCTTTTGTCTATATTTGGATTAATAGAGTACAAGAGCAGGGAGTGATGTTGAACTTGTACAAGTCACTTGTTAGACCTTTGCTGGAGTATTGTATGCAGTTGTGTGTGCCCTATTATAAGAAAGATGTAACTGCATTGGAGAGAGTGTGGAAGCGATTTACAAGAATGGTTCCAGGTACGAGAAACTTCAGTTATGAGGATAGAATGGAGAAGTTGGGACTGTTCTTCTAGGAGCGAAGAAGGCAGGGAATGGGCACTAGGTAACAGAGCCAGTGCAGGCACAATGGGCTAAATGACCTTCATTTGCACCATAACAATTCTGGACCAAGGCTAGATATGAGGTCAGGAGCAGAGTGGACCTGAGGACCCTGAACTCTGCATCAATGAGCAGGCTATTGTTGCCAACTTGGATGGCAGGGCTACTTGAAAGCATGTTGATGATCGAGAGTGGACTGATGACACAGTAAATGCTTAGGTTGGATTTGTCCTGTTTTTTTTCTATACAAGACATAGTTGAGCAATTTTCCATATTGCTGCATAAATGCCAGTTTTGTATCTACACTGGAACAGCTTGGCAACTATTTCTCCAGCCCATGTCTTCAGTGTTATTGCTGGTATGTTTAAATGGTCTATAGCCTTTTCAGAATTCATTGCTTCCACACATTTATTGATATAATGTGGAGTGAATCACATTGGTTTGAGACCGATATCTGTGATGCTGGGGACCTCAGAAGGAGACCAAGATAAATTATCCACTCAGCACTTTTGTCTGAGGGTAGAAGCAAATGCTTCATCCTTTTCTTTTGCATGTGCTAGTTACCCCTTCCATTGAGGATGCGAATATTTGTGGAACCTCTTCCATTGGTGAATTATTTAATTGTCCACTGCATTTATGAATGGATATGACGGGACTTAGATCTTTGATTTGTTAATTGTGGGATCACTTCAACCTATCTATTGGCTGCTGTTTGGCCAATCTTAGCAAAGATATTACTGAAGTTATGACAGACATTCCTGCCTGCCATCTGTAGAATCTGCAGGGGACAAATCCCCTCTAACACTGGCTGCCCTGGAGTCATTTAAACTTGAAGGAGCATTAATTGGCTGGAGACATGACCTCTGCCCCTCACTTGGGACAATGTTCTACCTCTGCCTATTAATCAGACTGGCCATTGTTCTATAGACCTAGTAACAGCAGTACTGGCTATGACCAGGCTGGTGACCACAAGCGTTCTCCAGATTCAAAGTCTGCCATCCAGTCCAGTTCACTAGGAAATTAATCACAGCTCTGTTTTGGTGTAACCCATCTGGCTTACACGAGCTCATCCCCTTCAAGATGAGCACTCCAGGTGTTCAATGTACGCCGACATTTCTTTCTCTATTAGTGCTTACTATTTAAAAATGAAGACGTGCTAGCTCCTTATTTTTCTTCAGTTGTTACTTCAGGGAGGGACAATGTAAAGTCAAATTCTTATTAGCAATAACAGCATTAAATTATTAAATTTCCCAGCTTCTTAGACAAACTACCTAATTTTGAAGAAAGTGGAAACGAAGCTGCATTACTCATCAGCCAGTTAACTCAAAGTTTTACTGTGTGACTTTTCTGCCTTCATTCAGTGATCCTGACCAACTACACATGCTTCCTGGTCTGCTTCACAGCGCTTCCAACCTATTGCACACTCCTTCTTGTCTACTTCACAGTGATCCAAGCTGCTTCACACTCTATCTGGTCTTTGTATAAGGTCAAATGGTCTGAAATGGTTAATGCTGAGGAGTGCCTTAAGCATAACCCACTTTCACATCGTACAGACTCAGTAGGAGAATGGCTTAGGATTCTGAAGAATTAAGACCTACCATCCCAGTCCTCCTCATAGTCACTGTAGCAGTGTATGTCATATCAGTGTGACTTGGTACTTATTTATTTTTTAACATGTTAGCAATTAAGTCTTGTTTAAAACAAGACCCTTTTTCATTTCTCTACCACACCTTACCAGGAGAGCCCTATCAATCCCTACTCTAAAACAGGATGGTGGCAATAAATCTAACACTTGGATAGCAATATCATACAACAAGGCACTCACTGGTGTGGATTGCTTATATAGCAGTTTGCATTATGGTGAATGTGATGTGCTAAACATTTCCAACTTGGATGGCAGTGCTTCCATTCTGCCTCACAGTGATTCCAACCTGTTAGGCTCACCTCCTAGCCTCTTTGACAGTGATCCTTGCTGTTAAATTCTCCTCCCTTTCCACATAACAGTGATCCTGGCCTGCTTCTCAATCCTCCCAGTCTGCTCCATAATTATCCTGGGCTGCTTTGTCATCTTTTCTGTCTGCTTCCTGACTGTCCCAACCTGCTGCACTATCTTCCCAGTCTGCCAAGAAATCTAACATATTGCAGAAATGTGGATAAATCAGGCATCAACAGGCATGCATGATGTTTGAACTTTCATCTGATAATAGACGATTGGTCAATAGTAAAGCTACTTACTGACGCTGAGGAACATGATTTCTGGTGCAAAATACTGAAGTTTAGAAATGGCAACTCTCTGGTGTTTTGCTGGTGTTTGAGCCAGCAACATGATGATATACTACCTAAGGGAAAGGGAAAATGCCTGACTCAATGACAAAATTTGGTTATTTTATTACCCCTCTCATCAGAACTCTGAGTTAGGTCATGACTGGAATCATCCTTTGATGATATCAAAGAAGTTCTTGACATGCACTGATGTTTACATCCCATATGCTTCCAAATCAGCATTCAGAGCCAACAAGGCCAATGACGTACATTTGTTGTATGAAAACCTTTGTTGGTAACTGATTTCACTGATGTCTGGGAGCTGCATTGATGAGCTGGTTTCCTGTGTAAGGTTGCACCAATAATATCTAACAAATGCTTTCACCTAAATTACAGGGAAATGTTCATTTACACTGCATTTTCCGTTTAAAAGGACAAAACATATTAATTTAAAAATATTTTTAATGTCCATATTTATATTTGAAAAATTAAACAGCAGCAAATGTTAACAGTACATTTAGTTGGCCTACTTTGAATAACTCCATAAATGCTTTTTGTCTAAAATTAAACTTTTCAAAAGTTTCCATTCATTTTTATGACTCACATGGGCACATACTTATTTTGGGGAGTAAAACAAGTGTTTTGTTTTCAGTGCCTGCAGTCAGACCAGGCATTACAGAATGCAGAATCTAAGTTGCTATATTTTGCTACTGCATATTAACATAGATCCAATCTGAGAATAGCACCTGACACTGAAATTGTGTCAGTCTTACTACTCCTCAAATCCCATACTATTCATTCTCATGGCATACTTACTGTGAGTCATCTGAAATATGACCACTTTTCTGCTGGGGACCATGTCCATGAGGAATAGAGACATCTGCCTAAACTAATGTCACATAAGGTACTCACATCTCATAGACAAAATCTGTCTTCGGTGTACATAGGATTCAAACCCAAGTTCCAGGAGGATAGTCAAAGCACAGTGTGCCAACCATTTTTCCCAGTTCCTATCTCAACACATTGACCTGTCACTTTTAATAAAATGACAGCCTCAAAACACTAAAAAATTCTTTATTACCATGGTGGACTCTGGCTAATCAGCTGCTGCCTACTGATGGAGCCACAGCAACAAAGGTGTTTTCTGTACTCTATTTTTTAATTTAATTCAATTAACTGCTTTTAATTAGCTGCTGGTCTAACGAGGGATCCAATCCCCGGCAGTTCAACGTAAGGGTACAAATTTATTTTCCATTGATGTTGGTAGGCTCATGAAGCTATGTAGGAAATCTGTTTGTCTTCCACTCTATGGCAAAGAGTGGGTTGGATTAGGATTTGACATCTGTATTTTGGAAATAGCCAAATGCCATGGGGTCAGAAAGTGAAGTGTGGGAAAATGAAGATGCACAAAATGAAGAGGAATTGAGGGTTACAGCAAAGATGCAGGAAGGTCAACGTGAGAAATATCGGATCAGCCATGATCCTCTTGAATGGCAGAGTAGGCTTTGGGGCTGAATGGCCTCCTCCTGCTCCTATTTCTGATGATTTTATATTACTGAACTTTTGACACCTCCATTAGCAATAAGACCAGCCAGAAAGGGCTCTTAACTGCCAACCAGTCAGCATCTTGACCTTTTGGATCCGTGGCTAAAAATTTCTGCCCTGCCTGAAGATGCTAAGTATTTGGAACCATATTTAGTAAGATTTGTTTCAGGTTGAGGGGTGGGGGGGCATGTGTGGGTTACAATACTGGGTGTCATGTTCTCCCAAAATGGGCATTAACTTCTCCCACCCCCACCCCAACGTAGTGGGGAGAGGTGGAGGGGTGCCAGTGGTGTGTTGACATTCATGTGATCATCAGTTGAACCGCTTAAGGGCCTTAATTGCTGGTGGGCGTAGAAGGTTGACCATGTACATTCCTGTCTAGAACATAATTTGCTGAAGTGATGGGAAAAGGGATGGGCCAATCCACTTGATTATCTGCTCTACCTCTCACTGCCACTTCTATGGAGAGAAATATCCCACTTGAGATGGGAGTGTAGGTCAATTCTCTGTTAACATTAATCCTAGTTCAACAAGGAGTGTTGGTGAGACTGCCAGAAGCAAGAGCGTTCATATCCAGAATGTATTGCCAATCTAATGAACCCTTGATAGGGTTGTACACGTGCCAGATAGTGGAAGCAACATATTTTGACAGAGCTAAGCAGTTCCTCAATCAACATATCAGATCAAAGCACTGTAGCCCTGATCTACAGGTTCAGTTGTAAGTAATTGTGGAGATTTAACAAAGAACAGGAGAAGGAGGCTCCATGAACACAGCTCCACTCTCAATGATTGCCGAGCCAGTATGCGTGTGTGCAAAAGACAAGGCTGACTCACTTGCAGCCTGATGTACTAAGTGGATGATCAGTCTTGGCTTCCTTTTGTGACCCCTACCATCACACGTGCAGTGTTCGACTTACATGATTCCACCACATGGTATCAAAAAATGGCTTGGTACGCTAGATACTGAAAAAGCTGAACTCTGAAAACATGTGATCCAGAATTAGTTGTTTCTCTAGCCTGTTCCAATGCAGTCCAACACTGGCTTCAAACTAGCAAAGTTGAAAACGATCAAGGTATACTTTGTCCACAAAACGCAGGACGAATTCAAACCAGCATATTACTTACAACAGTGTTCTCGCATTCATCAGCAAAGTGAAGTAGGGTGTCAATGACAATGCTGTCAAGAAACACTTGCCCAGAAATAGCCTGTTCACCAGTGCACAGTTTGGATTTTAGCAGAACCAGTCAGCCTCAGACTTCACTAAAGCCTTGGTCAAAATATGAACAGAAAATCTGAGGCTAAAAATGTGTTTGTAAAGCATCTCTTCATAGCATGCTACACAGAAAATGTCCATTACTTGGATCCTAACTGCTGTGCAATAGGATTTGGACTCTTGTATTTGAATCATTCCATTAGAAAGAAGCATCATATCAAAACAGAATAAAGCTCAGCCTGGCTCTTTTAAAGTGTGCAACGCAATCCTGAGTGTTTTTTTAACAAACTATCTGACACTCATTGACACCTGAAATCAAAATTGCTGGAAGTGCACAGCAGGTCCAACCAGGGAAATCTGGCAGGAGTTAGATTTCTAATGAAGGATGATAGTCAGAACACTAACCTACATTCATCTGTTAGATGTTGATTAACCTGCTGCGCACTTCCAGTATTTTCTGTCTTATTTCAGGTTTTCAACATTCAAAGTTTTCCTTTTCATCTTTTATCATAAGCATCCCCTTCCTGACTTCAAGGGCATGTGTTTAGTTCCATTTCTCCCACAAGCTCTGTAGAGCAGCTTTTGACTGATTATGATTCTTTGAAGTTGTCAATTTGTTGAAGCTAATTACAGTGAGATATATAAGCAGGTAAGTACCGCTGTATCAAACATTCAGGTAGCACCCTTGCATCCATCCTGAACACTTTACAGAATCTACTGAACTTCTAAATTAAAAGCAATTGCTTTATCTTTATCTATGCATCACATAAGATCACATGCTGAACCTTTGTGATTATAGTGTGACTATTCAGCACATTGTATGTAAGAAATCCATGGCCCAAAACTGTCCTTTCAATCACAGACATGACAACATAAGAAAAAAGGGAATAACTACCACAAAGATTTCCCTGTAAGGGATTAGTGGCAAAGGCACTGTGAAAGTCATCATTTTTGAATTAAAACATTTGATCACTGCAGTGCTGAGTTCTCTATAAAGACTAGGGTCAGGCCTAGCATGATGTAAATGTGACCAGGTTTTGGATCAGATTTATAAACATTATTTCGGGCTGATGCCTGTGCTATTTTTAGTCCAAATGGAGATTTGCCGCTGCTGGTAAGTAAGGATTGTCAGTCAAACAATTATTCATTGTGTAAATAGGTCAGCTAAGCCAGTTGAAGATCATACCAGTTTATTGCAAAGTGTTAGAATTTTGAATTTTGAATTTCATGATATAAACTGATTTAGAATCATAACATGATTTTGGTACAGAGAAGGCCATTCAGCTATCATGTTTGTGACAGCCCTCTGCATGAGCAACTTGGCTAGTCCTACTCTCCTACCATTTCTTGATATCACGTGGAGTGAACCGAATTGGTTGAAGACTGACATCTGTGATGCTGGGGATCTCGGGAGGGGCGAACGATAAATCATCCACTTGGCACTTCTAGCCAATAAGGCAAATGTTTCAGTGCTGCCTTTTGTATTGATGTTAAAGGCTCCCCCATGATTGAGAATAAGGATATTTGTGGAGCTTACCCTCCTTTGAGTTGCTTCATTGACCACAATCATACACAATTTGATGTGGTAGGCTGCAAAGCTTAGATCTAAAGCATTGGTTATGGGATTGCTTAGCTCCGCCTATTGCATGCTAAATAAACTGCTTAATATTCAAGTACTCCTGTGTTGTAGCTTTACCAGGTTGACATCTCATTTTTATGTTTGTCTGGTACTGCTCCTGGTGTGCCCTCCTGCATTCTTCATTGAACTGGGTTCATTGGGTTGTTCTCCAATTTGGTGGTAATTGGAAAGCAGCAGAAATGCCTAATCGTGACAGCGCAGTTTGTGTTTGACTACAATTCTACTACCAGGGATAGACTAAAGCACCTCATGGATGACCAGTCTTGAGTTAGTAGGTTTGTTTAAGATCTCGCCCACTTGGCATATTGGGAGTACCATATAACACAATGGAGTGTATCTTCAACATGAAGATGGGATTTAATTTACATAAGGACTGTGCACTGGTTACTCCTACCAATACCCTCGTGGATAGATCCATCTGCTATAGCTTATTTAGTGAGGATAAGGTCAAATATTTTCTCTCTGTTGGTTCCCTCACCACCTGCCACAGACCCAGTCTAGCAACAGAAAGGTCTGTGCTTATATAAAAATCAGCTCATGTAAAAGTATCTTTAACAGGATATAAGATTCTCAGAACTGTAAATGTTGTAATTGGACACACCACATGTTGTTAGCTTAATGTTGTGAGTGTTCCCGTGATAAGGGCCCCCAATTTGTTATGATCCCGACTGAGGACAGAGGAACTGCCTTGCCTTCTTTATTCAAACACACCCCACGCCAAGCTGGTTACAACAAGGTTAACAAGGTTAGAACAAAGGATCCCTCCCCTTGTTGGATGCTTTTCTGAGTTCTTATGTGCTCATGTTTTAAAAGGAGCCAATTTAATTATGCTTTCTTCAGTTAATGGAAAAGTGAGTTTATTAGTTACTAAAACATCAAGGATAAATAAAATTCTACATTACATATAGATTAGAAATGAGAAATGAGTAAAAATCTAACAATTTAAAAAGATAGCCAAATCGGTCTTTGGTTTGTCAATGCAACATAAATAGTGAAATGTTATAGCCACTAAGCTGGGTGATTCTAGACATATTGACTTTGGCAGTTGAGAAGTTGATCTGAAGATTCTGGATTTTTCAGACACACTGAGAGGAGTTATCTGGTTTCCATGGGGGCTGAGGTTTTTGACTGATGACTTACTTCCAGCAATCAGAGAGAATTTCCTTTTTTTTTCTCGTTTCACTTGCAAGTGCAGAGGTATCTATTAGGTGTTCTCAGCTCTAATCTCCATAGCACCCGCTTGCCCATTAGCACAAGAACACCAAAGTAGCACATTAGCACACTTACTTTGAAGTGTTTCTCTGAAATTCTTTGGCACACTTCCAGGTGTAACGTTCCATGGCGCCTCTGGAGGCTGGGTGTAATCTACAGATGATATTTTCAGACAGTCATTAAACTGTATTCTTAAACAACTCTAGTTTGTATGTCTTTTTTTAAGATATAACAGAGTAGAACGACCTGTCTCTCTTGAAAGGTCAATATGTCTGTACATAATTTGAGAAAATGATCTGTTGCCATCGTACTTAACTACTGACTTAATTATGCTTCTGGTTAGGTTTATACAGTAAAGAAAGAATGTGCATTGATATCACAATTTATCATGTCCTACTGCCATATCAAAATGCTTCAGAACTGTTGTATGTACAGATTGAGTCTGTACCTCACGTTATAGTGGGTTTGTTACCACCATCCTCTTTAAGTGTCAGGATCTGCAGCATTGCTTGATCTAGTGTAGTAGAGGAAAAACATTTACTGGCCGAACTAGAAGATGCTCTTATATTGTACAACAAGTAACTTATTACTTATTAGCAATGAGTTGCAGGTTACATTGATATGATAAACATCATTACTCAGAGTATAAGGAGGACTAAAATATATAAAATATATAAGGTGTAATATTTACATGTCCATATTATGTCATTATTGTGGGTGGTTCTTACCATGTTTTCTTTTGCCTGGGAAGAACAACAGCCAGTGAACTGCCATTATGACATTAGACCAAGATATAATTAAATTCTATTACATTGGCACATGAGAACACTGGTTTATCAACCGAATATGACAAATTCCTTTCTTGGCACTTTTGATACTGCAAATTTTTTTGGTTTTAAGGCATTTTATCATATCTTTCCTATTTTACAATTGGAAATCACAAACTACTGATTTTGTTGGTGTGTGTGGAAAGCCTAACACAGTTCTATTGTAACTGATGTTTACCTGTAATAGAGGACAGAGAGCACTAAGGAAAATCAAACAAAGATTATGCTGCCATGTTGGAGGCTGCTTGATTTTTTTTCAATGACTTAAACAAAAGGAAAATCAGGCAATCTCTGCTATGGGCTTGAAATCCTCTCCTAAACCTTTAACTGCCAACCCATTCGAATCCACCTCTCAGTATGTCTTGGAAACGTAGGAACTTAGGAACAGGATTAGGTCATTCAGCCCAACAAGGCCATTTTTCTATTCAGTAAGATAATGGTTGATCCATGGCCTTTGACCCATATCCCATAATACCTCTGCTTAACAAAACGTATCTATCTCAGATCTAAAATTAACAACTGATCCTGCGTCTGCTGTCATTTATGGAAGAGAGTTCAAATATTTTTTTATGTGGAAGTGCTTCCTAACATCTCTCCTGAACAGTCTGGTCCTAATTTCAGCCTGTGCTCCTTGGTTTTAGAATTCCCAACCAGTGGAAATAGTTTATCTTTATCTACCCCGTGTCTTCCTGTTAATAGCTTGAATACTTTAATAAGATCACCCTTTAACCTTCTAAATTCGAGACAAAATATGGCCTAATTTGTATAATCTCTTCTCATAACTTAACCCCTGAAGTCCAGGTATCATTCTTATAAACCTACATTGTATTCCCTCCAAGATCAATATATTCTTTCTAAGATGTAGTGTCCAGATCTGCTTTCAGTATTCCAAGTGGGGTCTAACCAGGTTTTGTATAACTGGAGCATAAGTTCTCAATCCTTGTACCCCAGTCCTCTACATATTTCACCAGGCAACGCTTTTTGCTCAAGTGGTGAAATCAAATATCCAACTCTTTTGTCTTTAACAGTTTCCCTTTTTAGGTTTTGTATTTTGCTTTGTTATTTAGTATCATCATATCCACAATAACTCAACTTCTTCACTTTTATCTAGGAATAGAGCTAGAACTTAGTTATAGAGTTGAGGATGCTCTAAAACTTCCATATTTTTTGGTGTCTGTCAAAACTCCCTCTGGGGCTTTACCTTTCATTTGTTCTCCCTCTTTTTATAGGATTGTTGCAAGTAGAAATTTACTATTCATACACTGAAAAGGAAATGAGCCAGATGCCCAGTATGTTATTTCAGAGACATTTAGCTGCTTTACATGCTTGTAGAAATTCATTAAAATTCCCCAGGCAAAAGAAAACATGTCTGCCATCACATCATCACATTAGTGCAGTTGTCACATAGCATCCATGTACAATTTTTAACATTTATTTTCATTTTTAGTTTATATGATTTAAAAGTGGTATGAGCATTACTAAATGTAGAGTTAAGGAAAACCTTTGATTTCATACTTACCAAAATGGGGAGTATGCCTGAGTCCTAACATAAAACATTCAATGCTGTTACATTACTGGTTCCACTTACCCTATCACTACTGATTTTCTAACATGATTGGGGAATAAAAGTTTATGATACAGTCCCGTATCATAAATGCTTTCAACATTTTAATCAAGCAATTCTGTCACCATCATGCCACTAAATAACAAAGATATAGTGCATCCCAATATATTTATTTTAGAGATCACAGGCATCATCCACAATCTTATTTTAATATTGAACCCATTCTTGGCACTTTTTGGAAATCCCAAACTGGATTTGTAGCCACACAGATGGACATCAAGTGTGTAATCATGGCTAGATGTTAACTTTTCTAATTATCGAGTCATAGAGTCATATAGCACGAAACAGACTCTTCGGCCAAACATAATCATAACATGCCAAACATAATCCGAAACTAAACTGTTCCCACCTGCCTGGTCATGGCCCATATCCCTCCAAACCTCTCCTATTCATGTTCATGAAAATTTTCTGAAGTAGGGTCTAGGCCTGAAACGTCAGCCTTCCTGCGCCTCTGATGTTGCTTGGCCTGCTGTGTTCATCCAGCTCTACACCTTGTTATCTCATACTTGGAATCAGGTTTGTTTTAGAGAAATTTCCAGGTATTCACTGAAAATGGAATCTGTAAATTCAAAATTCTGCTGGGATGAAAGTAAAGCTGTCTGAATCTTGATACTATTTTTCTGAACAGGAACGAATCTACAGTTCTGATGAGTTTTAAATGTGAACTGTAGCTAACTCCATTATTATCTCACACAGGACAGTGACTGTTCTGAAAGATCTGATTACAAGACATAACCACTTCTTTCCACAATATAAAAGTTAAAGTATGTATGCTTTTTACAGCTAGTACTTAATGAGTCATTTACTCTCTGTCCTGATGAGTTTGGAAGTGTTGGAATGGAGCAAAGCTCATCTTGGATCGAATCTGACATCAAGCTTGTGAATAGACTGGCTTAATCTCAGACTGTTGCGAGGGTGGGAGGAGAAGGTGGTGCCAAGAGAAATGAGACTGAACCTGGGACCAAAACCAATGATTTCAGTCTGCCCAATATTAAACCAGAAGAAATTTCTGTTCAACTAATACTTGGCATTGGGTAATCTGTCTAACAATCTAGCACTAATGGAAGAGTAAAATGGCATTGTGATGAGGTAGAACTGGCTGAACCAGTACACACATGAAAATTACATTATGTTATCAGATGATCTCACTGAGGGGGAGCATCTAAGTGAAAAATAGGAAAGGAAAAAGCTCTATATCCTTGAGGGAAGCATGTAGGAACTGGTTGCATTGCAAGTGATACTTGCAAGGCTATAGAGAAGAATGGAATCAGATGAGGGCAGTCCCATCCAGTTGGATGACAGTAGAGAGGCCTTGAGGGAGGAAGGTGTAGTCAACTGCACTGAAGGCTACAGGCGGGAGTGATATAATGACGGGAAATAGTTTATATTTGTCACAGTCACATGTGTTATTTCTGACATAGAGATTCATTTTAATACTGTGGCAGGAGCAGAAATCTGATTGTTCCCAGAATTCCATATTCCAATGTGCAAAGGTTTGGAAGGTAGGAACATGCTTTGGAGTTGGAAAGGAGATTGCAGAAGGTGTGATAGTTTGTAAAGGTAGTGGAGTCAATGATTTTTTCATAAGGGTGTTGATGGTTGATTTAAGGGAGAGGCGAATCAACACTTGGAGGGAGAGAATGGTTCACAACATCAGTTTACATGGGAACCAGGGGAAGTTGAGTGGTCAGTAGTTGAATGGAAATAGGGTTGGGGGAACAGGACAAGATAAGCTCAGAATGGGTGGCAGGCGAAAATGTAGGGAAAGATGCAAATCAGAACCAGGACACATGGAAATTTAAAGACTGTTTGGTTCATATCAGTGTTCATGTTCCAAGCAAGTTTCTGACCAACTTTCTTTATCTAATGCCAACAATATGCAATTCTTTTAATTTCTCGCTCATGTGCTTACTTAACTGTCTCTTAAATGTATTTATGCTATTTTTTTCCAACTACTCCTGGTTATAGTGGGTTCCACATTCTCACCCAGTCTCTGAATAAAGAAGTTTCTGCTGAGTTTTCTAATAGATTTAATGGTAACTATCTAATATTAATGACTCCAAGTTCTAACTCAATCTACATGTCCAAGCATCTTCTCTCTCATGCTTAATGTTATGCTTTAATCGCATTTCACTGCCAGAGGTCTTGTCACTTTTTCAGTGATTTTTGGGCATTAGGTGTCTTCACACACATTCTTTTCTCTTGGTTATCATTCTTCCTGATCTCTAGAACCTAGTTTGTACTTAGCCTACAGTTAGGCTTTCTCACTCTTGTCAGTAGTAAAACACTTTTAGTCACATTTATATATTTACAGAATACTGATCTGCTCTATAGTGTTGTCTCTATGTCCCTTTCTTGAATACTCTTCTCTCTTCTGCTCTATTCTCTGCCCTGTTGATATCAGAGTAACATAATCATCACTTGCAAATTCCACTAGACTACATTTAGTCTGCCTTTTTAAATCATTTCATAATATTAACCACCATGATTAGGTCATCCTTCAGTCTTTACTTGTGTCAAGAGAGAAACCTCCTAAACTGTTTGATTATGTTTTGTTTTGCTTCCTTTGAAATCATACTAAGGTCCAGCAGTTTCCCTCTAAGTGAGTTGGCTGTGAGCTGAATCCATGACTGCCAATCACAGTACCATTAGACTATCAGAGGAACAAAGAACAATACAGCACAGCAACAGGCCCTTCAGCCCTCCAAACCTGCCCCAACACATTTTGCTCTTCCATAGTAAAATTATATTCACTTACAGGATCCATATCCCTCTATTCCCTTCCTATTCAAGTGCTTCTTGATTGCTGCTGTTGTGTCTGCTTCAACCGCCTCCTCTGGTAAACCTTTTCTGAACCGTGTCCAAAGCATCCACATCCTTCTGGTAGTGTGCTGACCAGAACTGTACGCAATATTCCAAGTATGGCCTAACTAAAGGTCTATAAATCTGCAACATAACTTGTCTATCCTTATACTCAATGCCCCTTCCAATGAAGGCAAGCATGCCATAAGCCTTTTTTACAACCTTATCTACCTGCGCTACCACCTTCAGTGATCTGTGGACCTGCACACTCCGATCACTCTGCATATCAATACTCTTAAGGATTCTGCCATTCACTGTATAATTTTCATCTGTACTTGACCTTCCAAAACGCATCGCCTCACAACTGTATGGATTAAATTCCATCTGCCATTTTTCTGCCCATGCCTTCAACTAATCTATATCCTGCTGTATCCTCTCACAATCCTCCTCATTATCCCCAATTCCACCAATTTTTTATCATCTGCAAACTTACGAATTTGACCAGCTATGTTTTCCTCCAAATCATTTATGTAAAGCATGAACAGCAGAGGTCCTAGCACTGATCCCTACGGAACACCACAAGTCACAACCCTTCATTCCGAAAAGCATTCTTCCACTGCTACTGTCTCCTATGACTAAGCCAGTTCTGTATCCATCTTGCCAGCTCACCCCAATACCATGTGATGGATACAGAAGTAGCTTATATATCAGTGAGTGATAAGACTTGCCGAGCACCTCAATCTAGGAAGAAATGTTTGCACACTGAGGTGCATCCTCTTTTACTGGATATGCGTCAATACCACACCTATCTAGTCATTGTTTTTGTGCAATGATATTAGAAAATGAGTTGGTAAGCTATTTGGCCATAAGAGTATTACAATTCAGCCTAATTCTAACCTCAAATGACGCATGCACATTTTAATAACAGCAATGCTGGTGGATTTTTATGCTGATCCATAGCATGGGACACTGAAACCATGGCTGGGATTTTCAAAGGACCACAGGGTTAGGCCCAGTCCAGGAGGATTTGAAAACCATGATTCTGGAGTTTGAACATGACCCTGATGCCTCCGGGATGCCTTTAAATTTTGAAAGGGAGGAGTAAGAGCTGGGTATGTGCTTTCTGCCAATTAATGGTCCCTTAAGGTCCTTAAGGAACTTGTTAAGGGGCCTGTATTTTCCTGAATGCATTTGCAATGGTTTCTTGCCAAGTTTAAACAGTTTTGTGCATAACAGTGCACAGCTGTTGGATTTGCGGTGGAGTCCAAATAAATTTTTCTGCAGTTATGTTGGAACCAAATCTCTGGGCCGAACCATCATGGGCATGGGAGTTGGTCGTTTTCTTATTGTGCAAAGCCAAGTACACCTCATTCCACTTACATTGCCCCTAAAAAGCTGCCTGTTGTAATCACCAAGGCAGCAACAGCCTCGGTCATGACTACGGCCTGCCCTACTACCTGCTCCAGGGAGATAGACCGTGTCTACTGAAAGGGCTCAGCACCTCTAGGTGAGTGCTGGGCTTACCTCCCAGCCAATTAGGACCCGTACATTTAAACATTGCATCATAAGAGTGAGGCAGTTTGGGAGCAGGAACTAATTCTGAAGTTGGTCTTTCAATCCTGCATTGAAAATTTGGCCCCAAATGTAATTCCCCAGCTAAAAATAGCTAACTTAGCAGGGGGTAATTGTCTGCTTTATCTGGCCCATCTGCAAGCATGCCTTTTTCCATGAAAAAGCCAAGTCATATTTGCAAACACAAACCACTCTGTGTTGAAAAAATAATTATTTCAAAGTACCAAAGGTATCACCTTTTCTCATTGCTGTTTGTGATCTTTTTGCAGCAATGGTAAGCCAGTCAGCTGCAGCAACCATGATTTCTTTTTAAGTATATGGCAAGAATTTTTCAACAAGTTTGTCTTATTTTCTGATGGAAGGATGAAAAATTAAAATGTCATCAAAACACTTGTCAAGGCTACTAATCTATCCATCTCCATAACAAGTAATGTCAGTTTAAGGAGTATCAAGTCACCTGTCATTACCATGACAGTGTGATCCTAACAAACACTTACTGAACCTCTAACACTAAGCCACAATCCTTGCTTAAAAAGATCCCTCAAAAGGAACCAAATGATTACGAGACACTCTTTCTCACCCTGATTAATGACCTGAACTCTCAGGGAGAAAAAAATTTCTTGTAAAAGAACGACTTGACCTTTCCATGCACCTGGCAGGGACCCAATCAGTATTCTCAAATCCAAACACAGATGCTTGGAGCTAAATAAACCACATACTACAGATCAGGAATTCAGTTTGCTGTCAAATTATAGTGCACTTTTCAGTAACAGGGAGGCATAAGATTGCTTCAAAACTAACTCAACATATTTAACCACCTTTCAGAACCAACCAAAATAATAAGATGACAAAAGTGCACAGTTAAACCAAGACTTCTTAAAACAAAATGAGTGTGTCTCTGCTCACTTCAGTCTCTAATTCTTCTGTGTATGTATTCAAAGAAAACAGACCAGAACAGAAATGTGTTAACTGCTGAAGAACTCACTCTCCATTTTTTTTTGTAAACTGTTTGAATTTGTTTCTGGCTTCAAAAGTTCTTAATATTTTCTGATTCTGTCAAATCAAAGCAGTTAGGACAAAAGCTACTGAATCCTTTAGGGGAAAAGTGATAAATATTGGAGCAGGAGAAACTGCGGGGCTATGGGGAAGATATCAGGCAACTGCAATTCATTTTGGATTACTTAAATGGGGCTCTGGCACACATATCAAAACATTTCCTTCTCAGCTGAAAGCTCCTATCGCTCAGTCCAAAGAGTGTTGCAGTGTGATTTTATATCAATAAAGCCAGAAATTTAGTCTATAATGAAGAATTTGGAAAAGGAAAATGCTCAGGAAAATGCTTATCACTTTTTTTTTTGTGGCTCTATTTTAGTCCCTTTTGGACATTCTTAAATATTTGCCTTGACTCCATCAAACTCCCCAGCTACCTCCTTTGTATTGAAGTATAGAAATTTTGTGAACTGCTGAATTTTTTTCACTAACATTCCATCATTACTTTCACCATTTAAAACATTAATTCACATTTTTAATACGCAAGACTACGTTTCTTCAATGCTCTTACCAGTTGGCTCACTTTGCTCTTTATGACCTACAAGTCATCCAGAACATGGCAGCTCATTTTGTCACTTAGGCTGATACTTCTCATCCTCATTTCTGAAACATGCCGTAGAGAATTTACTTAAGGATTCTCAGCCTTACCTTCAATTCCTTTACAAATGTGTGTACCTTTGTCTTATGTGCAGCCACATGTTCCTGCCTGCTCCCTCAGCCCATCTACCATCAGTTGCTTCTTGTTGCTTAGTCCTTCCATTTTGTGTTTCTTCCTAATAGCTCCTCCCAAGACTTTAGCTATCACTCTCAATATCTTTGCCTTCTCTCCTGCTCCGCGACTTTTGAAAGCCTCCTAAAGACGTCTTCCCTCAGACTGTGCTTTAGCTTCTGTTAAACTGTGCTTTTTCCAATCTCACAGCTGTTGAATGATGCTCATTGAGCACCGACCTGTTGAGCACTCCTGAGTTTTCCATTTACGTATTAAAAGCATTCAAGAAATCCAAGTTGCATTCTGCTGCGATGTTAATGTCTTATTGAAATACCCTCCCAATAAAAAATAGCTGACCCCTACCTTGTGTGTCTCTTTGGCATATGGATAATGGCAAGGTAAGTTCATGGATAATCACGCAGGCAAATCCAACACCCTACCATTGCAGAGCATAGTTCTGAAGCTTCAATGTGGCTGAATCAATCTAACACCATAACATTTGTTAAAGCTTAACAGCCAACTTATAAGAAAGAGATTGAGAATTACAAGCAGTTAACAAACTATACCAACTAGTAATAGCCTTTTTTTCCATGAAAATACGCAAGGGGCTGGATTTTACTTGAGTAGATATTAGCAGCAAAGCTGATTATAAAATTATTTTGTAGCCAAAAATCCACTTTATTCAATGGTATAAATTCCTAATAAATATTAACATGTTTTTGTGCAAGTGCGAGGATATTTTGTTGTGTAGTGGGGAGAAGAAAATGTTGAATTGCCATTACTCCAAATTAATTGGTTTTGTAAGATTTTTGATTTGCAGAAACAGGTATCAGTTTCTCCCAATAAATTGAAGAAACTGACACACTAAACAAATAAGAGCTGTGCTGAACTGTTATTTTAATCATTCCATTGCTATTATGAGATGCTGTGATATTACTGCTGCTAAGCTGATGCAGAACCACAGAAATGTTATAGTGCAGGTCATATGGCTCATTTTGTCTGTACCAATTTTCTGAGCATTTTGACTTAGTGCCAAACTCCTACCTTTTCTTTATAACCCTGCACCTTATTTCCATTTAAATCATCATCCAATGCCCTCTCCAATGCCGCAAATGAATTTGCCACCACCACATTTTCAAACGACAGAAAGGTTTTTGTTTTCTCACCTTGCGTTTGTTTCTTCTACACACACTTCAAAACTATGCTATCTGGTTTTTGATCCTTTTTATAAGCAGTAATAGTTTCTTCCTATCTGTTCTCTCTAGATTCCTCATGATTTTGAAAATTTATATTGAATCTCCCATCAGCTGCATTCTCTCCATGAATAACAGTTCACCTTCTCCAAACTATCTTTAGACTGAGATTTTTCATCCCTAGAACTAATCTTGAAAATCCCTTCTGCATTCTCTCCAATGCATTCACATCTTTCCCAAAGTGTGGTACCCAGAACTGCACAGGTACTCCAGCTGAGGTCTAAAAAGCCTCCTGTTTAGGTTCAGCAAACTTCCTTGTTCTTGAATTCTATGCCACTTAGATTTAATTACAATTCTCTCTACCAGTCCTGCTACCTTTTAATGACATGCACATACATACCAGGTCTCTCTGTTCCTGTATGTCCTTTACAACTGCATCCTTCATTTTATACTGTTTCGTCACATTCTTTCTACCAACGTATATTACCTCTCATGTCTCCACATTGAACATCATCTGTCACTTATCTGTCTTCTCCATCAATTTGTCTATGTCCTTTTGAAGTTCTCCACAGTTCTCCTCACAGTCTATAATAATTCCAAGTTTCATATCATCTGAAAACTTTGAAATTGTCTCTTGCACACCAACATTTAAATCATTTATATATATCAGGAAAGGTTAAGGCCATAATCTTGACCCTTGAGGAACTCCACTGCAAACCTTCCACCGATCTGCAAAATACTCATTAACCATTACTATCTGTTTACTGTCACTCAGCCAATTTTGTATCTACGTTGCAGCTATCCCTTTTATTCCATGACCTATCACTTTCCTCACAAGTTTGTTGTATTGCACTGTATCAAATAGCTTTTGAAAGTCCATGTACACCACAACAGTAACCTTGCCCTCATCAGTGTTTTGCAGTTTTCTCTTATCTCCATCTTCTGTGTAGAAATGTGACATGGAGTACTTGGTGTGGTAAGGCAGCAGTAAAGTACTGTACAGTTAATGTTGTGAAACACACTGTACCAATGCTCTGTGAATACATTTTCATCCACAGCTTTTAATAATGGTAGCTGCCTCACTGGATTGTGAATGAAACAGGCATGCAGCATTCCAAAGAACCCGAGCAATTCTGATACACACAGTAAACACATAAAGTTACTCACCGAGCACTGTGAGAAGCTTTGAACAAAATTGTTTTAGCAGTACACATCAGCTCCTTGATGAATTATGTCTTTCAAGAATGTCTGTTTGTGTTGTTAAAGAACATCTGGGGAAAAAACAATTAGTACATTTGTTAAAACAAAAATAACTATGTCTATGCTTTGAAAGCCGCTGGTAATACATATTAAAACTGTCTGGGGGCTCTGATCATACAATATCCTTCTGTCACTTCCTTTTGCACTAAATTATTGCATTCCTGATATCCTTACTATCCTTGAGTATTGGAAAGGGGCTCAAAGCAAAAGATCAAATCTGTTTTAATAGTTCTCAAAATTAAGTTTATTTGAAGAGAAATGTCTCAACTCATTGTAAGTTAGGTACAGTTGGTCGTGATCTGACCACAAATTAATCAATAAAGTTAAAACACAGTGACAGGAATATTAATGGAATGCTACTCTGTCGGAGGAGTTGTGTCATGAAATGTAAAACAAAATGTTATTTGCCTGTTGGGCTCTCCAAAAGCATTATTTAAAGAAGAGCACAGAGTTCTGCTACTTTGGTTACTCTCTTTTAGACACCGCCATCTGGTCTTTTATGTCTGTGGGAGCTTGCTATTGTGATGATAGTTTGGCTTTAAGAGGTTATTTTGTCCTTTTTTTTTCAAGACAGTGTTTCGGGGGACAGGTACTGAGCAGACTATGAGAAGATAAACAACTTGTGAAGCCTGGGTTGTTTTGTTTTAAAATTGGAACAGTAGAAGCATGAGTAGTTGGAGACAGAAACAGACCTAGGATTTCACTTTAGTTGGTTAGTGGGTGTGAACTGAGATTGTGGAAAGAAAAGATCTGTCTCTCTGGGGAACTGTTGCATGTATCTCTTACTTACTGATAGGTTTGCATGTGAGACAATCTGTGTTCTGAATTTGCCTTTTGTCAAGGGTGTGTTTATGCAATATTACTTTATTGGAACAGTTAATTAGTGATAGTTAATGTATCTGTTATTCTGTTAAATTTTCCAATAGTGTTAAGTTATTCCAAGTTGCTGTTTGTTTTGTTGTATTTTGTTTGTATTTAAATAAATTTTTAATTTAATTGCTTAATGTTGACTAGTTTGGCTAATCAATTGCATCTGGGATACAGCACCTAACATTTACCTTTAAAATAAAAAATAGTTAGGGTCTAGGCTGCTTTCTTAATATATTCTGAGGAGCTCTGGTCTGGTCCATTACATTATATACTAAAATAGTTAAAAAAAATACAAAGACCTGCAGATGCTGGAAATCAGAAACAAAAACAGAAAACACTGGGAAATCTCAGCAGATTTGGCAGCATCTGTGTAGAGAAAGCAGAGATAGTGTTTTCGGTCCAGTGACCCTTGGCTTCAGAACTGCCAAATTAGTTACTTGTGTTTGTCTACGAAATAGCTATCACCATAGTCAATGAATGGCCTTTATAGTATAAATCACCTCATGAAATTCTGAGGACTGTAATGTTATCTTTGTTGATTAAGATTTAGTCAGATTGCTGTCAAGCATGGATTAACTAAAGTCAAACCATATCAGCATAAGGTGTTCTCTTTACCAGGAATAATTGCCAATTTCCATCTACTTGCTGGAAGTACTAGTAAGATCAAAAGATGGCAAATATAGTTCAAATAAGGAAAGAGTTATATTGTATGTAGACAGCTCAGGAGACCCTGGATCCAGAGCTACAAGAGGATGAATAATCAGCTGCTCCTTGCCATGGTATGTACCATTGTTTACTCAGGGCTTCATGTTCTGTGTGAGTTAGCATTGAGAAGACTGTCACATACAAGATTAGGTGCTGAAGATGTTCCATATGCATTCAATGTCCGTCACTTAATTGCACCTACCTGCAAAAGTAGTAGACTCACCAACTTTAAGGACATTTAAATGGTCATTGAATAAACATATGGATGATAATGGAATAGTTTAGGTTAGATGGGCTTCAGATTGGTTTCACAGGTCGGCGCAACATCGAGGGCCGAAGGGCCTGTACTGCGCTGTCATGTTCTATGTTCTATGGGCACCACAGTAGTACGGGCGCTCATACATCTTCTAGGGTTCACATTTGAAATATAAATGGAACTGAAAAGGTTAGCAGCTCTCACACCATCAGATCACTTTCCTTTCATCAAAGCAAGGAGAATATGTCATACAGCATGAAAAAAGACCCTTCGGTCCAATGAGTCCATGCTGACCATCATCCCAAACTAAACTATTCCCTCCTGCCTGCTCATGGCCCATATCCCTCTAAACCTTTCCTATCCATGTATTTATCCAAATGTCTTTTAAATGTTGTAAATGTACCCACATCCACCACTTTCTCAGGAAGTTCATTCCACACACAAACCACCCTCGGTGTAAAGAAACTGCCCCTAGTGTCTTTTTAAATCTCTCTCTTCTCACCTTAAAAATGTGTCCCCTAGTCTTGAAATCCTCCATCCTAGGAAAAGACAACTACCATTAACTCTATCTATACCCCTCATTATTTTATAAACTTTTGTTAGGTCACCTCTCAACCTCCTATGCTCCAGTGAAAAAAGTCCCAGCCTATCCAGCCTTTCCTTTTAATTCAAACCTTCCATACCCAGCAACATCCTGGTAAATCTCTTCTGAACCTTCTCCAGAACTAATAATAATATCTTTCCTACAACTGGGTGACTAGAACTAGATACAATATTCCAGAAGCGGCCTTACCAATGTTCTGTACAACCTCAACATGACTTCCCAACTCCTATAGTCAAAGGACTGAGCAATGAAGGCAAGCGTGCCGAACATGTTATGATGACCCTGACTATACTGGACGCAAACTTCAAAGAATTATGTACCTGCACCCCGAGGTCCCTCTGTTCTACAACACTACCCAAGGCCCTACCATTAATTGTATAAGCCCCACCCCTGTTGTACCAAAATGCAATACCTTGCATTTATTCTGGTTGAACTTGATCTGCCATTTTTCAGACCATTGGCCCATTTGATCATGATCTCTTTGTAATCTTAGAAAATCTTCTTCACTGTCTACTATGCCACCACTTTTAGTGTCGTCCGCAACTTACTAACCATGCTTCTTATATTCTCATCCAAATCATTTATATAAACGACAAACAAAAGAGGACCCAGAACTGATCTCTGTAGAACACTGCTGGTGACAGGCTTCCAATCCAAAAAGCAACCCTCCACCACCACTCTCTGTCTCCTGCTGTTAAGCCAGTTGCGTATCCAATTGGCCTGAATGCCATGTGACCTAACTTTACTCTCATCAAAAGCTTGCATGGGCTAAAGGCATGACTGGAAAAGAGGGCCTTTTGAAGTGAGCCCCATTTAGAGTTCAGCCTTGCTTCCTTGTCCCAATCAGGTTCACTGTCTCAGCAAGTGCTTTCTTACTTATGCATGCTTATTGGCCCAGTTAAGTTTCAACACTAATACTGTAATCATTTAACAACAACATAGATGCAGACAACTGATATTTCTCATGAGCTGATCAACTTGAGAGGCTTCAACCCTAATACTGTATGGTTTTGTGCAAAGAGCAGCCATTTTCCAAAGGTGCCAATTTAGTGAAGGCATTCTAAAAGCAATCCTTCTTCATATCAGAGCCAACAAGTTTCCCATTTTAATTGTGTCTTTGAGAGCAATTTGAATTGGTGTAAGTCCCTTTTTTTTATTGTTTTGGACTGGAATGTCCAACTCCTTCCTCCCTAATGTGCCACTTTGCCATTTATGGAGCAAGCAAGCCACAAAGTGAAGTGTTCAAATGGTGGACAATAAGCTTCCTCAATAGGAACTCAATAGTCACTGGACCTAAAATGTTACTCTGTTTTCTCTGCACAGATGCTACCAGACCTGCTGAGTTTTTCCACAGTTTCTGTTTTGTTTTTGATTTCCAGCATCTGCAGTTCTTTTGTTTTTTTTTCTTTGTTCAGCGTTATACTCAGTGGAGCTTAAAGGAAGATTTTCATAGAATCCCTACAGTGTGGAAACAGGCCCTTTGGCCCAACAAGTCCACACCGAACCTTAAAGCATCCCACCCAGACCGAACCCCCTCTAACCCACGTAATTTACACATCCCTGAACACTTTGGGCAATTTAAGCATGGCCAATCCACCCAACCTGCATATCTTTAGACTGTGGGAGGAAACCGGAGCACTGGGAGGAAACCCACGTGGACACGGGGAGAATGTGCAAATTCCACTCAGTCACCCAAGGGTGGAATCAAACCCGGATCCCTGGTGCTGTGAGGCAGCAGTGTTAACCACTGAGCCACCGTACCACCCAAGATATCTACCTTGCCAGATTCATGCCTCATCTCTGTAGTGACCTTTGTGAATAGGCATGGTTTCTATTTTTAGCTAATCCTTTGTGACCCTGAAAATAATTCCAGTGGTATGGGATGTTAATGAATATTCATGACATGCTAATGAATGAAAAACAGATTGCTGCCAATGTTGGATGTGAAAATGACCCACCTGAAAAGTTCTGAGTATTTTAGTAGCAAGTGTTTATCCTGCCACCAGGAAACTGAAATTTTGCCTCTTAGTCAATTAAGTTTCCCTGCCTGCCCTTCTAAAATCAACAGGCAGCCTTGGTAAATTCACCTAAGAGATTAAACCTCGAAACTTTTGCAGTTATTTGAACCCACTGTAAGTGGTTACATCATGAATTGCCTGAATTATCAAAAGTCTGGATATGAATACCAGTCTAGATTTGATAGTGAACTCCAAAACTTTTGTTTTCTTTTTCAGCAGCACTGTGCTTCTAATCAATCAGAATGGATATTATTTAATAATACAGTAGCAACAAATTCTTAGCAAAAACATTGCATGAAATCTTAAATATTTCAAAACACTTTTGTAGCATTTTGTGACCAAGACAAAATACTCGTTCTCCATTACTGACTTCACTGATTTGAAACCTGCTTAGCTGTTACAGTGCAGTTGGTAGAATACAGTGGGAAGAAGCATGTAACGCTTATGCACTAACTTACAAAATTAATCCTTTCCCAGTTGTTTTTCTTGATTCTTCACTTCTGTATCAATGTAGTATGTTTTTTACGTTTAATTTTGATATTAATTTGTGTTTGTTCAGTGGGATCAAAAATTCAACATTACCTCCATTCTAAACAATTTTTACTATTTGCATTAGGTTTGCTTTACTATTTGTATCGTGGGCAGTACAGTGGCTCAGTGGGCGGCATGGTGGCTCAGTGATTAGCACTGCTACCTTACAATACCAGAGACCGAGGTTTGATTCCACCCTCGGGCAACTGTCTGTGTGGAGTTTGCACGTTCTCCCCATATCTGTGTGGGTTTCCTCCAGGTGCTCCGGTTTCCTCCAGCAGTCCAAAGAGATGCAGGTTAGGTCGATTGGCCATGTTAAATTGCCCAAAGTGTTCAGGGATATGTAGGTTAGGTGGGTTATAGGGTGATGGGTCTGGGTGAGATGCTCTGAGGGTCGGTGTGGACTTGCTGGGCTGAAGGGTCTGTTTCTACACTGTAGGGATTCTGTGATGTGTCTATGGGGGTTTCCTCTGGGTGCTCCAATTACATCCCACAATCCAAAGATGTGCAACTGAGGTGGATTGGCTGTGCTAAATTGCCCATAGTCCAGGGAATTATGGGGATAGGGTAGGGGGTGGGTCTCATTGGGATGCTCTTTGGATGGTTGGTGTGGACTTAGTGGGCCAAATGGCCTGTTTCCACACTGTAGGGATTCTATAATTCTATGTTTGTGGCTTCAACATTATTTCAAATGATGTAAAAATAGAAAATGCTGGAATTAGTCAGCAGGTCAGGTAGAGTCTTCCAGACTGGTGATGAGAGCAGGCAGCTGCTCCTGACTTGGAGGCAGCCTGAGGCGGCTGGTGGTGAGAGTGGGAGGAGGAACAGGCTGCAAGGTGCCGAGAGCAGGCAGCCTGGGTGGTGGGGGGGGGGGGGGGCGTGGCAGCGTGGTGGGGTGGGAGGTCAAGCCCTTGGGAGGTGTGTGAGCCCAGCATGGCCAAGTGCTTATGGACTGTGATACTGAACTGTTCAATGTGTTTCTTTGTTTTTCTAATTTTAGTTAGAAGGACTGTAACGTTTAACTATTTAACTTGGTTTTCTTTATTTTTCTGCTTTGTACCAAGGTTCTGTACTTAGGCACCTTAAATGACACTGTAAGGGGCAATTTGGAAATTTTTCACTCCACTCATTGGGTACATGTGTCAATAAACCTAATTCAATTCAATTCTTTTGATAAAGGGTCACAACAAAGGTTATTGTAGAAAATAAAAGTTCATGGTGTTGGGGTAACACATTGTCATGGGTAAAAGATTGGCTGTCTAACAGGAAGAACAGTATCGAAATAAATGTGTCTTTTTCAGGCTGGCAGGATGTAATGAGTGGTATGCCACAGGGGTCAATGCTGGGACCTCAATTCTTTACAATTTATAAAAACGATTCAGATGAAAGGATCAAAGATATGGCAGCTAAATTTGCTAATGACACATAAATAGGTAAGAAAGTGAATTGTGAAGCAGGCATAAGGAGCCTGTAAATGGATATAGATAGGTTAAATGAGTAAGCAAGTGGAGTATAATGTGGGAAAGGTAAGAAATTATTCATTTTGGCAGAAAGAATAAAAATTGAAGCATATTATTTAAATGGTGAGAGCTAGCAGAGCTCTGAGGTGCTGAGAGATTTGGGTGTTTTAGTGTGTGAATCACAGAAGGTTAGTATGCTACTACATCAAGCTATCAGGAAAGCTATTAGGATTTTATAGTATGGAGCTGGAGGAACACAGCAGGCC
>NC_063334.1:84020935-84075166 GCF_021869965.1 Rhincodon typus
TTTCAATGTCAACTTTCCTGCTCCTCTGATGCTGCCTGGCCTGCTGTGTTCCTCCAGCCCCACACTATGTTATCGCTCACTCCAGCATCTGCAGTTCCCATTATCTCTAATAGGATCTTACGTTTTATTGTGAAGGAATTGAATGCAAGAATAAAGAGGTTTGGTTTGGTTATACAAGGCAATGGTGAAACCTTTAAAGTATAATTTACACTAATGGTCACTGTAATTATGGTGGATTTTAATGCATTGGAAGTAGTGCAGAGAAAGTCCACTAGACTCATACCAGTAGTGATTGGATTGCTTTGAGGAGCAGCTAGATACATTTAGCCTCTACCCTAACTAAGTGTACAAAATCCTGAGGGGACTTGATCTAGTGGATTATGAAAGAATGAGTCCTCTTGTGAGATAAACCAAAACTAGGGGTCATAGTTTAAAGATAATGTGTTATCCATTTAAGACCGAGATAAGGAAACTTTTTTTCTCTCTCAAAAGATTAAAAGGCAGTGAATGCAGAATATTTAAGTAATTTTAACATAGAGCTAGATAGATTCTTGAATACCAGTGGAATGAAAGATTATCAGGGATATGCAAGAATGTAGAGTTGTGGTTAAAATTAGATCAGCCATGACCTGATTGAATGGTGGAGCATGCTCAAAGGGTCAGGAGACCTATTCTTGTGCTTTGTTCATATATTTGTATGTTTTCAATTATTAATCCAGGTCTTGAAAGGACCTTAACCTGAAACATCAATTCTGTTCCCCTCTTCATATATATTTCCTGATATGTTGGATGTTTGCAGCATGTTTTTTTTATTTTTCAGATTTCCAGCAACTGCAGTATTTTGCTTGTCTATTTCTCATGATGCTGTCAAACTCTACGCCATGTAAAAACGACCCAACTAACTTTAGTCCATCAGCAAGGAGTTTTTTTTAAGTTTGGTGAAAAACTTACCGGGGAAATTCATTGAATGGCAGCATTAACATATGAAGTGATTTTCTCAGGTGTGTTTTTAAACATTTTCAGAACAGCATTCTAAACAACTATTCTGCTTGATCACACTATTGATTTGATTGTTTTAGGAAATACAAGCAAATGTTCAAACTGTGGAGTTTACTGATAAAACAGGAATGAAGAACAATGTGATTGATTGGAAGCCAAGCTACTTTCATGGGGTTTTGAAGAGAAACCTGGTGATCAAGATGTAGGTATAGATTCCCCGACTGCAGGAAAAGTGATCTTGAAGAACCACTTAGTTCTTTTGTCAATACGCTCCTTGGGAATGTAAATCAGTCAACATAAAAGCTGTATTTGCAGGGTGAAAAGTTTCTAAGGAAAGTATTTTTGAAACCACTCAAAGAATAAAAGGGAATTTAAGACTGTAAGTCAAGCTTGTGGCAGTATGAGTTGGTGGGAGTCTTTAAATATATCAGGTTAGACATCAAGTCAGGAGTGAAATTGGATCAAAGGCCTTATTTAGAAAACGTTAATCACATCCAGGTCAGACCAGGCTTTCAGACAGAGAGAGTGAGAGAGAGAGATGACTTTACATCCAGGGAAGGTACCTACCAGTTAAGACGTTTAACTGGACAGTCAAAATGATTAGACCTAATGCCAATTCTGACATATTAGCATTGAGTACCATGATGAAACATGTCCCACTTGAGGAAATCTGAAGAGAAAATAGAGACTAAAGAAATTGAATTCACAAAAGTATGTCATGATCCCAATTTATGATAATACTGGCCAAGTAGATGTCAGAATAAAACCTGGCTTGATAGACCTTGAGCTTTATTTTTGAAATTTGTTTACTGTGGTGGCTAGTCACGCAACATATTCACAAGATGGTGCCAATATACTTTTAACAAAAGAACCTCAAAGTTATTATCCACAATATATGAACTTTTGAAATGGTTTTATTACAAATAACAGAAATGAAAATTCAGCCCTTTTACACACAACTGTAAGCTTTCTCAAGCTTGCAGATACTCAAATCTCAGTGAATTGACACCCTGTTTGCATTTTAAATTTCCTTGTTCACTGGGCACAGCTGTAATCAGTTTCTTCTCAACAAATGTATGTTTAACTAAAAAATACAAATTCTTTAGTCAATGTTTCTTCCTGAAACCCTTAAACAAACTTTAACCCAGCTCATTTACTCCTCAACATTTGTTTCTTAAAACTCATGCATTCAAATTTTGTAGACTGTTTTTCTCTCTGACATCTTAAAGCCTTCTGATTTTTGAGTTTCTTTCTTATTAACTTCAAAGCCACTCAGAACTTCTTTTCTTCTGCCCTTATTGCTTTGACGCCTGCAAACTGTACTGCTAATGTTACAGGCATTTTTCCTTCAATGACTGACTTCTTTCTCGAAAGAAACCTGCATACTTCTGAATGCTTCTGTTTCTCTTCCTAAGGAGAAACTTGTTTCTACTTCAGTCTCCCATGTCAGTAAACAACCTATTGCTAGCCAAAAATTTCCTCTCTTCTACCCTTGTTTTCTAAAGCACTGAAACTATTCACCTCTAGATGCATGTAAATGTATTTTCGGGTAACCTAGTAACACTCAGATGACTCTCAAATGAAACTACAGCTATGTCCTTCTCTCCTTAGCCCATACAATATAGAATTACAAATTAAACTTAAAGCCTAACATGGTCTGTACATTTTAGAAAGCACGTTTATAAATAATGATAATAATATATCATAAACCTACACTTTTCTCATGTTGATCTTCCAGGTGGTTATTTGAGTGTGGTGGAGTTTAAGATACTCTTATGGGGAAAAGAATATTAGATGCTGCTCAGAAGTCAAAAAATGAAATTGGTACTTTAAAAATACCATTTGTGTTGAAACATTGTTTCTTGTACAAGCTATTTTTATACAATATACTAAAGGATATCTAAAGAAGGGTATCTTAGTTTCTGTCTTACTGACTGGCTTGGATCTGTTTGGACATAATGCCCTCTACAATAATTACATACTGCTTTCTGGTCTTGATCTTTCTGTTGGTTCTTACACAAATATTTCTTCTAATATGTTGTGCACATTTAGTTTGGAATGTCTCTCAACGTAATGCAAAGCCTTGTCTGTTTTTCCATTAATACACTTCATCTGACGATTGACAGCATTAGAACTTCTGCACATGTCAATAGCTTTCTTGAGAGTAATGTTCTCTTTTCTCAGCAGCTGTGCTGTCATGGCAGAGTCACTTATACTTAAGACAATCCTATCATTGATGTGACTAAAAGATGATCTCCAAGCTCACAGGAATCCCATGGATGTGTCAGTACCACATATATTCAACAACCATCTCACTTTTCCACCGAAATCTAATGTTGAGCATACAGCATTCATAGCTAACATCAATAGCATGTTTACAATGCCTTCAAAATCATTGTTTGTAATCCTCACTCTTATTTGCTTGGTATTTGTATTCAATTCTCACAGATTTTTCATGGATAGTGGAAAAATTTTAGTTCTATCTCAAATCTCCTTTAATTTCTGCTGCTACAGGGAATGGAAAATTCATAGCCATTCTGACTCACCCAGTAGTTCAAAGTTGCAGACAGTGGTTTAACTTATTCCTTTTTTTATAACAGTAGCTGGCTCTCTTACAAAACTGAACATTGACTCAATATGAGCTTCACACTTCTTCTGATATGATATTTCTGCTGAATGTATGATTAATGTGTAATTTCCCTATGATATGATAATCATTTAGTAACTGCAACAAACCAAAGTGAAATTATTTGTTGTAAAGATATAGGTGACATAACTGCAGCAAGGTTTCAGAATGCCATGTATAAATACATTTCTCCAAATACATCACATAATTCATAGCTTTCCAGCTGAGGAAATTCTGAGCCTAGGAGTTCTCTACACTCATACCCAGACTGTTGGAAGGCACCATGCTTGCCATGAGTGGAGAAATATAAGCGGACATGAAAAGTCATGTAGTACAGGCCTCAAATTTTTGACCTTCTATTATACTGATCTTCTGGAATCCTTCTATCGGACTTATGGCAAGAGTGCCTTGAAAATGTTGTGTATTTTTAGTATCTTTTAACTTTGTTGTTGGTCTGAAATAGATCAGTTTTGTGAATACAGCCTCCCTGTGAAGTCAAGGTTTGACCTGATACCAGAACAAAGAAAAATGAAAATTCCTGTGAGAAGCAATTTCCTACTTTGTGTTATGATCAGTCTAAAGTTCAAAGTTTAATTGCAATAACTTGTATTTAGATGGTGCTTTTTATTGCATTAAAACTTAAAGCATTCCACAGGAATGTTATCAAACAAAATTAGACATCAAAAATAGTTAAATGTTTGGTCAAAGAGGTGGCTTTTCAGTTTTATCTTAAATGAAAGAGAGGGATTGGTAGGCTTACAGAGGGAAATCCTGGAATTGTAGGGCCTTGATACACTTACAAATAGTTGAGCCTTCCACCTGCGAGCGCACAGCATATTAGTTATCATTGCATTCATCTCACTTGTGATCATTAGTAAATGAAAATGGTGCGGTTTCATATGATCTAAACAAAAACAGAAATGAATGTAAAGAGCCTCATTGCGATTTAGCAGGAGTGTTCAGGTGGATTCTAAACCTGCCTATTTTTATTTGCACGTTCAAGTATTATAAAAGAGCTTTTCTGGTGAATTGTGGCTGACCATCAGTTTACAGTCAACATATGGGGTCTTGTGGCACAGTGGTAATGTCTTTACCTTTGGGTTAAAAGGCCTGGGGTCAAGTCCCACCTGCTCCAGGGGTGTGTTATAACATGTCTGAATAGGGAGATTAAAAATACCTACAGTCAACATGTTTCTTCCATTGGTGGAGGATGGGTGAGGGTAATGATCCTACTGGCCAAATACTTTGTCCTTTTGCAGCTGAGGTATGTGGCTAAAGACAAGTTGGATGAGTCTGACAGTTATTCAGCTCAATCTGTCTGGCTAGATTTAACCATTACATTAGTAAAGAGTAAAGGTCAACCACGTAAGAGTGATCATCCTTTTTAGAACCAGTGAACATGTTCTTTAAATTTTGGGCAAGATGGTACAAAAATTATATTATTATGTTGTTGGGTTTTCGAGTTCAGTAAATTTAAAGTAAAACGAAGGACTGTTCAGTCTTGCTCAAGGAAATTGCAGAAATCATTTAAGATCTATGTGACAAACTTTGAATTTACATTAACCTTTTGCTCTCCACACAAGATCTTCATTTCAAATAGCTGTCTTTGTGATGAAAATGTAGTGTCTTCATGGCAGAAAAATGTAACCATAAGCAAATTCTTCAGAGATAATTTAATATATTGCATTTTTGATTAAAGTGATGGCTAAACTGTGTAAATTTCACAGGACTTTCCACATTAAAGTAAAGGTTATTTTGGGGACAGTTTCTCACCTAGCATTAATAATTGTGAGCAGCAGCTGCACTAATTACTCGAAAGTCAGAACCAGCCCAGTGAATTTATGGTAAACGACAGGGTGTTTACAAAATTGCCTGACTACTCTATTAGAAAATGCACCAAACTGAGTCCTCAGCAGAGCATGCATTATTTAAGTGGTTGGTGTCTGGCGACAATCTGCAGCAGCAATTGTTGTTACCGCCTGTAGGAAAATTCACACTTTTGGAGTGGAGTTCTTTCACCTTTCTTTGCCCAAAGCGTCTATCTCTCTTCGTGCCAGCTGTACGGTAAATGGGAACTCCATGACCTGGAAAATGTGGGACAACTGACACAAGGTGACCCTGAAGGCTGGGGTAGGCCCAATTAATTTAAAATTTTGCTTGGCCTTGTCTCTTTCAATTTTGAAAATCCACTGGACATATGATTAATGTGCATGTTCCCAGTGTGGAAGTATTTTGACCCTATTAAACTAAACCAAGGGTAGGCTTGGTGCATTCTGGCACAATATCAAAACAAGATTTATTAAATTCTGTGTGAAATTTTCAAGTAGACAACTGAAGATAAAGGCATTATATTTTGTATATTTTCCTGTGCTGCTTCTGACATAATGCTAAGAATGTTGTGTCAATAATTTCAAAAAAAACTCTATCACTAAGGTTTTTGTAGATGAGAATTTGTAGGCAGTACATCTAATTATTTTCCTCTCTACCCTGAACAGTTAACTTGAAGGGAGGTGGCATACAAAGAAACCTGTCATAAAATGACTTGTGTATCTGTTGTCTTATTCTGATCGTACAAATTTAATGTGGCACAGTTATTTTTTATGAAACAAGTTTAACCCTTAAGGATCCATTTGAAGCTGAAAGAAATTTTCATTAATGATATTTTATTTTCTCTATTTTGTATATTGTCTCCCTCAATTATTTAGGTCATCTTGTGGCACATAACAACAGAACAGACAGGTGACTAGTTTCTGGGCTTCTTCCTTGTTTACGCCACTCTCGAATGAGCGGAACCAGGGTGGCATGGCATTACTCAGTGTATTCCTTTTTCACACCCTCCTCCTCTTCTGTCGTGTTTTCTGGCAGGGGACTGCACCTTTGTTATGACCTCCTTCAAAATCCCAGTGGAGACTGGGAACTCTGCATGTGGTTAATCACGGGGGAGTACCCATGTGTGTGATCACTCTGCAGTGTAGTGGATCAGTGCACTAGCAATTTATGCCAAGGGGCACCCTTTCAAGGTTACAGTTTTATTGGTTGTGATTTTTAGTTTTTTTGCTATTGCTTCTCCCTGACAATGCATAGGATTAAATTATTCTGAAATTGAAGTCTACAATTTCTTTTGCGTATCAGATATTCTCCTTTTGAACATAAAAAATATCTAAAGGCTATTTTGTGCCGGAATAACTTTCTACTTGTGGAAAATGCATATGGAATCTTGAAACGCACTGCAATACAGTCACAAAAAAAGGTTCACAATTGTGAGAAAAAAATTTGAATGCCATTTTAAAAGGGCACTGTTTTATGCAAAGATGCATTTTTGTTCAGAAGTAAGAAAATTGCTTTTGAAATGCATGACTATAACATGAATGGTATGATTCTGCCTCCTATTCAAATAATAGTTTTTCAGACACATTTTTACACTTCTGTAAAGAGCAGCAATGAATTTCATTGTTACTCTGCATTAGAGGACTGAGTTCCCTGCCTAAGTCTAACAACAGAAATGGTGGAATGCAAGACATCCATCTGCATTCTCTCCAGCGATATTGTATCTCCAGTAGCGTGCAGTAGAAACATCTTGAGGTATTCCTTTCTGCTTGAGGCATTAGCTCTGACTCAGTTACATTAGAGCTGTGATGCCAACGCTGTAGCTGTCTCAAGTAGAAGCTTGTAAATGTTCCTTGGTATCTGTTGTATCAAATGTGCAGAGCTCGTGTTTTGTGGTGAAGTAACAGTTAAGTGAGCGCAGCAGGGCTACACGCAAACTACTGAATTATTAAAACAGTGGTATGTTGTCATGGATTCTGCATTGGAGAGCAGGATTACCTCTCTCTAAAGTGCTAAAATTTCATATCTGAAATGGTAGCAGTTTGCCAGATTTCACTAAAAAATTGTTTCTTGAATATATGCAGAATATAGACTGCTTTTCGTTTTACAACATATGTCCTTAAAGACAAGGCTCCTAAGGATTTTTATATATTTTAGGTATTTTTATCATGTCGACAATACTGGCAAGGACCACCTATTACCCATCTCTAGTTACCACAAGGGCAATCAGAGTCAATCATTTCGTCAGAGATTGGGGTCTTGTGTAGGCCAGAAAGGAATGTCGGGCTTGGTTCCCTTTCCCAAAGGGTCATCATCTCGGGTTTTAATGACAATCTGGTGATTTTCAAAGTCATTTTTTGGTGTTACTTTACACATTATCATAGTGAATTCCTTTTTACACCTGGCCATGTTGGGATTTGGTACTAGTGACACAATATATGTAAGGAATAGCAGAGAACTGAGTTAAATAATGCAGAAAATCTAACCTATGGATGGAACGTAAATAAGACTTTATGAAGGCTTACGTGATCTAACAAAACTCTGTCCACTATGTCAGACACCACATTAATGGTGACATTGTTCTTGTGATAAATCCTTATAGAGCGTAGGAGGTCCTTTAGCCCGTAGTCTTGACAATGCTAGGTCCTCCCCTTATGTCATGAAATGTTTCACTTCGCCAGACAAGAGCTGCTGAATCTCATCTGAGCAGTGGCAGGCGGATTGAAGTGACAGGCTGCCCTCTGATTTCAACCCTTCGACCATCTGCTTGGGAAGCAAATGTTTTTACCTCTTGCTACTAGGTCATAGTTGAACACTGGTTTCCTTGCATTATTATTAACTATGTTGATTAAATTTAATTGAAATCTCTTTAAACTTTGTTTCTGTAAAAACTAACATAATCAATAACATTTCCAGATTATCCTTAAAGTTTACAATAACTTTTAGTGAAAATTAGATCAAATTAATATTGTTCTTCAGTCTGTTCATATTTAGCATTGACAAAGTATAGGAAATTAATTATAATGTTAAGAAAGAATCATCCCACTTAAGTGAACAGGAATAGAATGCAGCAGTGAGCTAACATAATTTAGCCCTTGACTTGATGAGGACAGGGGTTTATTGGGGATGTTTCATAACCCTTTGCATAATAAAGGAATATTTGAACAATAATCAACTAAGTACAAGAAGATTGAAGTCTTTGAGCTTCTTGAAAGAAGGGTATAAATTATAAACTGTCTACTTTATTAACATCTCCATTTCATATGGAACAATAATCTATCTGTATGGATATAGGTTATGGAAGATATTTTGAAGATTGAATAATTGATGTTCTTCTTTTAATCATAAAAGAACTCTATAAATCATTTTCTTTACGTTACAATGTCTAACATAAAGAAAAGATTGAAGTCTTATGCTGTAAACTCAAACATGCATAGACAGGTAAGGTGTGCATGTAAACCAGGGTTTTAATCGGCACTCCAATTGACAATAAGAGACTATACATAAATTCTGAATCATGTCTGGAGTAGATATTTTCTTGATACTTTCAAGGAAGCTTATGAACTTTGAAACAAAAACAATATTCTATTTTTACAATACTGCAGTTTTAATGCCTTCTATTGTACCCTAAAATGCCTCTAGTTATAGTGCAAACTTACCTTTTTTTGATATGTGGAGAAGATGTGTAATTGTCATTCTTTAACATCCTGTAATGTACCCTGAATGTTTTGCTAGGCACAAAATATTCTTTTACATCCTAAAGTGTCCATCTCATTTGCCAATAAAAACAACTGTTCATGATATGCTTAGAGATAGCTAATCCCTAAGAAGACAGCATGCAAGTAAACTTTTCTACATGAAGTTTTAATTGAAACAAGATTGAAGATTTACAAAGTTAGGAGGTCATGCTGCATACTATTAAAGTCATCTTCAGTAAAATAACCTTTGCTTTATGATAATGCTAAAACTGATTTGAAACAGAATACTGGTTGAGTTATTTGAGTTTTTTTTAAAGTTCATCCCATTTAAACAAAAAAGTTTCTGTCTCTTTAAAACCGTCTTGAATGCAAACTACCCCACATAACAACCCCCTCCCCAATCATGTAATTAAAAGGTTGGATTAACAAACACATTCATTCCTGACAATGTAAATTATTTGAAAGCAATGTTAAAAAGTGCAGCTGCACTGCACAACTCATGAGCTTTTGACCTTTCTGCTCCCCCACAGGGAGGGAGGTTTTGTATGCACCACAAATCGGATTTTTAAAAATTATTTCCTTGGCTATTTTTTTATTTTAGCATTACAGTGTAACTATGTTTTTCTTTAGGTAACTTTTTTGAATGTCTTTACCTTGTGGGTGGAAATCATGTCTACATTTTAAGATGAATTTAGTGTCGGAAAATCTCTGCTGGAACACTAAACATTTGTAATTTAGATGAATCAAGGAGAGCTCTTTGAATAGCTTTAGAAGTCAAGGGGTAAGGCTCATAAAAAAAACAATATGGATCCTTCATTTCCTGGTATTTCAGCTCATAGAACTTTTCATGACATAAAGGGAAAGTGGCTGAGCAGGGAAATCTTAATCTGCCAGTGTGCCATACCATGTACATTGTGGATCCCCACCTTGACGTGGTAGAGAGGCTTATGAACTCTGATGATCCATTAATCAAAGCCATTAGGAGAGCTTTGTTTCCCAGTAGGGCCAACCATGGAGATGAGGTTGGAAAAATGCAGTCATAAAAAGATTGGCAGAACAGATGAAAGAAGACTGTATGTCTCATCAGCTGTAAAAGAGGAAGAAAGCTGCAAAGGCAAGGAGAGAATGATCATCATGGTTTGACACATCACCAAAATCTAATCATCATCAACCCACCTATGTCATGTAGGTACTCGGGGTACTCCAAGATCCTCATGTCAAACAAAGTCACATGCAGGCTTCTGCCAGCATCCATTTGGCAAGTCCTGGTGTTATAGATGATTGGAGATGGGAACAGGGCTGTAAGCCTGTATGTTCCCAATCAAGAATCTGCACGCAGGTGACAGATGTATTAATGCCATTCATAGCTGTGTTTTTAGACAGCGGTGGCCTTGGTAACAACATCCTCTTCCTAATACTCTCTGCTCACCCCAAATGGGGCTCGGAAATATGCTGTAGGCTGTCAGATATTCTCCTGGCTGGGGAACTACACCATGTAGAATCATAACTCTGTGTGATCAAAGAAAGAAAATCTTTACATTTTACAACTTGGAATGTTATAGCACTCATGGATGATTCAAGAATGATCATCCAGAAAGAACTGAACTTTTATGAAGTGAAATATCAAGATTCCAGATCATCATTGCCACCCTCAGTGAGGCATGCTTCCTTAGGAAGAGCAGCCAAAGGATCTCGAGTACATTTCACAATCCTGCCACTGCTTCCTGAAGATGTGACAGCACTACTCATGAGTGGGGATTTGTATCAGAGACCTTCAAAATGCAGACTGATGTCAAGCAAGGCTATGTAATAGTCCCCATATTATTTACAATATAACTGATAGTGGCTATTCAAATCATCAAAAATCAGCTGCTCTCTGGTATGAGTATTATAGAGTCATACAACACAGAAACAGATGCTTCAGTCCAACCCTTGTGCTACAACCAAACATTCCAATCTGGCCTAGTTCCATTTGCCAGCACTTGGCCCATATCCCTCTAAACCCTTCCTATCCATGTACCCATCCAGCTGCCTTTTAAATGTTGTAATTGTACTCGCCTCCACCACTTCCTCTGGCAGCTTGTTTCATACACGCATCACCCTCTGCGTGAAAAAGATACCACTCAGGCCCTTTTTAAGTCTTTCCGCCTCACCTTATACCTATGCCCTCTAGTTCTGGATTCCCCCACCCTAGGAAACATACTTTGGCTATTCACTTTATGCATTTCTCTCATGATTTTATAAACCTCTATTAGGTCATCCTCAGCCTCCAAAGCTCCAGGATAGAAAGCAGCCTATTCAGCCTCTTCCCTATAACTCAAACCCTTCAGTCCTGGCAAGATCTTTGTAAATCTTTTCTGCACCCTCTCAAGTTTAACAACATCCTTCCTATAGAAGGTGACCAGAATTGTATACATTACTCTAAAAGTGGCCTCACAAATGTCCTGTACAACCACAACACGACATCCCAACTCGTATACTCAATGTGCTGACCAATGAAGGCAAGCGTGCCAAACGCCTTCTTTACCATTCTGTCTACTTAGCAGTGCCTGGATAACCTCAGTCATCTCTGTTTCAAACCTAAACAGAACACCACGGATCAAGAGTTTACAGACAACTGCAGTGTCAGTGTCTACTTTGCATCAGATTCACAAACTCATCAAAACCCATCCTTGGTCAATCAAATATTCCAACTTCCATATAATGAAGAGGAGGCTCAGGAGTACCTCAAAAGGTCACTGATGGAAATATCTGACACCATATTAACTGTGCCAGCTCAGCCTTCGACAAACTACAGTAGTGAGTGTTTGACAACAAAGACGCATGTCAGTATTGTTGACATCACCACACTCCTGTACTACAGTCAGACTTAGACTGTATGTCATAAATATGCTGGAGAAATTCTACCAGCAACCCCTATGCCATATCCTCCAAATTCAATGAGAAGACCATCAAACAGATGTTAGTGTATTTCTTATGGAAAACGTTTGTGTGGATATGGAGAAGTTTGGCCAGTACAGTCTTGATAAGCCAAAGGGCCACTTCTGTACTGCATGATTCGATGAAGACCTGTAGCAGAAAATCGTGACCCCCTGATTAGATGTCATCCTCAAATCGAGGGACAGCCAATGACTACCACTGAGTGATGGGACATAAATGCCCATATGGTGAGTCCATGTTTTGGCTGGGAGTGAAGTCAGTTCATTAAAGAAATACAGTAAAACTACAAGGACAGTATTTCTGATAGTAGAGCTGGAATCCAGGGAAGTAAGTTTGAGATACAGCACAGACAAGGATTTTAATCATTTTATTTTTGATGAAGAAAACAGATAAGGATTAATATTAATCCTCAATTTTCCAGTCATGATTGTTCAATGTTATAATTTTTTTTTGTATATTTTACTATCCAAGTAGATATTACCCATTGTTAATAAATGTTATTGGCTTGTTTCTTATTCAATGGACACTTCACAAAGAAGCTAAGAAAAAAAAGTATGTCCAAATCAAGTGAGAAACCAAAAAGATTCAATAAGACAAATCATGGATTTTCAAAACAAGCATGGAGAAGCAGCTCGAGTGTCCAGATAACCTTTGCATTTTAATGTATTCTTTTAGGGCAGAGGGTCTTATTAGCATTTTGCTAAGGACCTTCCTAGGAGACCCTCCTAATGTTCAAGTTCCTTTCGGTAAACAGATAATACATCACCCAGGAATTCATTTTTAGTTTTTACTGAGTGTACTTGCAAAATCATAGAACTTTACTCAATACATTGTCTTAAAGATCAGATGCATCATGAATTGTAAAGGTAATTCAATAACTATCTAACTAATCCAAAAGCTGGGAGTCAGTTTTCTCAGTTGGCTGAACAGCTGGTTTGCAATGTAATGTAATGTCAACAGCACAGGTTTAATTCCTACACCGACTGAGGTCACTATGAAAGTCCCAACTTGACCTCTCCCTTTACCTGAAATGTAGTAACACTTAGGTTAAACTTATCTTTTACTGGAGGTCACACTGCCTGTGATCAGATGACCCAAGCAAATCTGACAGTTCATCATTGACTAAATTTCTTTGAAGAGTTCTAGTCCAGGATTATCTCAAGGTAAACTTGCAGGTTGAGTCAGTAGTTAGGAAGGTAAATGCAACTTTGGCATTTATTTTGAGAAGACTTGATGTACTTCTGAGACTCTAAAAGGCTCTGGACAGGCCACATTTGGAGTATTGTGTGCAGTTTTGGGCCCCATATCTCAGGAAAGAGGTACTGGCTCTGGAGCGGGTTCAGGGGACGTTCACGAGAATGGTCCCAGGAATGAAAAGCTTAACATATGAGGAACGTTTGAGGACTCTGGGACTATACTCATTGGGATTTAGAAGGATGAGGGTGGATCTAATTGAAACTTACAGAATACTGAATGGCCTGGACAGATTGAATGTTAGGAAGATGTTTCCATTGGTAGGAGAGGCTAGGAACCAAGGGCACAGCCTTAGAGTAAAGGGAAGACCTTTTAGAACGGAGATAAGGAGAAACTTCTTCAGCCAGAGAGTGGTGAAGCTATGGAATTCACTGCCACAGAAGGTTGTGGAGGCCAGATCATTGAATATATTTAAGATGGAGATAGATAGGTTTTTGATTATCAAGGGTTCAAGGATTATGGGGAGAAAGTGGGAGAATGGGGTTGAGAAACTTATCTGCCATGATTGGATGGCGGAGAAGATTCGATGGGCTGAATGGCCTAATTTCTGCTCGTATGTCTTATGGTCTTTATAGTCTAAGATGGAACAAGAAGGGTGGATAAAGAGGAATCAGTAGACATAATGTATTTGGAAATAAAAGACACATGATAAGGTGGAACATAAAAGGTTACTAGATAAAAGCTTGTTATCTTATGGTATTTGGTTATACATTAGAATGGGCAAAGGACTACCTAAATGGAAACTCAGAGACAAGATAAGATTTAGGAGGGCTAATTGTAATTAGTGGTATACAACAGGGATCAACACTGAGGTCTCAACAATTTATGTTCTATAATAATGACTAGGCTGAAGGGACTAAATGTACTGTAGCCACCTCTACAAACTAAAATAAATTTGAAGGCAATGTAAAGTGTCAGCAAAATGGATATAGATAGTTTAAGTGAGTGGGCAAAAATTTGGCAGATGGAGTGATATTTGGAAAACTTTTGGCATTTTGGCAGAAAGAAAGAAAATAAAAAGACTAAAAATGTCTTTTTAAAAATGACCAATTCAAAAAAAAATCAACTTTGCTTTGTTTTTTGAACTTGGCATCCTTTTTTCTCAAGTTCCAGAATAATTTTTAGACAGAGAGTGACTGCAGAATTCTGTGGTATACTTGGTATCCTTGTACATGAATCACAAAATAAGCTAGCATACAGGTGGAGAAAGTATTTGAATGCAAGTGGAATATGTACCTTCATTGCGGGGGGTTGGAGTAAAAAGAATGCAGAAGTCTTCGTGCAACCAACCAGTACAAGGCATCAGTATGACTGCACCTAGTTGAATTTTACAGCTAAAGCACACTGTTTGTCCTCCCAAGAAGAAGTGACAGATGCTAACTATTCCACATTAAGCATGGTTGCCATGCAGCAATAACATACTTTGGGTGACCTTAAGCCAGTGAGAGTGGGACTTGTGCCTCTCACTGGGAGGATACCCTGCCCTCAAAAGCTGTCAACCAATCTGATTGGCTCACAGTTTGTGTAGCCTCAGAAGCATCAGAACTCATTAATGCTGCTGGGACAGCAAGTAGACCTCAGGTGGAAAACTGTCACAGTGTCCAGAGACAGGTAAGTCTTGGGAAAGGACTAGGAGCTTAGAGATGGTGATAACATGAGTGGGGTGGGGGGGAAGGGGTAAAGGAGAATGGGTCTCTTGGTCAGGTGGGAAGTGACAAATGGAGATTTATCATCTTGGGAAAGTGTGGGGGGCAAGGGTCACCCAATGTGCAAAGGGCACAATCCCGCTCTCCCTTCCTTCTTGTTTTTTAACCAGCCTGGAAGGGATCCATATTAGCTAGCCCTGATATTGTCATGTACAGTTTTGTTCTCCTTATTTAAGGAAATACATATTAAGATTTAGATTTAGACTTTATTGTCATGTGTACTCAAGTACAGGAGTACAAAGAAATTTTCCAAGTCGCCCCACACAGCGCCATCTTAGGTACAAGTATTTAGGTACAACAACTTAAGAACAAGGTAGAAAAAATGAGGAACTAAGATAAAAATTAAACATTACAGTCCTTCTTACTACTAAGTCAAAAAATAAAGGAATAAAGCCAAAAGTTCAAACATTGCAGTCTTTCTTAACTGGTTAGTCATGCTGGGTCATTCTTCCTACAAGGGCTCAATCTTCTCTGCTTTTGCAAGCTTTCTTCACCTGGCTCGATCTCCCTTGCTCTTATCATCGCTGCAGATGTTGGAGGAACCTCCATTTGGATTGGAATTAGGTCAGAGAAGGTTCACTTGGCTGATCCTAGGATGAAGGATTTGTCTTACAAGAAAACATTCAGCAAATTGGGTCTATATTCATTGAAATTTAAAAGAATGTGAGGTGATCTATTGAAAAACAGAGATAGCCTGACAAGGTAGATGCCAAGAGGATGTTTCCCCTCAAGGGGAACTTTAAACTGGGGCAAAGTTACAAAAAAAGGAGTCTCCAATTTGAGATGGAGATGACATAGAATTCCATCTCCCAGAGGGTCATTAGTGTTTGGATTTCTTCACAGCAAGCTGTAGAGACTGAACTTGACAGTTTTTTGATTGGCAAGGGAGTCGAGGGTTATGTTTGAATAAGCAGCAAAGTGGTGTTAAGGCCATAATCTGATCAACCATGCTCTTACAGAACTGGACCAAGTGAATGAACAGCCCACTCCTGCTTCTGAACCTTATGCTCCTTTATTCTTATCACTTTGTAACTGAATCAAGTGCCCATAGAAGCTAGAGACAGAAGAATGGCTGAATTGAAGAAAAATTTCAAGTTGTAGGATAAGAGTAACCATAAAATAGCATATATAATGAATAGTTGTTGTTAACCAGAGGTGTCCTGCTAGTTAGTTTAAATAGCTTGCTGTACATAATTCAAGTTGGTACTGTATCTTGTTGCAATATGAAGGGAGTAAAGAAATAATTATGAGCAGAAAACTAATTTTGCATTTCAATATAAATGAAAATAATTGATCTATTTTAAATATACTTAATTACTTGGCCTTCACAGCCTGATGTAGCATTGAGTTCTACAGAGTCACCACTCTCTGGCTGAAGAAATTTCTCTTCATCTCAGTACTAAAGGGTCATCCCTTCACTGTGATACTGTGCCTCCAGATCCTAGTCTCTCCTATCAGTGGAAACATCTTCTCCACATCCACTCTATCTAGACCTCGCAGAATTATATAAGATTCAATCAGATTCCCTTCAACACACCCCCACGCCCCCATCCTTCCAAACTCCATGGAGTATAGACCCAGAGTCCTCAACCACTCCTCATATGACAAGCCCTTCAATCCTGGGATCTGTCACACCAAACTGGGGAGTTTTCCACAGATTAGTCAAACAACAGATTGACAATAGTATTCACAAAGTCATATGTATTCGTCTATTTCCTGTTGAGTTCCTGCAGAATGCTCAGCTCAGTGAAGCAGTCAGTTAACCAAAAAGTACACTGAGGGTATGTTGATTAACCATATTAGATCATGAACTTCTCTGTGCCTCACAAGGAGTGTCTGGAGCACTATTTGCCTCGGCTCCCATCTCCTTCTCTGATCACAGCAGCATTACAGCAATCCCTGACTTACCTTGTTGCTGGCAGCCTTTTCTGAAACCTGTGGGTAGCCTCGACACAATTTCAACATCCTCCTCACACACATCATTTTCTTTCCAACTGAAATGGGTGAGCAGCTGAATGGCAGCATTCAAATGAAACCTGGTAGTTAAATTCCGACTCAAACTACCAGGTAGGCTGTTGGTGCTCAGCAGCTTCCCATCGGGCATCAGGATCAACAAAATGGTACAACAATACACTTTGCTGATCTCGGCTGGAATTGAAATCAAATTATACAATAATCACAGTTTTAAGAAAATTTGATCAAAGAAGAAATTCAATTTGTTAATAAGCTTCATCACATTAAAGAGTGAGTGTTCTTTATGTTACGTGAGTGTGTATAAGTCAGACAGAACCATAGAATGGTAAGAACACAGACAGAGGCCATTTGGCCTACCAGTCCCATGCTGACTTTCTGCAAGAGTCGCTCAGCTTGCATTACTCTCTTGCCTTTCCCCTTAACAATGTAAATTTGCTTATCCAATTCCCTTTTTGAAAACTGTGGTTGAATCTGCCAAAACCATTATATTGAAAGGCAATGTATTCTTGACTCTAACTAAGTGAATTACTGTTCATTTCCTTACTTGGGTGAAGTGAAATCAATTAGACATCCTTGCCACCTTTACCTTTTTGCTTGTTCAAATACCTATCTTTGCATTAATGAATGCTAATATCCTCCAATATTAAAATCCCCTGTTTTCTATCTGCAGTGATGTCAATGTTGGATATCTGAGTAATTCTTAATTACTGATGATTATTCAGGTTTCACAACCACTTAATTAGTTTAAATAATATCTTAAATATTTTATCTCCACAATGGATAGCATTCATTTCAACAGCTCAATGATCCTCCCTTGAAACAGTGTAACCATTGACCCATAATGAGCAAGGATAGCTTGCTAGTACTGTGAATTAGATGGCAATAATAAAGCCTGTTGTAAGAAGGGACTGAATAGTGGCCTTTCAATGTTGTCAACCTGACCATTCTGTGAATATCCCTCTACCATATTTCAAAATAAATAGAACCATGAGTTTCTGCTGCCTCCAATGTAGACTTCAACTCTTTCTGGATGTGCAGTGCTATGAGTTTTACTCCTTTGCAGTAATGGACCCTCTCCTGTGAGGAAGTGCCGGTGGCAACCTGCCCTTCCTCTATAGTGAGTCCTGAATTATGAGTGAGCTTGGGGTCGGAAAGGTTCCACACACTTACGAAAAGTCTTACCCTGACCAACTTCTATTGATGAAATAATCTAGCCTTCAGTTTCATGGTTTGAGAATAGGTCAATCCTTCTCTGAGCATGATTGTGGATACTATATTAAGCAGACACACAAGTCTGGTTATATACTTTGGGGAACTCGCTAATAAAACTAAATCTTCTCTGATGCAGATAATACTGGATATTTTCTAGAATTTCCATAAAATCACTAGAATGTATGAAATATATTACAATTGAAAACTCTAAATTCTGAAGACCATTCTGTGTGAAAAACATTTCTTGCAGAAACTTGGGATTTAAAAAAAACCTGTTTGGACATGTTGTGCAACACCTTCAGGCCTGTGGGACTTAAACCTGGAGCTTCAACTGTTAACTGACCTTAGAGGATCAAAGCAAGCCACTTGTGGCTTTAAGCAAAATTTCCAGCGCTGCAATGTGGCCTGAACTGAAGCTCACTTGTTTATATCCACATCATTACTCTAAGTAACTTGATTAAACTGTACAGTGTTCATGGCTTATTGGTTCTTTGGAAAAATAAATACAAATGTTTGAATCCGACATTAGTTTGCCAATTGTTCTTCAACCACGGTTTGAATGGAGTATCCTACATTTCCATAAATTAGTTTGTAACCTTGGTTATATTATGTCTGCTGTGATTCATCTATGTTCAAGTAGAGCCAGTGTTCATCATTATGTACCTATTAGCACTGATTACCAGTTGGTTTCAGTCAGTTTTGACAGTTGTGGTACTTTGTTTAACCTTTCAACTACTCTGGGCAATCACATCAGTGACAGAGCTGTAGAAGTAATCAGTAAAAGGTTTACTGATTCTTTTTGCTTTAACCAAAAACATGGATGCCTATTCTGAATGTGAATCTCAATGCAAATTGCATTAGATAATGCAGAAGAAATGTCAGACAATTAGCTAAGTATTACCAATTATGGCAATAATCCAAGTTTCATCACATTTGACTCTTTGACCTCTCAAGTAACAATTTTTAGTTACAATTTTGCTGAAGTTTAGTAAAAGGGAAAGTCTCCTCGTGAATTCACTCGCATTTGGAAAAGAATGGACTTATTCAGGCTAGTCATCATGGACCTGTGTGGGGTAGGTCTTGTCTCTCAAATTTGATTGAATTTTTTGCATAATTGAAGTGGGTGGGGCAATGAATGTTGTCTACATGGACTTTACTAAAGCATTTGACAAGGTCCCTCATGGGATCCAAAAGATGGGCTCCTTGGTGCATCGGTAAGTTGAATACAAAATTGGTTTGGTCATAGATGACAGAGGGTAGTTGTGGACGGAGTTTTTCTGACTGGAATTCTGTACCACTGGTGTTCTGCAAGGATCAGTGCTGGCACCTCTCTTGTTTGTAATTATACATGTATGTAAAAAAAAATTATTTGGATGAAAATGTAGATGGTCTGATTAGTACATTTACAGATAACATGGAAATTGGTGAAGTTGTGGATAATGGTGAAGATTCTCAAAGGATATGGCAGGATATAAATCAGTTGGAAAGTTGAAGAAATGGCAGATGGGTTTTAATCTGGACAAGTGTGAGGTGATGCATTTTAGGAGGTCAAATGCAAGAGGAAAGTACACAGTAAATATCAGGACCCTTAAGAGTATTGATATACAGAGGGATCGTGGGCTGCAAGTCCATAGCTCCCTGACAATAGCAACACAAGTCGATATGGTGACAAAGAACGTGTGCAGGATGTTTGCCTTCATTGGTTGGGGCATTGAGTATGAAATTTGGCAAGTCACGGTGCAGCTGTATAAAACTTTACTTAGGCCACATTCGGAGACTTTGGTTTGATTTGATTTGATTTATTATTGTCACATGTATGTAAGTACAGTGAAAGGTTTGTAATGCATGCAACACCGGCATATCATAACATACAAAGATCATAGGGTGATTGAACAGAGCGAAGAATACAAATTTTTGGCTACAGAGATGGTACACAAAAAGCAAGATTAACATAAACCCAGGTCTAGATGTTCATAAAATCTTCAGACATGCAAGTAGATTTAAGAGAATGTTGTTGGTAACTTTTACAAACTTAGAATTGAGTTTTAAAAGTGCAGAAAGATTATAAGAAATGTGAGAATAAGATCTGCATAGAAAGCTCGCAAGGAGTTGTCCTATGTCGGCCCCATCTACAAAAGAGGTTTACCAGGATGTTGCCTGGATTACAGTATATTAGCTATCAGAAGAGGTTAGACAAACTTGGATTGTTTTCACTACAGTGTTAGAGGTTGAGGACATCTTGATAGAAATATATAAAATTGTGAGAGGCATGTCCTTTTACACAGCACGTGGTAAGTGCCTGGAACACCGTGCCAGGAGTGGTGGTAGAAGCAGATATGATAGCAATATTTACTAGGCATCTAGGCAGGCACATGAACAGGCAGGAAGTAGAGGGATAAGGACTATGTGCGGGCAGATGGGATCAGTTTAAAATGGTCAGTGCAGACATGTTGGGCTGACGGCCGTTTTCCTGTGCTTTACTGTTCTATGTGCTTTGTTATGTTGAAGTTGATATTTACTTCAACTATTTTTTGCCTTCATTTCAACAACTTGCTTTAGTTCACAGGCCTGCAGAGGCATTCTGTAATAGCCTTAAGGTAATTGTCTCAACCAATGTAAATTGTAGAATCAATTGACGTAACAATGCAAATAGTAATGCTTACTATCTAAATGGAGCCTGCAATGATGTGGAGATGAGTAGGTTTTGAAAGAGATAGGAATTAGATAATAAAAAGATATTTGGGAGACATGCAAAGACCTGCATACACACAACATACAATTTCTTAGATAACAAGGTATAGAGCTGGATGAACACAGTAGGCCAAGTAGCATCAGAGGAGCAGGAAGGCTGACGTTTTGGGAAGTGTTTAGACCCAAAATGTCAGCCTTCCTGCTCCTCTGATGCTGCTTGGCCTGCTGTGTTCATCCAGCTCTACATCTTGTTATCTCAGATTCTCCAGCATCGGCTGTTCCTACTATCTCTCTCACATACAATTTCTTTCAGCCTTTGTGCCACTGTGGTAGTGTCACCATGCCTAGGTCAGAAGGAATGTATTCAAGTCACACCTGCCTCAGAACAGAGTCATGAAATAACTCAACAATTTGATTGAGAATTTTTGAGAGGCTCTCCTGGCACAGTGGTCATGTCCATACCTCTGTGCCAAAAGGCCTGGGTTCAAGCTCGACCTGCTTCACATCTCTAAAACTTGTTGGTGCTCAAAGGGGCAATGGCAGTATGAAGCAGGCATTCTGGTAGTCAGCTTGATGAACAGTGGAGCCAGACTCAATTGACTTCAGAACTAGAAATGAAGTATTTAGGATTGAAGCCAGGAGTCTGTCAAACATCTGTTGCACAAATTGTGGAGTGAATTGACTGACTGTGATTCCCATCTTAAAATCCAAGGCAGTTTTAATAGTTTGAAAATAGATTTAATAGACTCAGAACAGAAGACATTCACCCTTGTCTGGACTTCAGTTCCCTTCCCTGAAGGAAGATTGTGAGAGGGTCACTTAATTTGATAAGTGGGTGCTGAATAGGGACTCTACTGTCTCCTAAGTCTAGCCTAATTAAACCTAACGCACATGGCATCCTTCCTGACCTGCCACCAATTGAGGCCTTCAAGGGGGTAATTAATGTCAATCCTGCACTCTGGATCCCACTATTCTGTGGGACACCCTGTTTCATGTGCTCAAAGATCTGTTTAGATTGAGAATTAGTCTGTTTAATCAAAAGAAGATCCACGGCAGAAACCCATTGTAGATATCATCTTTGGAGTGAGGGAAGCCAATGATGACATTCAACTTCAATGCATTTAAAGGGGAAGCATTAGTCATGCTTTGTTCTTGTTGGAGATCAGAGTCATGCGTGACAGAGTGCATTTATTTCCTGCTGACTCATTCAATCAGATGATTAAAACCTGCCTAATCTTGTAGAGCCAAAGAAGTTTGATGTGACATTTTGGGTCAGTTACTGGATTTACTGTTGTTTATTTGAAGATGGGGCAGAAGTAGGTTTGACAGTTGTGACAAAGATTGATGATGTTAACCAGATGAGAACTCTTTTTTTTTGATAAGCCCTTTGAGCTGCCTTCTGAGTGACTGCCATCCTGACCTTTACCTACATATTCTCCTGCCTGTAAAATAGCTGCATACCTCTCCGAGAATGACCATGCTCATTTGCAATGGCAAAGTGTAGCAAATGGCAAAATAAGTGTTAGAAATGGGCAGTATTCAATCAAAGCACACTGTCCAGTCACTCCTGATAAGTTAAGGCAATAAAATTATTCTTTAAAGACCCCTATTATTTTTGTAGAAGCATGAACTCTGTTGTAGCACTTCTACAATTATGTTTTGACAGGGGTCAATATCCATGGTGCCATCCATTGACATGGTTATGTTCCTTAAAAGGATTGTAGAATTGCTGAGGGTGAATACACCATGGCAACTTCCAGCAAATGTCATGCGGAGAGTTTGTTGCATATTGACATAGAAATCAGGACATTGAGCAAGCAATAGCGTTTCTCAATCAGTATGTGGAGGAAGTTAGTTTTAGAAGTTTGTAGGTACCACCTATATCTGGTCCTTTGGGAAACCCAGCAATGCCATATGTTCTTGTATGTTCTTCTCACAAGGGCCTTATTGTAATGTCAAATATCAGACAGTTGTTGAAGATAACTTGCATGGAATCCTGGCTAATATTACATAGATTACCCAGCAGTATTGTGAGTTTTTCAAAATGTTCATAGTGTATAATCCACTTGTACTCTTCAAAGAGACCATGGAAACAAATTGCCAACTATAATTGTGGTGAGGCAATGGTGTTCTTGAGTAGCGAGGACAGTTGAATAGCAGTGATAGAAGAGATTGTTAAGAGAGAGACAAGACTGCAAGAAATGACAGGGCAGCAAATGAATTGACAAGGCAGATGATAGGAATAAGAAGGCAGTGGCGTGCAGGGTGGAGAGAGAGAGTAAGGGGCAAAATGTGGTAGAACATGAAACAGGAGGAGACAGCTTCATCCTGTTACACTACAGCCTTTCAAATTTCTAACGTTTATAATTTACAATGTATTCTAAATTATCAGAGATGCTGCATCTTTTAAAAAAAGGTATTTCAAACAAAGCTTTGACAGTAAATGTAGGTGGTAGAATTCTGAAACAAATTCTGAATTATGAAACTATCATTAATCACATTTAAAGGTAGTTCTGAAAATAAGTTTTAAGCTTGTATGTTTATTTAAATTGAATCTTTAAGTGAATAAGTCCTGTTGTAGCACATTTTAGTAAAGAAGTTGGATGTAATCTAATTTCATCTTTTTTGAAATGTTATATTTCATGCCCTTCACTATAAAACTCCAACATCTTGAAGTCAAAGAGCTACTTGACATTTATGTGCAAAGACTTTTTCTATTTAACTGTGGTATATGAGTAAAACACATTTATCTACTTGCATTGGGTAAAGACTCATAAAAATATATCACTGTCTCAGAAGAGAACTCTAACAAATTGCTCCCCAAAATCTCCCAATGATGATGTGAAATCCTCTTTCGAATATACATCCCATCATCATCTCTCCTTGCAACAAGATGAATATTTTTTCTATTTTTTAAGAAAAATGTATTTAGAAACCCAAAGATTGAAAATGATGTTCTTTTTAAAGAAAATCTTTGATACAAAGAGTCCTTGAAGAAAGTTTGTTCACAGAATAGCTTAAAATGTTGACGCTTTTGTACAATACAACAAGTACCTCATTAGTGGTAAATGAATAAATAATGTTCAGTGAGGTTCAAACTCGATAAGAATTGACATTGCCATTTCTGTATTCAACAAATGGATAATTGAGTAGAGAGCAGTGGATACCTGGAAATAATTATAAGGTAGTGTACACATTGCAGATGATGTCATAATCTGTTGAAGAAAAAGCTGAATTGCTTGTAAGGAGCATCTGTACCCCAAGATGAAATTACTACCTTAATCGCTCCCATGTATATATCTTATTTCAATAAATTCCATGAAGGTAATGGGGTGATTTTATTTAATTCTGGGTATTCTTGCTGACAGCAGCTATTGTGGGCTTTTAGATCATTGATACGAGATTAAATCCACACTGAAACATTAAAATTATGAAAATCCAGTGCAGGTTTAGCAATGTTATTCAATACCTTACCTTTTCACCTTTCATTCTATCTAAGAATTAATGGCAACGTATTTAATGCATGTACAAAACAATGACCTGCTTCTGATAAATCTCGCTGATGGATAATTTTCATAAACAGATGATGTCTGATCAATAGGTTGATCAATTATGCTGGGCAGCGAGGAAACTCTCACTCAATGTGCAGGTAGAAATACTTTCCATTACTGGACAATGACTAATAAAGGGAATTCTCAAAGATAGAGTTTACTGAGAGAGACTAAGGTTCATTTGAACAGTTCCAGTTGGGATCAGCTGATTTATTACAAACAAGGAGTCAAACTTCTAGTACCCTGTGAAGTTTGGGGATCTATATGATGCATTTATCCTTGAGATTATTGTGGTGAGAACTTTACCTTCAAACTGACTACCATCAAGGCAACTCCAATGTGGGGTGAAAATTGTTTCAGAGATAGTAGGAACTGCAGATGCTGGAGAATGTGAGATAACCAGGTGTAGAGCTAGATGAACACAGCAGGCCAAGCAGCATCAGAGGAGCAGGAAGGCTGACGTTGTCTCCTCTCCACCTATCTTCTCCTCTATCCATCTTCTACCCACCTCCCCCTCTCTCCCTATTTATTTCAGAACCCCCTTCCCCTCCCCCACTTCTGAAGAAGGGTCTAGGCCCGAAACATCAGCCTTCCTGCTCCTCTGATGCTGCTTGGCCTGCTGTGCTCATCCAGCTCTACACCTTGTTATCTCCAAAGTGGGGTGGTTGACTTTCTAAGTTTTTAATTCATGTAAAATGAAGCTGTAATGAATTCTAGCAAGTTTTAATAAAGGACATCAAACAAGACAAGTAATGATCACATAAATTCATATAAGGTCATTTGAGCCACTATGCCTTTGCAGTTTCTTTAGAGCAGTTTTTCAATTAGTCCCACTCCCCTGCTCTTCCCCTGTAGCCTTTCCCTCGTTCCCTTTTTAAAATATCTTCTCCTCATTTATTTAATTTTCTTTTGAAAGTTATTATTGATTCTGCTTGTGCCACCCTTTTCACATTTCAATTCACATAAAATAGTTGGGCAAAGCTTTTCCCTAATGTCCAAAACTACAGAAGCAAAATACTTGAAAATGCACCACAAATTGAAAATTCTAAATATTCTTGTATTTTCTTTTTGCCCACTCTTACTTTGCTATGGACCCTTTCCAACAGTAATTTTACATGTTTTTACCTAAATTTTGTATTTTCAATTTTGTTTTTAAAACCTAACTTGTAAATCCTTTTTCACTTTGCTTCTAATTCTTGTCTCCCATCATTCCAAACTATGTTTGATTAGTTAAAGACAAGCCCTAGGAGAATGAGCACAGGCACAATCTGATCAATTCCTGATGTGGCAAACATGAAAGGTTGCTAGTCGACAGAATAAACTCAAACATTTCTCACAGGTATGTGATTACCAGCAAGACATTATTGATAAATAATGCTGGTAGATTTTAGTGTAATATAATTTAATGAGCTGCCCATTCTGCGCTGCAAAGAAGCAGTTTGTTCCAAGCTCAGAAACTTATAATAAGTTTCATATTTAAAGCATGATGTTGCAACCTTTTTCAGATAGTAGTTAGGGAGAGGAATCCAAATTTAACTGTAACAAACCGTGGTCTAGAAACTGATGATATAGTGTTTTTATGCCTCTGGGAACTTTTCCTGTAAAAATCTAGTTTGAGGCAAAGATAGTGTTTACTGACAACCTGTCAGATTACCAAGCAAAATAAAAATGTTGTGTGAAAAAAATTATTAAAAATAGGTACGTTTATACTTTCGAACTTCACTGTCTCATTTTATTTTCTGAATGTGTGAAATTGCCTTTCAGAGGTATGACTAAGTGTAGTATGTTATTGCACCTTAAACAAGTTTTGATTTTGTGTTATCCTCAACAAACCAGACGTAAAATGAAAGAAATTCTTAACTAGCACATGCAAACTCATTTTTTTTCATCTATTGTGCAAGGCAGGAAGAAGCAGAATCAAATTAAAGAGAGGGATTTAAAATCTGATTTAAAATAAATCTAAGGGCAGAATCTTAGCAGGCCCTGAACAATGTGGGCTATGAGAAGAAATCTGAGAAAATCAGGAGCGAATTTTCTTGAGGCTTTTCCTCAGTGCTGGGAACTACTAGCTGCATTTGCCAACAGATTTCTGGGCATTGAGGTGAGATTCTCGCAGGCAGCGGTGAGGTGCCTATTAAGGGGGATTATTGCTATTGTCAGCACCATTAACATCTCAACTTTCCTCATTACTATGCAGCCTCCATTTTGCCACCAGCAGCAAGGAAATTAGATGCTGAGATTTCTCAACATGAACGTCAGAGCAGCTACCTGGCAATTCCACTTGCCACTCCGTAATGCCATCTTGAATATCTGCCTCCAACGTTCCAAGGTATGCTCGTATGTAGCAGCTGCACACACCCTGCATCCTCAGACCCTGGCACATGACACATGCCACCCTCTCAATGTGATCAGGGCACCTCTCTGACTTGCACAATGCTGTTGTACTTCAGTACTCCACTTTGGAGCATGTGGCAACAATCGTTGAAAGGTTGCAGCAGGAAGACTGTGCGTGCAGGATCATGCATCCGGCTCATGGGTTGGACCAGGCTGTATCTCAGAACTGCTTGCTGGCTTTCTTTCTGCTCAGTCACTTAACACATTCCTTGATGCTCATAGTATCCCTGCTTTGGTCTGGGTGGGATGTTCCGCAGAGGTCGGTGCAGACTTGATGGACCGAATGGGCTGCTCCACACTGTAGAGATGCTGATTCTATGCTTCTGGTGCTGGTGTAGCTGGGAGATGTGTTGTGAAGCCTCCCAAACAATGGAGGAGGCAGTGCAGAGGCCATGCAGTGCTAGCAGGGTGGGTGTGTGTGAGCAAGTGATGAACACTGTTGCATGCAACAGTGAGCCTGGTAGATTTTGAGCCTTGGTGGGAGGTGGGTGTAATAACTGGGATAGACTAAATGTGGGATAACAGAGACAATGTTGGCACTTAACCTGGCTCAGTTGAGAAGCAACTCATTTTCGGGCAGTTTTTGGTGTTCCTTCAAACTGTGGAGACTGCACTGACATGGGTAGCAACCTCATGCTGGGCTGGCAGGGCATCCTGATGTGGTCTTCTCTGCAGTCCCGGGGAGGGGGAGGTTCCTCCTCTGTATCTACCCCTTTGACCCTGGAGGGGATGGATCACACAACTGTAACAGACCCAGTCTAAATTTCCTTCCACTAAAGTGAGGTAAAATTATGCAAGCGTTTGATCTTCTCCAGCCAATTTTACCTTCTGAAAATGGCAATGCTTAATATATGCTTTATTAAAGATGAGACATCAATCCATATGGTTGGTGATAAAAAGGCGTAGAGCTGGATGAACACAGCAGGGCAGCCAGCATCAGAGGAGCAGGAAAGCTGACATTGCGGGTCTGGACCCTTCTTCAGGAAAAAAAAACTCATATATGGTTGGAGGTTCTTTTCTATGTGACTTCTAATGAAAACAACAGGTGAGTAAGAAACTGGCAGCATTTATTTGATTGGATAAAGATAGGCATATCAGGCTCCTGGACATAAAGCAGAGAAATGCAGTCAGAGATATGTTTTTGCAGTAATGAAAATATGGGATAATTCAACTCCTGGTTCTCAAAGTTACTGTTCAAAGCTGAGTTTTCATTTGAATTTCAACTGTTCTACTTTTTCTTCTGGATCAATCTGAAGGAGTTGTATAGCAAACACTGAAAGGAATAACATTCGAATTCTGCTATTGTTCATCTGTAATTTAAATTGCTGGGAGGCATGTTGCCTGCGTGATTATGCATATTTGTATATTGCAGTGTGAATAAATGTATCTCAATATAATTTATGCACTTGTATAAATTTTACATTTTTTATGTTCATACAATGCTCTTAATTTACTCAGTCAGCATTTAGTCGAGAACAAAGCATTTGTTGATATTTCCTTAAGAACATTGTTAAACAATTAACCAGCTTATTCCAGGAAGAAAGCCCCAGATCTACCAAAGTCGGTCCTTTTTATCAACTGGCAATCCAGATCACAGAACCTCAGGGACAAAGTCATTTGACTTACATGTGTGGAGTGAATAGTGAGTTATGGTACTTGAATTATATGTAGAATCTGCCTGTTTAACAACAAACAAATAAAGAAGAGCTCTTTTAACTGAATAGTCTCAGGGAACGTTGACATTTTGCCAAGAAAATTGCTTACAGGCTAGCTAGAGGATTGTTGTGCAATGGCTTTTCCAACCAAGGGGTTGAATTTCTGTGGGTATTCCCCAATTCATCTGATGAAACTTTGCTAGAGGAGCCAAGGACATCTTAAGGATATAAAGAACACCATTTGCCCCATTTCCCTTGCTCTGGAGCTTCTTCTGCTCAAGTTACAGCACCTGATTGGAAATCCTCAACAGAAGCATACATCCAAGTATACATTTTATTCCTGCTTTTGAACTTGGGCTTTAGTCCACCTGATAGCATGATCTGACAGTCGTACATTCTTTTGAACATCTTGTTCGGTCTTCTCTAAATTACTGTTAGCAGTGTAGTGATTTCAGTCAAGCATGTTGAAAAGAAAATGGGAGTAGAAAACAAGCTTCAGTATGTAGACACAGAAATGCTTTTCTGCACTTCTTAAAGCAGTACCACTTTTGAAACGGTAAGTATGATTTTTGGGACTTAATGTTCACTTGTAACAGCCTTAGGTTAGATTAATTTTGTAGCATTGATTTTTTAATCTTTACTTGATCAGTCTTCCAATTCTAAGGTGTTTTGCTATCATGGGCAGAGCTCCTGCCATTAATAAGGTCATTATTTTTGAATTTATCTTCTCTGGAAGCTGGACAAGAAGAATTTCCAAAGGGTTCAACTTACAGATACTTGCAGTCCAGCTGCATCTGAGGTGGCAGAGGCCCATCACTACCCATATAAACTGTTCCCAGGTCTGACCAGAGCTTCTTGGACATGTCACAGGAGACTTGTTGGATGGAATATCTAAAGAGCAATCAGGCTTCCCCAGTATAAAAGTAGTCTCAAAGGGTTGGTGATTGGATGAGAACGTAAACAATGACAGATATGTAAACAATATTCAGACTGATCCAGATGTTAGCAACTACGCATAAAGTAGCTAGACTTCCAAAATGAGTTTGTTCCTGAGGTTCTTTTAAAATGTGACTCGGATAAAACATTTGATTCTACATTGAATCTTGAAGGTGTGACGTGCCAAGGCATTGAAATGTCTGAAAGGCAAAGAATAAGCTATAGGTTTATGTGAGAGCATGGCACGGGTGAATAAAACGTGTGGAAAAGGCAACACTTTGCATCAGCACCTTCAGGACTATCCACCAGATACATCACAACCTGGACCTGAGATAACTTACCTGACACCTCCTATCATGCATGGTTCCTGGAATGCAAAATCAGGAACCCACTTGGCATTTATCTCGTGTACCCATCTATCCATTTATTTATTCCCAAATCAGAAAAGAAGTCAACTTTTAAAATTGATTTAAGGGCCATGAGAGAGCTAACATTTTCTTTAATACAATTGAATGACTTGCTATAATTAAAAAGAAACAGAAAATCCTGGAGAAACTTAGCAACTCTGGTAATATCTGTGAAGAGAGAATCATAGTTAATGATTGAAATCAAATATGTGTTTTATTTGAGTGACTTGCTGCAGCATTTCAGTCAACCATAATGCTCTGATTCTGGAGTCATAAAAATAGGCCAGGCTGGCTAAGGAAAGGTTTCTTTGTTTAACGTACATAGTAACTAGACAGGTTTTTATGAAATTCTTGTAGTTTCATATTTACCATTACTGAGTTTTTTTTTTCAGATTTATTTATTTCTGCCAAAGTAGGCATTGAACTCTTAATTCCAGATCATTAGTCTCTACCTCGAGATTATGTTTCCAGTAACATAACCACAGTGTTACCATTTTCTATATGATACTTGTAGCTGCTCACAAAATCAGTTTTACACCTTTTCACTTTATTTATGCTTGATATTTCTCTTCTTTCAATCCAACTTACAAAATATGAAATAGATTCTAAAGCTTTGTAGAATTAAACATTTGTCTCATTTATACCTCACTTTAAGTGTGCACTCCCTTTTAATTTGAAGTGACAACCACTTGCATATTGGACCATTTCCTTGCAGAAGGACAAAACTGCACCTATATGCATAGCTAACATATTTGTTTGTTTATTTAGTCTAATGAGTGGGAGCGGCATATTTTGGAGCTGACAGTGCACTTCTGAACTTGGTCCTAGGAAGATAGTGTGAAAATGGTATTTGCATGATTCTTGGTTCCCTGTGAATTTACAAAAGATTTCACTGCTTTTAAACACAGTTGATTTACCTCACCATTACATCAGCTTGGTTCGGGGATCCTTAATCTCCTCTCCTCTGATTCTGTTTGCCTAATCAAAACTGACTTTCCATTCCCTCTCATGGCATGCAGTACTGTATGAAATAATCCCATCTTTTCAAATGATAAGATTAAATGGAGGCTACAGCACAGAAATAGACTATGTTGTCCAAAATGTTTGGGTATTTATACTCCACATAAGTTACATAGCCATTCTTCTTCATCAGATCCAATCAACATTCCTTTCTCTTTCATGAACTTATCCCTTACCCCTTAAAGGCATCCATCGTCACTCATTCACCCCAACTATTTCATATGATCACAAATTCCATATTCTCACCACTCTCTAGTGAAAGAGGTTTCTCCTAAATTTTGAATTTGATTTTATAACTTGACTATATTATGTTTAGACTTTAGATTTTGTCACTCCTATGAGTATGAGCATCTTTTCCATGTTTTTCTGAAGATATATCAGAAGCTTGAAGAAACATGGACATTATAAATACATTTGGAGTAAAAAGTTGACAAAGAAGTCTGCTGCAGGCATAAAATGTCTGCAGGTGTAAATTCTGTTGCTGTCTGACAAAGTCCTATGTGTGGGCCATGGAATGTTGGACCAGTGGAGTGTCAAGGAAACTTCAGATTGAGAAGAGTTAAAGGAAAATATAATGAGTTGATTGGCTGTCTCTCTTTTTCTGCAGAAAACCACCTTTTGCAGAACTTTCAGGTTTTGCCTTTTCAGGAATATGTAACGTGAAAATTTAAAAGCTGACAGCAACATGAGTTGGTGTGTGTTAGTGCTTGAAATCCTAGTGTGTGGTCTAGCCTGCAATGAGCATCACTACTCTGAGAACAACCATTTAAACATCCCTGCACCACAAGCAAAGAAAAAATAGAAAAGATTCTCTCTCACTCTGTTTGTTGGTCAGCCATTGCCAAGGGAAATCAGAAGAAAAGGGTTTCAATCAAACTACTAAGCCAAGAGTCTCAAAATTGGCTGTTCAAACACCAATGTCATCATTACTAGTAACGCTCACTGCCACCACTGCAACACTCAACTATCAGCTCTTCAAGAACAATTCAGAGATTGATCCATTTATTTTCAACTTTTATCTGTTTGACTCACCAGTTTTTTTTTCTAATCTGCTTGTATATGTGTTGTCCTTAGAATCCCTGCAGTGTGGAAACAGGCCATTCAGCCCAACAAGTCCAAACCAACCCTCCGAAGACCATCCCACCCTGTAACCCTGCATTTCCCATGGCTAATGCACCTAACCTGCACATCCCTGAACACTATGGGCAATTTAGCATGGCCAATCCACCTAACTTGCACATTTTTGGACTGTAGGAGGAAACCGGAGTGCCTAGCAGAAATCCACACAGACACAGGGCAAATGTGCAAGCTCCACACAGAGTCACCCAAGAGTGGAATCAAACCTGGGTCCCTGGCGCTGTGAGGCAGCAGTGCTAACCACTGTGCCACCATGCCATCCTGTGTTGTGTTACTAATTCTTCTCATGTTCAGTAATTATTAGACGCACCCTTTGTTCATTCAAGGAATCCTGATTAAATTTGGCTCCTTTTAAAGCATGGGTTCATTTTGTTCTGAAAGAAATGCCTCCACAAAAAAAGGGATTCATTAAAAATGAACCTTATTGCGACTAACTGAGGGAGTGGAAGTATAACTAGAGACAGCAGGTTCATCCCTCCTCACCAAGGAGCTTAACAGTTGAAGTATCCTTTCAAGAATGGTAACAAATTGAGGATTACCACTGGGGGCAGGTCATAACAGTGACTGCTCTATTTAAACCATGTCATCATGTTATTTACCTCTATTAGATTACCCCTCAGTTTTCCATTTCATGGAAAATACTCTCTATTCCTGTACTTTTTTTGTTTAATGTACTTCTTGCCTTTAAACTTTTCTGTGTGGTACATTCCTGTAAATGTTCACAAATTTCAGGGTTCCTGTCTTAATTTCTGAAAACTGTACCAGCAACCCCTAGGAACGTCATGTAACAAAGATTGTTTTATATTGGCTTATAGCAACTGGATTAATAAATGCTGTGAAGCCAATTAATATAAAGATGTAATAACAGATTAATGGAAGTCAGAATGATTCACTGTCTCCTGGGATTCTACATAATCTGAGGATTCCAACTTGAAAGCCTGAGAAAAACATTAAATATAAGGCATTTATTTGCAACTCTGGTTTGCAGTTTATGAATTTGGTGTACGACTCATTTTTATCTTCAGTACAAGAGGAAAGAGGTAGCACCACAGACAGAGAGCTATAGTAACTAATGTAAACAGGATTTATTTGACTGGTGATTCACCTTTGCATTAAATATGAAAATTGTCTATAAAATCATTGGAAAGCCTAGCAGTATATTTTGCTCTCATTGGAATGGGACATACTCTGGTGGAGTTTTGTCCTCCTACGGTAGAACAAACCAATTATCATTCCCTTGATTTCAGTGAATGAAAATCTATCGAATTCTAGGTCAGGACAATGATCCACTCCACCAGTCTGCTGTCGATACATTACATGATGTGAAAATCCAATTTGTAGTCTTTGTTGGGCCATTGATTGATTATTGAAAGCAACTTCACTTCTTAAGTACTCATCAAGTAGAAACACAAAAAATGATGGAAACATTTTTTGCCTTTAAGTAAGCATCTGTGAAGAGAACAGGCATATTAGTAGAGGGATTTTAATACACTTTGCCCAGCAAATTTAGACGTTGGAACAAGTGTTAAAATCCAACTGGTGGACTGATTAAACAGTGTAGAGCTGGATGAACACAGCAGGCCAAGCAGCATCATAGGAGCAGGAAGGCTGACGTTTCGGGCCTAGACCCTTCTTCAGAAACTTATGATGCTCCTCTGATGCTGCTTGGCCTGCTGTGTTCATCCAGCTCTACACGGTGTTACCTCAGATTCTCCAGCATCTGCAGTTCCTACTATCTCTGGTGGACTGATTACACTTTTTCCATTGTGAGCCATTTTAATGTGAAATATCATGGAATTCACAAGACATTTGCCCATCTGATTTGGACAGCACATGGCTCAATGGTTGGCACTGTCTCATAGTGCCAGGGCCTTGAGGGCATGCAAAATAGAGAGCTATCACCATGGTTCAGTTCCTGATGCCTACACATCGCAGCCTTTTCCCCAGTGCCAGTGACCCAGGTTTGATTTCACCTTTGGGTGACTGTCTGTGTAGAGTTTGCATATTCTCCCCGTGTCTGTGTGGGTTTCATCCAGCTGCTCCAGTTTCCTTTCACAGTCCAAAGATGTACAAGTTAGGTGGATTGGCCATGCTAAACTGCCCATAGTGTCCAGGGATGTGTGGGCTAGGTGGGTTAGCCATGGGAATCGCAGGAATGGGGTGGGTGAGGGTGGGATGCTCTTCGGACAGTCAGTGTGGACTTAATGGGCCGATTGGTCTGTTACTGCACTGCAGGGATTCTATGTATTCAATGTAATATGTAACAGACTTACTATGGCCTCATGCAGCTTTACACAAGAGGAATATAACCTGCTCCTGCAGCAAAAGTCGCTTCCTGTAAACAACTTTTATTTTGGTCTTTAATAAATTTAAGTTTCACATTAAATAACCAGCAAAAAAAGGGTGAAGTCTGATTCCAACCCCAAAACTGGAGGGTCATATAAGCATGAAGAGGGTGTGAGTGAAGCAGTATTGTTTGATAATCACTCACTGCTCTGACACCAGGACTGTCTAATGATTCAAAGGCTTTTATTTGTCAACCAATAAAATTGCTCTCTTTGCTATTTAATAGTGATCTCAAGGCTACAAAAAAAAATAAAAATCCCAGGTAAGAGAAGATAGATTTCTCTTACAGACAATGCTCATCTCTCTCTTTCAGTTTTATTTTTCTCTCACTTATAACACTCTCCACAGGCAATTGAACAAATGTAACAAAAACTGAAACACTTTGATGTTATCTGCATTGCTCAGCAGATTCTAATCCTGCAATCACTGGTCCCCTCAGCTCCAGCTAAAAAACAGTTATCCACAGATTTATATAATTAAAGTATTTAAACCACAATCTCAGATTTATTAGATAATACAATTAGACCAATTATTCCCATTGGAAGGACAGATCCAGGTGATGTGCTGGGAATACAGCTTTGGTAGTGTGGAAAATAAGAACAGAGGGGGAAGTATCTTAACAACTGTTCTGCCGTAATAATGAAAAGCTACTCAAATGAAGACTGTTTTCAAAGCAACTTTGCTTGGCAACCAACTTCTTGTGAAGTTATGATGGATTCAGCCAGCGCGGTTAAACATCATTTCTCTATAGAATATCATTTAACCCAGTGCAAAACTTAAGCATTTTAGCTTTTTATTTCAGATTTCAGTATTTGCATATTTTCTTTTCAATTCTAGAAATTGAAGTATATCTAATTTTATAACAATAATAGACTGTAAGTTATTGAAGAGTTGTGAATGAATACATATTCAAATGGTTGCCTGCTCTTTTGTCCCAGCAGCAGTACTAGGTGGTGGGCACTGCTGGGACAGCAAATGTCCTGAGGAAGGCGTTCTGTGATGGAGCCTTGGTGAAAATAAAAGATCAGAGTCTTATCAGGGACAGCGTGACAGGCCCTGGTGTGGAGAAGTTAGCAAGGAAAATAGTTTGGTAGAAGGGTGAGTGTCATGTACTCCAATGAGCACAGTGGCCTCAAAAAAAACTGCATCTCTTCCTTGGCCAGCCCCCTGTTTGATTGGTCTCACCAGGCAGGCTAGATATTCCATTCTAGTCTCTCCCACTGCAGATAAAATCCCTGCAGTGGTGGAAGAGGCCCATTAGTGTCATTAATAGGCCACTTAAGGTTCTCAATTTTTCATCAGCTAAGTTTAAACCGAAACCTCCCCTGCCACTGGTAAAATTGCAGTGGTAAGGGCTGCGATGTGTAGGTATCAGGGACTGCACCATGGCAATGGCTCTCTATTTTATGTGGTCCCTTCCCAGCAACTATCCCACCTCTTGGGGAGGCGGGGGGCTCCATAATATTCTGGCCAATGTAACTGGTTGCATTAGAAGATTGACTCATTTGCTGAATATCAAGAGTTATGCATTGTTTTTTTGAAACAGCTACATTAATTTGTTGTGATAATTAGCAGGGTTAGATTTAGCAAGCATATTTTAGAGGTAAAAGTGGCACAAAGTGTTTGATGTCAAATCAAAAGCTTTTTTTATTATCCAGAAGTGCTCTTACTCACAACTGACTGGTTATTTATTCCAGTCACCAAATCACCCATGGTATGTTTTTCCATCCATTAACTACCACCAGTAAATCATTGCATTTTCCAATTGATAATTCACATGTAAAGTCTTTCAAGGGCAATGCAAACCAGCAAAATAGGATACTCCACCCAGAGCTCCTCTGCTCCACCTGTTCTCTTTCTTTCTTCTTTTCTCTCTTTTCAGTCACCCCTGAGCAGTGCGAGGGGAAGCCCGTGTCCCTGAGCAGTAAAACTTACTTTGGTGCAGCTGACTGCCAGTGCAGAGCGGAAGGGAGGCTTGGACTAGGCCTGGCACAGGCAGTCAGACCATGTGCTCGCAGTGCTGCTGCAATGTAATGTCACTTGAAATCCTTTACTAGTCTGTAATGTCAATCCTTTAACTTTGTTATAACTGGCTCATTTTTAAGTTATTATTTAGGCACTTAAGTAATGCTACTTTTTCCTTTTATTCCTCTTTTGTATCCAAGATTTGTACCTAGGTACTTGTACCTAAGATGGTGCCATTAGAAGGGAGCCATTGTAAAAACTTTTCACTGTACTTCTGTATTGGAGTACACGTGACAATAAAAGATATTCTATTTTATTCTAAAGTGACGATGAGGGAAAGGGGGATGGGTCAAAATCACACAAGCCTGTTTTATTCCCTGCCAGTCCAAATTTCAACATGACTGATGTAAAGCTTCTAATTCATGATTGCCTATTTTGTATGACTGATTAAGAAGCAGTTCATCCCCTCTTTATTGGACTGAATTTCACCTGGCATAGAGTCTAAGTTTACCAATGAAGAAGAATTGCTTTATTGTGAAGCAATTATACTCTAATCTGCTGATTCTCTTACCCTCCCTACAAATCCACACAGACTAGCCATCTTCACAGAATTTGTACTTTATCTCAATTCTTCATCATAGTGTACAATATTTAACATTTACAGTTCTGCCCTTCCCCTTACATTATATATAGTGCCTAAATTTTCATTAGTTTATTGATTTGCAATTGAGGAAAATACGTGTATCTAGTGTTATGGCCAATGTCTACTTACCCCTTGCTCTTTAAAGAATGTTATTTATTGGAATCACAGAATGATTACAGTACGACCTATTATGTCTACATTTAATCACCTAAGGAGTAATTTACATTGCATCACTCGCCGCTTTCTCTGTGTAGCCCTGCATGCTCATTGTTTTCAGATAATTAGTTACATTCTCTCATAGGATGTGAACATCACTGGCAAGGCCAGCATTTATTGCCCGTCCCTAGTTGCCCTTGAGAAGATAGTGGTCCCTTCTTGAACCACTGCAGTCGATTTGCTGTCAGTAAACCCAATGCTATTAGAGAGGAAGTTGTACTATTGACTCTAGTTTTTCTTGGGCTACATGATGCCACACCCATTCAGATAGGGGAGACAATTGCCTATTTGTATTATCACTTGACTATCAATCCAGTGATCCAGGTAATGTTCTGGGAACTCAGGTTTGAATCATGACACCACAGATGGTGGAATTTGAATTGAATTAAAATCTGGAATTAAGATCATGACTGTGAATTGGTTGCTGATTGTCAGAATAAAACCCATCTGGTTCACTAATGTCCTTTAGGGAAGGAAACTGCCATCTTTACCTGGTCTGGACTACATGTGACTCAGACCCACAGCAATGTGCTTGACTCTCAACTGCCCTGTGGGCAATTAGGAATGAGCAATAAATGCTGACCGAGCCAGTGATGCCCTCATCCTATTAATTAATTTAAATAAATGCAGCTTTGATGTCAAGCGCTGTCTCTCACCTCATCACTTGAATTCATCTCTTTTGTTCACATTTGAACTAAATCTATCGCAAGGTCAGGGTCTGGGTGGTCTTGGTGGAACCGAAGCTGGGTTTCAGTGAGCAGATTATTGTTGAGGAAATGCTGCTTGATAACACTGTTGATGATTCTTTGTATCATTTTACTGCTGATTGAAAGTAATGTTCGGTAGGGTTTGATTTGTCTTACTTTCTGTGCACAAGACAGACCTGAGAAATTTTCCACACTTGTGGATGGATGTCAGAGCTGTAGCTGTGCTGAATAAGCCTGACTAAGGGCATAACTAGATCAGGAGCACGTTTTCAGTACTATTGTCAGAATTCTGTCAGGGTCCATAGCCTTTGCATATCCAGTGAACATCTACACACACACACATACACACGCACACACATTCTTGATATCACGTGGAGTGAATTGAATTGGCTGAAGACTGGCATCTATGATACTAGGAACCACTGGAAGAGACTAAGATGGATCATCCATTTCATACTTCTGGTTGAATATTGTTGCAAATGCTTTATCCTTATCTTTTGCACTGATATGCTTGGCTTCCCCTTTATTCAGGATGGAGATATCTGTGGAGCTTCCTCCTTCACTGAGTTGTTTTATTGTCCATCACCCATTATGACAAGATATGGCAGGATTTTAAAGCTTAAAACTGATCTGTTAGTTGTAGAATTGCTTAGCTCTGTCTATCACTTGCTGCTTATGCTGTTTGGCATTCAAGTTGTCATGTTTTGCAGCTTTGGTTGAGACATCAGTTTTAAGTGTGCCTGGAATTGCTGCTAACATTGCCTCCTACGCTTTTCATTAAACCAATGTTGATCCCCAATCTAAATAGTAATGGTGGTGTGCGGGATATTCGGGGCCATGAGGTTGCAGATTGTGTTGGTGTACAATTCTGCTACTTCCTATAGCACCTCATGGATGTTCAGTCTTGTGTTGCCAGATCAGTTTGAAGTCTGTCCCATTTAGTAAAGTGACACGATGGGGGATATTCTCAATGTGAAATTGGGACCTTGTCTCCACAAATACTGTGTAGTGGTCATTCTTAGTAATACTGTTACAGACAGATGTATATGTAGCAGGCAGATTGGTGAGGTGGAGGTCAGATATGTTTTACCCTCTTGTTGATTGGCATCAAAACCAGCTGAGAGGTCCCAGGTTTCATACTGTTTCTGAACATGGCAAGACCGTGCCCTTGGAACTTACTGAACGTTCTTAATGGCTGCCAGTTGTAATTCAAATGAGACCTGCCAACAATGAAATGTGCAGCTTCTATATTGATAGGGACAGATTATATTGGCCACAGAGGACACCAGGACCTTACCTCACTTTCTTTGTCCTTACAGGAGAAAGGGGCACACACAGTCTAGAAGAGGGTGCTGATGGGAGGAGGGGTTTATTTCTTCTATTGCATCCCACCTATGGAGCACATGGCAATGTAGATTGCCAGGATAGTGGCAGAGGAAGCAGTTAGATGTGGGTGAATGGGAGCTATTGGTGAAAGTGGCTGTTTCAGAGTGTAAGGTAATCAGTAATGGGATGCAGAGCACTCCATCCTGTCCAGTAGCGTGTTGCACACTGACAACATTAATTGCATCAGCAGTACAACAATTTCTAATCCCCTTAGCTAGCTCTCATTTCTTCTTGAGACTCCCTCAGGTGTAAATGTTAAACTCACAGCAGCTTGCCCCCTCCTTCTCTGGGTCCAGATCAGCAAGAAGGAGATGAAGACATACTGTCATACCTACCAAGTGCATAGTCCATCAAAACAGATACTCTCACCTCTGTCCATCCCCAAATGCTTGTAGGCATAATGGCATATGGTGATGACCATAGCAGTAGTAGGTTAAAGGAGATACTTGAGGCTGAGATAACTGTGCCCATTCCTCTTTTGGAGAATGGAGAACAGGCACAGCCCTGTTCTGGTGAACACAGGTGGTGCAGGACATCAGGAGTCATTGGAAAGACCATTGAACACAGTACTGCAGTAGTATATGTGCTCCCAACTTTTGGAGTTACCTGACACCATGCATAAAATGTTCCACAGGATACATGGAACATTGTGTAGCATGGACCAAGCCAGTGGTGGCACAGGGATCTTTGGAAGGAATGCCAGCTGCACTTCACATAATGTTCTCTGCCAGTCATTTGAAGTGCCTGGCAAAGGCTGAAGATGTCCAAGAAAGATGAGAGTACACCCCGTAAGGGCATTAACTCACACACCAGGTTCCACATACCATTTAAATATCCCACCTGGAAAAGTCCCAATCCTAACTAGCTCATTCTTCATGTTATTTGTTTTATGTCTTTTCTTTTTTGAAATCAAAATTCTATCCTTGTTTTGTGCAATTTAACCATCATATTATGCTATTTTTCTTTTTAATGTGAGCAACTAAATTTTTCCAAGATTATTGCATTTGCAGAGCTATTCCATTACATATTGTCTATTAAATAGTTTGTTACCACTCTGAGTTAATGAACCTTTTCTGCTGAAGCACATGATGAAATTGCTCCCAAATTCTATGCTCACGTTCACTGTGTGGAGGATAATCTGGATCAGTGATAGTGACGGATTGAGTTTGTTTACACAGGTATTGTAGTGAATATATCAGAGCCCAAGTTAGTGGAATAGTGATTGCCCCAAATAAGTACTGGCTGCTGGTATGAAACAATATTAATAAGTGTTTTGAAATGAATTGAATTAAAATGTCAGAAGATATGCTACTTTTGTAAGAAGTTCTAGCTCAATACAGTTGTGATTAGGAAGGCAGCTCTTTGTATTTATGTGGAGAAATGCTGACTAATGATGACATTGTTGGATGCAGAAAATATTAAATGCGACAGGCTGTCATTTGTTAACAAACAGGGCACTGATAGAAATTGCATTATTTAATAAGAATATATCAGAGAAAAGGAAGCATAAATACAAAGTCAAATATCTGCAAGTTTTGAAACAATTACTTCCATAATCTATGTCACTGACAGGTTTTGACATGCTGTGGTTGATTTTAACCTATTTTAAACTGCACTAATGAAGTTTTAATTACTTCAAATTAGAGCCAGTATCCTTATTAGCTTGTTGCATTTGATAATGGAACAAGCACCATTTTGACAAAACCTACCACTGGCGACTGTCTGTGTAGAGTCTGCACATTCTCCGTGTCTGTGTGGGTTTCCTCCAGGTGCTCTGGTTTCCTCCCATAGTCAAAAGATGTGCAGGCTAGGTGGATTAGCCATGGAAATTGCATTGTAGGCTGGTGAGTCTGGGTGGGATACTCTTTGGAGAGTCAGTGTGGACTCGATGAGCTGAGTGGCCTACTTCCGCACTGAAGGGTTTCTGCGATTCTATGAGAAGTGCCTATTTCAGTTGGTACATATCTTTGAATATATAAATTGGAGCCCTCAGGTTCTGAATGCTACTTTAGCATGAAAATAGTTGGAATATGTGTAGTGATGGCTTAGGTTAGCTCCAAAGACCAGTGAGACAACAAAGTCAGAAATGGTAACTCTGATACACCCATACCCCTCAACCCCAACCCAGACACATCCCTCAAATTCCTACACATAACCCATTGCATTCCCACACCCACACCCACATGAATTATTACCCATTGTCCTCCCCAAACCTGTAATTCCCTTGCTTTACTCAGTCAGCAAGATACATTGGGATTCCAGTTTTAGCATCTTACAACTCACTAGCTGTATGTAAATGAGATCAAGGCCTCAAAATCACAGGAGAGAGGAAGTGGCACTCTTTGCCACTTGAGAGCTATAAAGTCAAAACTAATCTTATTGACTTTCTGGTTTAAACCCAGCCAGTTCTAATATTCTGATTTGATTTGATTTGAATTATTATTGTCACATGTACTAGTAAAAAGTAATGTTTTGCATGCTAACCTGACAAACCATACCTTACTTAAGTACACCAGGGTAGTAGAACGAATACAGAATATAGTGTAGGGATAACAAATTGTAGAGATAGATGAACACAAGCCAAGCAGCATCAGAGGGGCAGGAAAGCTAACGTTTCGGGCCTAGGCCCTTCTTCAGAAATGGGGGAGGGGAAGGGGATTCTGAAATAAATAGAGAGAGAGGGGGAGGCTGATAGAAGATGGATAGAGGAGAAGATAGGTGGAGAGGAAACAGACAGGTCAAAGAGGCGGGGATGGAGCCAGTAAAGGTGAGTGTAGGTGGGGAGGTAGCCAGGAGATAGGTCAGTCCAGGGAGGACGGACAGGTCAAGGGGGCAGGATGCGGTTAGTAGGTAGGAAATGGGGGTGCGGCTTGAGGTGGGAGGAGGGGATAGGTGGGAGGAAGGACAGGTTAGGAAGGTGGGGACAAGCTGGGCTGGTTTTGGGAGGCGGTTGGGGGAGGGGAGATTTTGAAGCTTGTGAAGTCCACATTGACATGATTGGGCTGCAGGGTTCCCAAGCGAAATATGAGATGCTGTTCCTGCAACCTTCGGGTAGCATCGTTGTGGCACTGCAGGAGGCTCAGGATGGACATGTTGTCTAAGGAGTGGGAGGGGGAGTTGAAATGGTTCACGACTGGGAGGTGCAGTTGTTTGTTGTGAACCAAGCGTAGGTGTTCCACAAAACAGTCCCCAAGCCTCCGCTTGGTTTTCCTCATGTAGAGGAGGCCACATCTGGAACAGCGGATACAGTATACCACATTAGCAGATGTGCAGGTGAACATCTGCTTGATGTGGAAGGTCTTCTTGGGGCCTGGGATGGGGGTGAGGGGGGAAGTGTGGGGGCAGGTGTAGCACTTCCTGCGGTTGCAGGGAAAAGTGCCGGGTGTGGTGGGGCTGGAGGGGAGTGTGGAGCGCACAAGGGAGTCATGGAGAGAGTGGTCCCTCCGGAAAGCAGATAAGGGTGGGGAGGGAAAAATGTCTTTGGTGGTGGGGTCGGATTGCAGATGGCGGAAGTGTCGGAGGATGATGCATTGGATCCGAGGTTGGTGGGGTGGTATGTCAGGACGAGGGGGATTCTGTTTTGGTTGTTATTGTGGGGAGGGGGTGTGAGGGATGAGTTGCGGGAAATGTGGGAGACACGGTCGAGGGCGTTCTCAACCATTGATGGGGGGAACGGTGCAGTCCTTGAAAAACGAGGACATCTGAGATGTTTGGGAGTGGAATGCCTCAACCTGGAAGCTGATGCGGCGGAGGCGAAGGAATTGGGAATAGGGGATGGCATTTTTGCAGGAAGGTGGATGGGAGGAGGTGTATTCTAGGGAGCTGTGGGAGTCGGTAGGCTTGAAATGGATATCGGTTTCCAGGTGGTTGCCAGAGATAGAAACAGAGAGGTCCAGGAAGGAGAGAGAGGTATCAGAGATGGTCCAGGTGAAATTAAGGTTGGGGTGGAAGGTGTTGGTGAAGTGGATGAACTGTTCGAGAACGTATGTTACAGCTACAGAGAAGGTGCAGAGAAAGATCAACTCTAATGTGTGAGAGGTCTGTTCATAAATTTGATTACAGCAGGAAAAAGCTGTTCTGAGTAGTATTTCAGCTTTTATTGGCTGTCTATCCATTTCTCACCCTGCCTTTGCGCCACGATTAGGTACAGAATGAAAAAGGAAGAATTTCACTTTGCCACTCAAGTATGTTAAAATTGATCATAATATGAAAGAGTATCTATAGAGCATAATTTGACCAGTGTCAACCTCAATAGTAAACCAAACCCCATGTCATCTGAAGCAAGGAAGCACTTTGGTTGTCCAGTGATAGATCCTTTTAAAATTTTAACCATAAGGTTAATGAGTGTATTTTTTGTTGAAAAATTAATAACAAATCTCAACACCATGTGGCTTCTCTTCTATTTACAGTGCTGAATGGGTAACTTAAATGTTGACTAATCAACCAGCATGGTAGCACGTGTGATTTTAAAAAATCAAGTAGTTTATGGATTGATACAGAAAAGAAACTAGAATTAGTCATCTTGCAGCATTAGCAGGAGGAAATACTTCTATAATTTTTCCTGGCCATTTTCTCAATTTATGATTTATGAATCTTATAAAGCAAAAGGAGGCCATTCATAGAGTCTGACTGTGCAAATAGAGGCTATTCATCCCATCAAGTCTGTACCAATCCTCTGAACAGCCTCCTCCCACCCGCGTAACCCCACATTTCTCATGGCTAACCCACCTACCTAACCTGCACATCTTTGGACTGTGGGATGAAACCACAGCACCCGAAGCAAGTCCACGCAGACACAGGAAGAACATACAAACACAGTCACCTGAGGGTTGAATCAAAACCTGGTGCTGTGAGGCAGCAGTGCCTACCACTGACCCACTGTTTCATGCCAAAGTCTATTTAGCCTGTTGTTCTCTGCTGGCTTTTTGAAAGAGTTGTCCAACTAATCTCCCACTATGGGCTAAATGTTAAGACCCCACTGAGTTATGAAAAGGCAGGGTGGGGTATGGGCAGAAAATATCAGCACTGGCTGGCATGTCACTCTTGAGATGTTCTCTGCGTTGACATTGTTCAGCAGGATGGTGAGAGGGCAGGAAAGTGACCCCAATTCAGCTTGGTGAAGAGCTTATTATGAGATTGTCAAAGAGGAGGTTGAAATTTTTAGCAGGATCCATTGGTTACCTGTCCTGTCAGGGCCTGATCAGCTGAAGGGAGGTGTGTGCAGAGCTAGGAGCCCGTCTTGGTTGCCCACAGGGAATTACAGCTGAGAGATTTGGAAAGAAAAGCCTTTGGCATTGAATGGGTTGTGGGGAAAATGGACAGCTAACACTGGGCACTGAAAGGGTTTGTCACCCCTATGCATCATGGGGTAGGAAAGCAGGGCACAAGACTGCCGGCCCCTATAGGATGGTAACCTATCTACAAGGAAGGCTGCTGCTGGAAATGGTGGAATGATTTTTGGATTTTGTGCTTGGTGACAATGAGGGACAGACTGCAGGAACGGAAGACCCCAGGCATGAGAAGGGCTAAGAAAAATAAATAGGTGCAAAATGGTAGCAGAGGTCATATCTGGAGATGGCCAAGATCCAGTGCCACAGATGATTACAAGTCTTTTGGACAATGATCACAGATGTTTGTGCCCTTGGCACTGAAATCTTTGCATCGTACAGGACTGGCTGCTATGCCCCAGCCTGTGGCTATCAAAGTCACTGTGAACACGAATGTTTTCACTTTTGGCTCATTTCAACGGTCAGCTGCAGACATCAGAGACATCTCCAAAAATGATTTTAGATCACAGCATCCCACTAATGGTCTCTGTGCTAGAGCTGCACAGTGCATTTATTTCAAGACACATACAGGAGAGACCAGTGTGGATTTTCCAGCATCACTACATTCCCTAGCTGCAAGGGATCATCCATTGCACTCATGTAGTCATTAAGGTACTGACTGAGAGTAAATAAAATTCTTCAACAGAAAGAGCTTTCTCTCTCTCCCTCAATGTCCACCTTTGTAACCTCCACCACCGCTCCCCCCACTCCCCCCACCATGTGTTTTCACCTTCCTGGCAGCTGCTGTGTCTCTTTCATCACGCAGCAGTCCACACTCCATCAGATTATTGCTCCAACACCCAGAAATGTGTCGATGGATCTTAAAGGACAAGAGATATCTCTTGAAGAAATGGCTAATGACTCTTCTAAGGAAGTTCCAAATGGAGGCACAGAGCTGATACAACCGGTGTCACCTACTCACAAGAAAAATCATTGCGCATTGGGCTTCAGATAAAGTGCTTTCGTATTTTTGTATTCTAATACCCCCCTAATATACAAGAGTCTCCCAGTCACTGTTGTCTGCTCTGTTTTGCATCAGATAGCTCTCAGACAGGTATGGACCTTAAGGACAGTGAGGGCCTCGGGCAAGACAGCTCAGTGGAGGGACACCAGGTGAAAAAAGGAGGAAGGAAAGGATATGGAAGAAGATGATATCCAGCAGTGAGACTTGCCAACAGCAGCATGAAGTGGCCAAGTATGGTTCAGGGCATGGAGGCCTCATTAGTTTGCCGTGAATGAGTTGCACGTAGTCATAGTCATAGGTAGATGTACAAGTTGTTATGACTGAGCTTGGAGGAATGCACTATTGCTCTAGTCTTACTATTCAACAAATCATGTCATAAGAATAAAAATGCTTGTTCCAATTACCAAGATGACTAAATAAATCCCTTATCTATATCACGTCTTAAGTAACCAGATCAGTCAGCCAGGTTTCTTGATAAACACAATTATTCGTTTACTATTAAAATAAAACTCATTCAATAAAGATATTCAATAATGATTCACATACACAGTCAGTAATAGAATTATACAGAATGGAAACACACACTTTGGTCCAAATCATCCATGCCAATCAAATTTCCTTTATTGAAGTAAAACTAGTTATTCCTCTAAACATCCCACACACACACGTTCTCATCAGGGAAATGGGAAGAGAAATAGATTTCTCTGCAAGGATTAGCTTTTTGAAAAGAAAGGCACTTGGCCAATGTTTTATTCTTGAAGGTAGAAGGATAAAGCATAAACTGTTCTGGAATCTGTTGCTCTGATGGGTTAGCTGATGTGGTCAAGGCACTAATCACACACAATTGTCTCTGAAATATTGCAGACAGAGCTTACTGAGGAAATTGATCTCAAGACGTTTATTCAATCACACTTTCAAACAAACGAATAGGTTCCAAACTTTTTTCAGAAATTGGAAAGTCCAAAGATATGAAGGTTAGTTGGTTTAGCCAGGGATGTGTAGTTTCGGTGGGTTAGCCATGATATGAATGCAGGCTTATGGGGATAGGGAGTTGGGTTTTGGTGGGATGCTCTTCAGAGAGTTGGTGATACTCGATGGGCCAGATGGCCTGCTTCCGCTCTGTAGGGATTCTGTGATTCTTACTTGTACTTAGGAAGTTTTGTTTTAGCGGGCTTCCCTCTAGCTGAATCTGATAAAATAAGTATCTCTCCAAACCAATCACTGTTCAAAACAACCCCAGTTGGGGTCTACAGCAAAGTGAACAATTATTACTAGTTATGTAATTTACAGGAAGCCTCATTAAATCAAAAATCTCTAATGTCAGCAAACTATCAATAACCTTTTCTTAAAGAAACCATGCCAGGTACTTTTTGTAAAACTTGAAATAATTTTTGAAGGATTATGGAAAACGGATTTAAGTCCTCCAAGAAATATTAAATATAAAGCATCTTCATAACAAAGTAGAGATGTTTAAATGGGATCACAAGTATATGTCTGGGTAGGGATGATTGAATGCTGTATGGAATATCATTGCTGTTTAATTGTCCTGACTATGGAAATGCCTTGCTAAGGAAGGCAATTGAGATTGAATAAAACAAGATGCAATAACAATAACTTTAAGTTATATAGCACCTTTAATGTAGATGAAGCAGCCTAAGGTGTTTCACAGAGGCATAATTTTTAAAAAAAGTTTGCCAATCTACAGATGGACGTATCAGGCCGAAAGCTTAAGACCATTTGCTATCTGTATACACTGCTGGTGAGATCTTCATTAGCAAACAGCAGTGTATCTGTAGTCCATTCATAAAACAAGATGTTGCTGCAACACCCAAAGAGGCAGGATGCATTATTGAAAGGGCTGTGGCATTGGTCCAAGAACTGAGCTTTAAATCTTGCTAATCCGTATCACATTTTATTAAATATAAGAAACTGTTACCAAACTCATCTCTTCCGGATTCAATAAATTTGGGTTCCCATTTTGCATGTTTTTTTTAAATTTCTTGAACACATGAACCTAACTGAGGGTGTATCTCATTGTCCATAGTGCTGTCATCAGGTGAATTGTTAAACAGAATTCTTGGTGATTGGAATCAATGGTAAAGACTCCGTAGTGTTAGAGGATGTTTCCTTGACGCTCTGGCAATATTTTTACCTCAGTCCATAAAACTGCACAGTTAAGCAGACATCAACAGACACTGCACTTCACAGTAATTCACTTTGAAGTAATTTGATATATTTCTGAGAGGCAGAATGGATGCCAGATAGAGGTAATGCTTTTTTTTATCATATGTTTGGCAGTTGGCAGTAGTGCACACTGATGCAGTTTGGTGTCTGAATGTGTAGGGTATCTGCTGGAATAGAGTAAAGACAATTAATTAGGTCATAAATTAACAATCAGCTGAGTGTTTTAACCTGTTGATGGGCTCTATTTTCTTCTTTAAATCACAAGAAGTTCATCTGCACATTATTGAGCTCCCTGCTGGATTAATGGCAGTTCATGCTATTCTGTTGCTAATTTTTTGTAGTTTATTGACATTTGGGTTGGGAGGTAATAATCTAAGCTGACTGTAACCTAATTTGTCGGGTGGCTTTTTGTCTATCATTGAGGTTAACGGTGAGTAAATTCAGTTTGAATAGAAAGCAGGCAATAGCACATTCCTTTGGCTTTCCTGAGGTGCATGAGGCATGGTTTCCATAATGGTTTTGAGTCCCTAGAAGTCAGACCAAACATGTTTCAATTTTTTTCAATTAAAGCTTTAGATTCTGAAGATTTTTCTGATTTCTTACTGATCTCTTTAACAATTATCTTCAGGTACCAGGCAAGCAGAACAGTTCATCTGCTGTTCTGTTTTGAAGGAAAACATTTACTTCACACCGGGTATATTGGCTCCATTGACAATTAACGCAGTTAGTGGGGATACAAGTAAATTTCCTAAAATGTAGATTGGACAGTAACATCACATGTATCATTGTGAAGTTAATTCTGTGGCATACAGAGAATGCTAAGCAGATGAAAACTTTATTGGAGCTTAAAAATCACTTTTCCACTTAGCTGATGGAGTATTGAGGTTGTAATGCTGCACCTTTGTGAAGACAGACTTGGACCAGTTGGAAGCGTTACTGATTCCAAAAGTGCAGCATCTAGGATCAACTTAAATAGAAATGTGGCTGAACACTTGTCTTCACTATCCATCGCTCAGAATCATTGAAGTTTCGGCAGTTCATCTTTTCTGTTATTCAGTACCAAAAAATAATATATTTTGTGAATTTTCAAATGATAGATATGCAAAGTATGATCTATTCAGTGTTGACTATTCTTTTCTCTGGCCAGCTTTTCTTTCTGTTGTATAAATTTATACTTAAAAGATCTTCCAAACACCATAGAGATGTCCAAATAATTTGTCATACTAATTTGTTTCTCAGCTACAGCCAGCTTGGCATCAAAAATTTTAGAACATAATGTAGGTGTAACACCTTATCAAATCCTCAAAAACACTTTACAGCCAATTGATTATGCTCAAAGAATAGCCACATTGTTATCTGGCAAATAGAAAAATGCCAATCTGCAGTTATCTTGGTTCCATGAGTACAAATGAACGAGTTATCAAAATTTGTTTCTGATGGTATTAATTAAAGCAGAAACATTGGCCCAAATACTGGCAGAACTTTCTACTCTTCAAATAATACTATCACGGGATCGTTCATGCAATTTGAATATGCAGCAGAATCTCAAGTTAGCATTTCAACTGAAATAAGTGGCAGATCTAACAGGGTAGCACTCCCACCGTGTTATAGTGAATCATCAGCCTAGTTTATGTGCTGAAGTCCAAAATAGGGATGAAAATCATGACCTTTTGATTAGAGGAGAGCAAAAGTGCTGTCAACAGAAGCAAATAGTTGTAAAATAAATATTTCAACTCAGACAAGATGGTCTTGATCAGAAATATAAAGCATTCTTATTCCATAAGTTTTATCAGGTGAATTTTGATGACAGTGTGATGGGCCCCAGCCTCTTTCCACACAGTTTACATTAACTAATTAGATTATCTAAGTCCCACTATTTCACCTCAAACTTTAAAGCGGCCGTGGACTGATGGCCCCTGCATTATGTCAGGCACTTTAGGCTGATCAACATCCCAAGAGTGATAAGCAGATTAAACTCCTATCAGTGGAATTCAAATGGGAAAACTGCCAAGACAACAGTAAAGACAAGTACACTCTTCTGTTCACTCTCTATTTATCTGTCACTGGCACAATGCCAGATACCATCAGTACCAGAGTTTCATCAGATACTTAATGTGCGTTTATGTTTCTCCCCATTTACAAATTAATTGTTAAGCCCTTGATATGTTACACTTTGTTTATTCAGTAACCACAGTTCTCTATATATTAACACAGTAAGAGCAATTAAGTAGAAATCTAAGGGAAAGGTGTGGAGGTGCCTAAAAGAATGCAACTGTTTCTCTTTAATTATTAGCATTTCTCGACTGGGAGGTGATCAATGGTAATGCAGGACTGATAGAAGGCAATGCACAAATTAGTGGCACTTTAACGAGTTCTGCTGACTTGCTGCAGTGAAGGTACCGAGGCACACAGCTCCCTGGGCTATAAATTAAATCCTGATGTTCGTGCAATCACCTTCCTTATGGGAATATACTTACACAGAGTTAGTGAAAGTCTTTGGGCCATTTTGCATTTAAATTGGGATCCCAGGGCAAACAACAGTGCCCAAGATGGTCACAGCAACCACTCTGAAACAATCAACTTTTTCGGTCCTTACTAAGTTTAGCGTTAAGTTGAAGGGAAACCACATTGCACTGACACTGAAACTGTTGTGTAAATATGGACTCAGGGCATGATCTGTGTTTGTAGGGAAGCAAAACCGTTGAAACCGGGTAGCCTCCCACTCATTTGGCTTCAAAATACATGGACTGTAAATCCAATGCAGTGTCAGAAAGGATGTTAAAAAGCATATCAAGCGGATTTCTTGGAGCTGTTGAACACTGCTTACAAGTAATCTTGTGCTGCTTACGCTGTAAACACTGCTACTTACTTTTCAGTGTTGGGAAAAGACCCTTTTGTAATAAAGGTCACTTTATATTTGATGATTTGAATATTTGGCTCACTATCTAAATAAACCCTACATTCTAGAGTTTCGCCAACTCATGGTTGGTTTTTAAACATGGATTCATGCTTGTGGATATTGTCAATTTTGAAGGATTTATGTATCAATACGGGAGAAAGCAGGATGTAGGAGGGGTGGGAAGATAGAGTCCGAAGCTGCAAAGCCCCAGCCTATTCTTTGTGATTTTTATTTATGATTTCATTGATTTAGTTTCGTAGTTTGCCTGTCTGAGACGTGCAGCTCCATGCTATGAATTATTTGTTGAAAAGAAACAGCATCAATTTGCTGGGGAGGAAATGGTTAACTTATGTCTTGCAGGTTTGTTTTGCTATGCTTGCTTATTGTCTCTTCCAATAAAGTCAACAGAGCATTCTCATGTCAGTGCACTGTTTGTCTAGGGGAGTCTGTGTAATGAGGATTTTCTTTCTGTTTAACGATATTTTAAATTGAGTTCTGTGTTCACTCTCGCTGATTCACTGGAATTGACTCTGTGTCCCATTTATTGCACCATGTACGGTAAGGCCTGGGACTGGTGTAGACTAGTTGTATGGCTGAACAAAATGTTAAATAGCACCATGATGCAAGCATGTAGATACACAGAACTGGCTTCATATTCTTAATAGGCTAGTACAGGAGGTACAGATTCTGACAGTAGCCTGCCAAATCCTTGCAAGTTTGGAAGTTACTCAGTTAATATTTGAGAGTTTTTTTGGCTAGAGAAGAATTTTGCATTTGTCCTCAATAGATTTTCAAGTGAAAATAGTTTTTAAATGGTTCTCAATCAGAGGAGAGGCATTCTTTTTATGACAATGATTAAATTTTCTCAGAGTCAGAGGTTATTGTACTGTAGGCTGCTGAGGTACAACATACAATGAGCTCCTCAGATGCTTGCTTAATGTGTGAAAGTTATAGAGTCATACAGCACAGAAACAGACCCTTTGGTCCAACCAGTCCATGCTGACCACAATACCAGAATCCCTAACTAAACTAGTCCTGCCTACCTGTGCTTGGCCCATATCCCTCCAAAACATTTCTTATTCATATACTTACCCAAATGTCTCCTAAATGTTGTAACTGTACTCGCATCCACCACTTCTACTGGAAATTCATGAAAATCAGGAAGAGAGAGGTAGGTGATAGAATAGGTGGGGCGGAAAAGTAAGAGAAAGAAGTGAAAAGACAGAAAGAAGGGAGACAGTGATGATGATGAGGAGTACCGATGAGGGCACATCATTTTTTCCCACCTCAAACAATTAAGGTTCAGAGGACACAAGATCCATTTGACCTCTTAACTAATCCCACATATCTGCTCACGGTTCCAACCCTAAATATTGGTCTCTGACAACTTGGTGGGAAAGTTTTGGTTACAAGGTAAAGAGTGATATTATTGATAGCTCAGAGCAGGACATTTCCCTGCTCTATAGGTTGCGAGTGAATGATAAATGAAATGAGATCAATGGAAGGGGGAGAAATAGTACCAATATGATGGCAGGAATGGATGCAAGTGGGTGATGAAAATGGTGAATCTGACTATCATACCAACTTCCTGTCAGGAACTCCAGGGTCCAGGAACCAGGGACCTGGACTCCAGGGTGTTTACTGTGCTCGGGACAAGGTAGACAAGGGGCTGGAGCAGCCTGTGATTTCTGTTCCTGCCCCTGCCTCCTGGTGTTCAACTATGGAAGGCATATCACCTATAAACAGTACGATACAATCACTGACATTACGTCCTTTTTCTTGCAAGGCTTGATTGCTCTCAAAAGAAGGGATGAAAGTCAAATGACAGGAGATAGGCATGCCTTACTATCCCCTCCACTGGGCTTAATATTATCATGGAAGTGACCATAATTGAAGCTATTGAGTTCAAAAATGCTAAGAATATCTGAAGCGATGCAGAGTGATGCCAACAAAACAGTTTCAATTCCCATAATGGTTGAGGTTTTCATGAAGTTTCCATCTTCAGCCTTGGAGTGCTGAGGTTAATCTCATCACCAATCACCTCTCTCTAATGAGAAAGTAGCCCTATAGGTTTATGGCAACTTGACCAGCAGATTCAAGAAAGGAAGATATCTAGTTAAAATTTCCTTACAACAAGCTTTTAAGTAAAAAAAGGGATGTCATTCTTATCATGAATTAATAATTAATTTTATTGCCTTGAGTTTGAAGGATGGAGGAGATACCAAATTGGGAAAGATTAAAACATGAATGAAACCTTGGACCCATTTTTTTAACAATTGTATTTCTTGGAAGACCCTTAGTTCCGAAAGATTGCTGACCTTGGTTGCTTGAACTCAGTTAAAGGAAAACACCTGACTGTTTTTACAACTTGTTTTTATAGCTGTTTAGTTTAAATAGTGTTTTGCAGTCTTGGAGATAATTATGAATTTTCAATTGGAGAAGCTTGCTGAAAAAAGAAGAGGCTGCTCAACTCAACGCCCCTGTTTCTGCAGTGCCTCTGTGATGAATCCATTGTAAAACCTGATTGTCGTCTTAAAATGCAACTAGAAGACATTGCAATACTATGTTTTCTGAGTAAGCTATGACTGCCAAAAGCCCAGAGGCAACAAGCTTATATTTGGTGACATCTGTCTACATTTGTCAGAATGAAAGCCATTTGAACTTTCTATACCTTGTCTTTTCCACCCTCATGAACCAGGCCTGGTTGGCCGAAGTACTTTTCTCAAAATAAATCTCTTCAGAGAGAAATCTGTTGGTTCTTCTTTTTAGTGTGTGAATATGCACATATTTGTGTGAGTATTTGGGGTATTTTGAGGGTTAAACTATACATATTTTCATATTACAAACTGTCTGTATTAACTAATTCTGCTTTTTGTTAAATAAGTTTTACTTCATAAAAAAAACAATATTTTGTGTTTATTAAAGAAACCTATCTGATGATTTTTTTAAAAATCTAAGTTTAATATGGAGGAAACATGCAGTTAGCCATTTGGGAAGTGGGTAAAACAATTACATTTAAATTGTCACCCATGGAGTAGCGGGATTAGGGAAAGACAGTGCACTCCTCTAATCTCAGTTATAACACCATCTAGAATTCCCTTCAAAATGGATGAAGTTCCACCAGTAAAATACCAATTAATGTGACTCACCAGAAACCAAATAGCAATAAACTATTTTGTTTTGTGAAAGTGCTCAGTTTCATTTAAATGATAGGGTCCAGGTGTGTTGAAAGAAAGTCCTTGCCAAGATCTTTGCCACATAACAAGAGTTGCTAATTATTCACAAGGCAGTTGTACATGACTTAATGCATAACAGAGAAACTGCTGTATCCAATCTCCACTTGGAATAAATTAGTATAATGTAATATTATAGATAGTTTTAACTTATTAGCCTCTATTCAGGTTACCTCAGTATGCAAATACAAGTTGAGTGTCTCTATGATTCTTGTGAGCAAACCTTACACAAGGTTAACGCAGAGACAACAAGGTGCAGAGCTGGATGAACACAGCAGGCCAAGCAGCATCACAGGAGCAGGAAGGCTGACGTTTCGGGCCTAGACCCTTCATC
>NC_063334.1:84075566-84241746 GCF_021869965.1 Rhincodon typus
TGGGTGAATTCAGGACTTGCCCCCTTGCCCTGTTTGTGGAGATTGTAAGCAACGTAAATTGGGCCTGGCAGAGAGCTGAAAAAGATTGTCCATTTTACATGTGCGAAGCAGCAGTTAACGTCGCCCCACAGTTTTTGGTTGTTGGAACATGTTCAACAATCCATTTCATTATCTTTGCATTTGTTTGAGAAGAGGAATTCTTAACCAGATTTAGCTAAATAGAGGCTGTGTGCTTGACCTTATGAACTTTAAAATGTAAAGTAAAGGCAAAGGAAAAGTTTGATTTCTTGAAAATAGATCTGTTGTATTCAATGTTTTTCACTACTTATCAAAGCAAACAATCTGAACACTCAAACTTATTATCAATGAACTAATGGAAAGAAAGACAGTGATCAGAGTTCAACTTTGGGAAAACGTTGACAAACTCACTGTCCTTGAAGCTAACATAAATAACTTTCCTGTGTTGTTTTAACCTTTTCAAGCATGCCACTTTGCTGGTTTGTGTCCATCTCTTTTTCTCAATGTCCGGTTCGGTATCTGTGTAAGTCATCAATTTCTCTGGCTTTCTGGCAGGAAATAATAATAAAGAATGTAAAGGGCAGATTTGCTGGACTTTGTGTGTGGGTGTTAGCTTTCTCCAAGCCTCACAATTTCTATCAGATAACTGTGTTTTAGGCTCCATAAATCTTCTACATGACCCAGTTGAACTCTTGGAGCTTCTAGCTCTCTGCAAACTTATCAGACTTCTCCTTGGCTTAGCAGAACCTGTATAATGCCAAGTGAGGAACTCGGTAAATGTACAAAACAGATACATATTAGCAGAAAAACTAATGGCTCTTGAAAGAATGTTTGGCAGCTGTTTAGACTTATCTATATTCTCCTATTATACCGATAAACAACTAGTGGGTGTAACCATAAGTGGATGGGGTTACGTGGGCCTAAACGTTTGCTACGCAGAGCACAGACATGTTTTATAATACATCAATATAACTCCCAAATCTAGCAGGTGCAACATGGAGTGAAAGCCTGCAGCTTCATGCATTTTTAAATTATTTGGTCTGAATTAATAAAATTCTGTAATTGGCCTCTATGACCTGCAATTGACTGCTTGAACTTCGAAGTTAGGGTCATTTGGAGCCCAGAAAAAGGTCAAAATCTGGTCACAGCACTTCAACCCCAGTATGGTGAATAAGCACACTTTATAGCTGTGATTTATGCAATTTGGACAGACAGGTTAAGGAGACCTTAAAACATACCGCAGTGCCCCTTCTTTACTGGGTCATAATCTATCCAGAAAATAAATTGCAATTGTCCTCTCTGAAACCTCTTGTGGCTACGTCTTGAAGTGATTTACCATGCAAATTCAGTATATATATTTCCAGCATCTAAGTGTGATGAGTTCACTTTCACAAACAAACATATAGGCCAATTTATCTCAGTTTAAATTCTGCTGAAGCTGAAATATTCTGTCTGAGTAAATTAAACAAAATAATTTCAGTAAACTAAGTTATTTGTATTCAAAAAAGTTTACAATTTTGGGCAGTGAATTAAAATTCAGCGCAATTCATTCTTACTGGGTTACTTGCTTTTACCATAGCAAGTTACAGCTTCAGCAATATCATAAACGTTCAGTCAATTTCCTGCTGAAAACATATAGTGTGAGAGTAGGAAATAGTTTGTCCATGATGTCTCTCATGATACAGTAACCGGCTGACACTTAGAGGTAGATTTTAAACTTAGCAGCCGGGTTTAAAAGATACCTGTTATGGGAGGAGTACGATGGATGACAACCACAACCCCCAGTTTTATGTTCAAGTGGGAAGTTGAAAATCTGACATATGCTGTTTGTGCTAGTACATGAGTCATGGTCGTTTAGATGTCGTGCAATAGGTTACCTGCAGCTCAGAACAAATTAGCATCTTCAGAAGAAAGGGAACACATTGAAAAGCAGGATGGAGGTAATTATTTTAATTGTCTTCATTACTGAAGCTTGTTATAATGCATATGGCATTTTATAAGTTACAACATTGAACAAAGAACATTTGTAACCTTGCTTTTAATTTATTGATATAGAGTAAAATGATACTTTAGCTTACAAAGATTAATGAAAATGGTGGGGGGTGGGGGGGGTGGAATCCATTGATTTACTTGTCAGAGTAAAGCTCTGAAGCTGTAATATCTAAAATTTAACATAGTATCAATTTTTCAGAAGTCAGACAATTGTCGTATACCAAATGTGCATGGTTGGGATATGTTGATTTTACTTTGAAGTTGATATATCTTTACCTATCTATGCAGGAAAACCATTTAAATGGAAGTGTCATTAGATTGGCTGACAAGTGGGCTTTTCAAAGCATTAAATATACAACATGTATAAACTGTATTTACAGAAAATCTGCTGGATGGTTTACATGTCCCAGAGACATAACCAGAAATATTTTACTGTGCATTACTCAAGTAAGATTTCACCTTGAAAAGAGATGTGCTTACAAATAGCAAACATTGATTCCTGTATAATATGCATGGAGACAGTATGTGTCTTGGTGGTGTTTTCAGAACTGTTATACAGGATAAGCTTAGTTATTCAAACATTTGACTGATGAAAATCAATAATTTGACTTATTTAGTGTGTAACATTATACCAACATCTCATTGTTTTGATAGGATAATATAGCCAGTGGAAGCAATTTATGATGTTATCAAAACTGAGATGCTATTACAACCTATAAAACTATTCCATGAATTGTTTTAATTGTAGATGTAAGCAGGAATGCCCATCCTTGGGGTAGGGTGGAAGTTTTGTTCCCTGTGTCAGCATGGTAAGGACTGAGGCACCAAAGATAGTAAGTCTGAGTCTAATTAAAATGAAACTAATGATACATTGGTGCCCATCAATGAAGAGTTGTTCAAAATATGGGAACTATTACTGTTCCTGCAGCAGTGAAGAAAGTAAGTTACCCTGCTCCTCACAGATCAAATTTTGGGTTAGCTAGTTACAGCAAGTGAACCAGAGTGTTAGTTTTCCTGACTGAAGTCCATGACAGCACAAGTATCCTCAGGGAAAGTTAACTTTGGAATGGATGTCTCAAACAGGCATTTGGGCCCATATTTACTGGTGGAAAGGCCGAGTGCCATTTCAAGTACGGATAAGGAATGTTTTATATTGTTGAAGATAGAAAAGTTGTCTGCTCATTCCCCATCAGACAGTTTTGGGTTATCTGCAGTGATCAATTTCAAGCCCCTTAGTTTTTTTTCTTGGTTTATACCTCCTATCATTGATACTGGATTTTGTCACCATTATTTGTTACAAGCTTGTTACAGTACCTAACACATTCTGTAAGCTGCAATATTGCACAGAGAATATTCCTACCTTGGTTGTAATTTATTGATAGTGTGAAATCTTGATTGAGCATTTCAGGGATTAATGAAAGTAGATCAAATGTCCATTGATTTACTTCTTAGAGTAAGGGTTTCAAGTTGCAATATCTAAAATGTAATCCTGTAAGCATTTCTACCATCATGCAGTTGGGGCCCAGGGAATGGTTTGGGAAGCTGCAGTTGTACAAAATTGAATGAGGGGGGCTGTTGCATGCTTGTCAACTTCCGGTGCCACTGACCTTTAACTAGCAGAGGATGGGCAATTTGCCATAGTAATACCCTGAAAGCCTCCCTGTTGTTTTGAGAAAGGGGTCCTCCTGATTAGAAACCTTGTGGAGGGCTGCCTGGTCACCACAGAATTATAGAATTTTCACAGTGCAGAAGGATGCTATTCTTGGCCCATCATGTCTGTACCGTCTCTTCAAAAGAGGATCATTATCTAGTGCTAATCACCTTCTTCTTTCCCCATAACCTTGCAAAGCATTTTTAACCAAATAATTATCAATGTCCTGTTAAATACCTCAATTGAACCTGGCTCCACAACACTTCCAAGCATTGCATTCCCTAACTGCTCACTGAGTGAAAATGTTTCTTCTCATATCAGCCATGGTCCTGTTGCAAATCACTTTAAATCTATGCCCTCTTGCTCTTCTTTGTCTTACAAGCAGGAACAGTTTCTCCTTTACTATTTCCAACCTGCTCTTGATTATGTAAACATCTTTCAGATCTCCACTCAGACTTCTTCTTTCCAAGATAAACCGTCTCAACCTCTCCAATCTGTCTTCTTGCTGGAAGTTTCTCATCCCTGGAACCATTCTTATAAATTGCTTCTACACTGTCTCCAATGCCTTCAAATCCTTCGTATAATGTAAACCAGAACTGAAAATATTACTCCAACTGAGGTTTGACAAGGATCTTGCACAAGTTCAGCATTATCTGATTGCCCTTGTATTCTATGCCCCTATTAACTAAAGTGAGGTTAATCTGTGTTATTTGCTGCTCTTCTCTTGTCCTGCCAGCTTTTGTGTTCTGTGCACATATACACCCGCACTGAAAGAAAATGTGACGTCGCCTTATGATCAGTCACCATCCCCTATACCTCCTTAGTGGAACTTGTCTAGCTGGCTCTGGTGAGCCCCACAATCACAGCAATTTCGGTGTGGTTGCTCTGGGTCTGCTACAATGCTAGTAGTGACCACTGCTCCTTCTCTAGGTGATGATGCTCAGACCAATGAGCTACTGGCCCCTCTCGAATTGGCTGTCAGCTTTTGAGAGTGGGACTTCCTTCAATGAATGCAAATCCTGACTGGAGAGATTATTGCCTGAGAATTGTAAATTCTAGCCAGGGCTACTGTGACTAGTTGAGGCGGGATTGCTCCTGAATTTCTGGCCTGTAAATAGCAACATCACTGCTCTGTTAAATCCTGGTCTATGTTTCAAATCCACTGTCATTACTGTTAGGCTTGATCTGTATCTTCTGTGGCTGTGACATCACTTTGACATTCAGGCTCATATCAAACATTATTTCTGGATTTTGTCATTCAAGTTCATTCTCCATTATTGTCTCTCAGTCTTGTCAATTAAGTTGCTGTTTCCCATCAATGACGCTGAATTCCATCTGGTGAAAATCCCAATATTCTGCTGCCAATACACTATTGATTCTGTTAACTACATTGTAACATCAAAGGTGCAAAACTCTTGCTGACTGGACACTGAATTGAGGATTTTGATGACAACAAATCAAGTGAGTCAATATTCCTTTCATATTTACACATATTATCATCTTTTTGGTGATTATTTTGTTGTTTGAATTACACTTTGAGTATGGTAGAATATTAACTTCTTTATCTAGTAGAAGCTAGCAGCTAAAAAGGTGTAGTAAACTTGCAACTTTCCAATCTAGTCCAGTTGATTGCAATTTTAAACAATAGGTACAAAGAAGTGTAGAAACATAGAACTTAGGAGCAGCAGTAGGGCATTTGACCCTTTGAACCTGCTGTTCCATTTATTAAGATCATGGCTGATCTGTTTGTGGTTTCAACTCCACTTTCTGGTCTGCCCTCCAATAATCATTGATTTCCTTGCCTATCAGAGATTTATCTAATTGTACCTTGAATAAATTCAATAACAAAGTGTGGATGAGGGAAGTTCATTCGATGTTGTTTATACGGATTTTAGCAAAGCTTTTGACAAGGTCCAACATGAGACTGATCGAGAAGGTTAAAGCACATGGAATTCAGGGAGACTTGGCAAAATAGTTCAGAAACTGGCTTAGTAATAGGACACAAAGGGTAGTGGTAGAAGGCTGTTTGAGTGACTGGAGGTTGGTGTCCATCAGTGTACCACAATACGGCCCTTACTGTTTGTTATACACATAAATGATACAGATGAAAATGCAGGGGGAATGTTAAGCACATTTGCAGATGATACAAAGATTGCTGGTGTGGTTAATAGTGAAGAAGATGGTTGTAGATTGCAGGAATATATAGATGGGTTCGTCAGATGGGCAGAGCAGTGGCAGATGGCATTTCACCCTGATAAGTATGAGATGAAACACTTTGGAAGAAACCACACGATAAGGGAGTATGTAATGAATGGCAGGACACCAGGTAGCTTACAGGAATGGAGGGATCTTGGGGTAATTATTCACAGATCCCTGAAGTCAGCAGAGCACGTGAATAGGATCATTAAGAAAGCAAATGGGAAATTAGCTTTCATTAGTCGTAGCATAGAGTATAAGAGCAAAGAGGTAATGCTGGAATTGTACAGAGCATTGGTCAGGCCACAGCTGCTGTTATGGTCACTTTGCTACAGGAAGGATATGATAGCACTGGAGGGGGTACAGAGGAGGTTCACCTGGATGTTGTCTGGGATGAAATTGAGCTATAAGAAGAGACTAGATGGACTTAGATTGTTTTCTTTAGAGTAGCAAAGACTAATAAAGGACATGATTGAGGTATGTGAAATTCTCAGAGGTATGGACAGGGTGAATAGAGAACAGCTGTTTCCCATGGTTGAGGGGTCGATCATGAAACAGCATAGTTTTAGGGTAAGGGGCAGAAGATTCAGAGGGGATTTTGCATCTTTTTTCACTCAGAGAGTGGTGAGAATCTGGAATGCACTGCCTGGGAAGGTAATGGAAGCTGGAAACCTTACAACCTTTAAAACATATTTGGATGAGCACTTGAGATATCGTAACGTTCAAGGATATGAGACAAGTACAGGAAATTGGAATTAGGACACCTTTAGAGGTAGTTATGTTGGGGCAGACTGGATAGGCCAAAGGGCCTTTCGTGCACTGTACGAATCTATGACTCTATGACCCAGTCTCTACTGCTTTCTTGGGAAGAGAATTTCACAAACTAATGACAGACTGAGAAAAAAGAATTCTCATCTTCATCTTAATAGGGAAACTTTTAATTTTCAACTGGGTCCTCTATATACAGTCTTCCCCATCAACGGAAGTGTCTTTCAGGTTTCTGCCCTATCAAAACCCTTCAGGACCTTACATCTTTCATTAAAGTCAGCTTTCATTCTTCTAAACTCCAATGGTTATACAAGTTAAGCACTTCATTGCAAAATTTTGTCAAGTGAACCTTCTCTGAACTGCTTCTCCTGAAATTATATATTTTTTTCAAAGTAAATAGATCAAAACTACACAGTATTCCAGATGTGGTCTCACCAAGGCCCTGGACAGCCACAGTAAAATTTCCCTACCTTAATATTTCATTCTCCTTACGATAAACACTAACATTCTATTTGTCTTCAGAATAATTTGTTGTACCGACATGGTAAGCTTTTGGGATTCATGTACCAAGTCCCTCGTTACTACCAAGTTCTGCAATCTGTTTTCAGTTAAGTAGTGCACTGCTCTTGTATCCTTACCATCCCAAGTGGACAAATTAACTTCTTCCCACAGTATACTCCATCTGTCCACATTTTGCCCACTCACATCACCTGCTATATCTCTTTGCAGAATCCTTTTTGACAACTTACATTTCTAACTAGCTCGGTGTCAGCAAATTTAATTGCCATATATTTGGTCCTTTCATCCCAATCACTATTTGAGATTGTAAATAGTTGAGACCCCAACACTAATGACTAAGATACTCCTTTGTTACAGCTTGCCAACATGAACATGACTCATTGATCCCTTCCGTGTTTCCTGTTTGCTAACCAACTATCCATACAAATATGCTATCACCTGCACCATGTGCACTAAGATTTATAGAATCGTAGAATTTTACAGGACAGAAGGAGGTCTTTCAACCCATTATGTCTGTACCAGCTCCTGAAAGAGCCACCCAACTAGTCCCATTCTCTGGCCCTACCTCCGTAGCCCTCTAATTTGTCACTTAAAAATATATATTCAGTTCTCTTTTGAAACCTCATATGGAATCTGCCTCCACTATTCCCCCAGCCGGTGCATTACTACCAAAGAAGTTTCTCCTCATCTCCTCATTACATTCCAAGCTCTCTTGCTGACAATCTTGAAATTACAAACCTCCTTACTGACGTACAAACTGTTGGAAACAGCATATCCTTCTTCATCCTGTCAAAATTGTTCATGATTTTGAACATCTCAATAAGGTCACGTCTTAATCTTCTCTGCTCCAAGGAGAATAAGTCCAATTTCTTTACCTTTCCTTCTATCTAAAATCCCTCATTCCTGGTATTGTTCTAGTAAATAGCCTTTGCACTCTCTCCAGGGCTTTAACATCCTTCCTTAAATTTTGTTTCCTTAAAAAAAGGGGCAGCATGATGACTCAGTGGTTAGCACTGCTGCCTCACAGCACTAGGGACTCGGGTTTGATTCTAGCCTTGCGCAACTGTCTGTGTGGAGTTTGCACATTCTCCCCGTGTCTGTGTGGGTTTCCTCCAGGTGCTCCGGTTTCCTCCCACAGTCCAAAGATGTGTTAGTTAGGTGGATTGGCCATGCTAAATTGCCCATAGTGTCCAAGGATGTGCAGGCTAGGTGGATTAGCCATAGGAAATGCAGGGTTACAGAAATAGGGTAGGTCTGGGTGGTGTGCTCTTCAGAGGGTTGCTGTGGACTAGCTGGGCTGAATGGCCTGCTTCTACACTGTAGGGATTCTATCATTCTAAAAGTAAGATGCCCAGAAATAACCTTGTACTCCAATGTGGTCTGACCAATGATTTCAAGAGATGTAGCATTACTTTCTTGCTTTTACACTCAATGTCTCTTTTTATAGACCAAGGATCCTATGAGCCTTCTTAACAAGTTTCAACTTGCCTGGTGACCTTTGGAGAGTGATCCACATGAACCCTGAGGTCCCTTTGCTCCTGTACTCCCCTCCAAGTTATACCATTGAACTTGTATTGTTTCTTCATGTATCTTCCACCAAAATGCATTACTTCTCAATTTTCTGCATTGATATTTACCTGCCACAAGCCTGCCTATTGGGCCAACTTGTCAACGTCTCTCTGAATTTGCTCAGCACCATCCTCACAATTTATCCTAGCTTAGAATCATCTGCAAATTTAGAGATTTTGCCCTCGACACCCTTCTCTAAGTCATTTATATAAATCAGAAAAAGCAAGGTTCCCAACACCAATGCCTTGGCAATACCACTTTCACCTCATCTCCCATCCATCCCAAACCTGTGTTTCCTACCATTTAGCAAACTTCTAATCCATGATAAAAACCTATCAACCAAAACATTTCAAATTTGTTAACTAACCAGTCACATGGCACCACATCAAAAGCCTTCCGGAGGTACAAATATACAACATCCACAGCACTGTTCTCATCCACTGCCTGTGTGACTTTGTCAAAGGACTCAATTGAATTTGTCAAACATGACCTGCCTTTGGCAAACCCATGTTAACTGTCTAGTATTAATTTATTTTTCTCAATGTGAATATTTACCTTATCCTATATTATCGCCTCCATCAGTTTTCCCACCATTGATGTAAAGCAGACATGTGCATAATTTCCTGGGTTTTCCTTTGTCTCTTTCATAAACAATAGTATCACATTTGCAATCCTCCCATCCCTTGGGACTAACCTTGTGTTCAGAGAGGCCTGGAAAATTTCTGTCAACAGCTCCACAATTTGCTCCTTACCTCTCTCAGCAATCTTGGATGCATCCCATTTGGGTCTAATAACTTCTTTACCTGGAGTGCTGCCAACAATTTTAGCACCTCTTCTTTATCTCTATACTGCAGTTGTCAACACTCACATTTTCAACAAGGCCTTTGTCACCATTTTCTAATTTGGTAAAGACAGAAACAAATAGTACCTCATATAATACCTCTGCCATATCCTTTCCTTCAGTGAGCAGCCTGCATTGCTTGTTCCTTATGGTCCCTACTCTATCCTTTACTTGACATGAGACGTTATCTGAAGTCTTTTGGAAATCCAAGTATACCACATCTACATGTTCCCTTTTATCTTCCTTACTTGTTACATTGTCAGATATTCTAATAAATTATTTAAGCATGATTTTCCATTCACAAAGCCAGGAGTATCTACTTGATCACTATAATTTTCTAAGTATCCTGCTATAATCTCTTTAATAGTCGATTCTAGCAATTTCCCAATGATCAATGTTGGGCTAATTGGCCTGTAGTTGCCCAGTTTTTATTGTCTCCTTTCTTGAAAAAAGGTATTACACATTAACTATTTTCCAGTCCACTGGAAACCGGCCAACGGCCGGTTACCTCAGATAGTTAGAGCACAGGGCTAATAGGTTTAATTCCCATACTGGCCAATACTGCTGGCCTCTAACCAAGGCCTGAACACTTCCCAAAAGGGCTCTCTTGTGCACAGTGGAAGTATCCCTACCCCTGGACTGGGACGCCTGGGTTCAAGTGCCACCTGCTCCAGATGTGTATAATAACATCTTTGAACAAGCTGATTAAAAAAATGGGGTAAACAAAAAAAAAAAATTACACAGGGAACCTTCTAAAATCTGAGGAATTGTAGAAGATTATAAACTTTGCATCTATGATTTTAGCAACCACTTCCCTTAAAATCCAAGGATGCCATCTGGCTCTGAGGATGTGTCAGGCTTTAGGTTTAGTTGTTTTCCCAGCATGTTTTCCCCAATGATTGTTTTAAGCTAACACGCTACAACTTTGGAGAGAAGGATAGTTGGGAAAAGACACCTTAACCTGTGTGGCCAGGGTGCTCTGGTCTCCACAAGGAATGTCAAAAACTCAATGCCCAGAATTCCGCTCCCTTTGAAACCACTGACTGCTCTGTACTCCTTTCCTTGCCACACTATCTCTTCATTCACCATGATCTTGGCTTAGCTTTCAATGTGGCTGAATTTTGTAGGTAACTCCTTCCCCCATACTTCAGGGTTGTTTTGCTCAGGAAGATGCCCAACAATACGTTATAAGGCTCAAACATGAACTGAATTTATTGCTGTCATTCCTGGATGGACTGGGCTCTAGCTTGGTTGGTTTTTCATTTGAGAGTTAAAATTTCCTTCATGATGATTACAAATTTGATTGAAAGGTTTCTTGTTGTGAATTTCTTTGTGCTAATAAATAAAATAGTTCTCATTGATAAGATTGATCCCTTCATATGTTCATTGCCTTGATGCAAGTAACCTCTTGCATCATGGGGTCTGGCCAACATGCAATTGGCAGAAATGTTGCTTTGCTGCAATTTGACATTTACACAATTTTAATGAATAGCCTCTGTTTCAAAGATTTGTATCACAGCAATGCGAAATGTTCTTGTTTGCGTAATTGAAAGGTGACAACATTGCAAAAAGAAATGTAGGTTAATGCAATGCAGGACTTTACAACACAGTGGTAGGCTTGTGTGTGCATGATTTCACCAAATGAACCTTGAAAACTGAATATCGATACTGACTTTGTTTTGCAATGCAATATATCTTGGAGTTACTTGAGGTGAAATTACATCATGGAATATTATTCTGTGAATATGTTTCTGTGAAATTCTTCATCTTGCTGAAGGACGTCAATTCATTTAAATTAAAGAAGTTCACACATTTGATAAACTAGTGACACAAAGAATTTCATGAAAATATATTATCCACTTTATTTCAACACATTAACATCATTACTGTTACTGGACCACATATTTGATTATTATTGCTACACTAACTGTTTAATCTTTATACACACAGTAATTCAAACTCATGAAGTCTTTGGTTAAACAAATTAGTGTAACCAGTGCAAATTTTCTCTGATAATAAACCATAAGGCAAATACATGAATTTACAATGATGCTGGAAGATGATGAGGTTGAATTATACATCAAAAATCACACCATGCTTGCATATTCTGGATAGATTATAACACCTTTATAACATCTCGCCCCAAAATTTAACAATATTGGTGCAAAAGAATAGGGTGGTATTTGTATCTGAATTGTTACATAAGTTTATATTATAACTACAATTCATATCCATAAACAAATCGTCTAAGGATTTAATGCATTCCCATCCCACTTTGTTACTTGCATTTTAAAATCAAACAAAGCATTACAATAAAAATTAAAGTAAACTGGCATAATAGTTGCATTTCAATCAATATTCTGTTGATACCTTACTAATATAGCCTTTTTCAATATAAATATTAGAGTGGTCTTTTCCCTTTGTATCTGCGGGAAGTACATGGAACAAGGAACAGCAGCAAGAGAAAGCAATGTTGCTTCTTTAAGGATATATTGTAAAGGTGCTTAACAGTGCTACAGATGTCATGTAATCTGTATTCTAATAAGCATTTATACACTTATCTTCCAATTTACAGTGTATAGCTTTGAAGGATTAGGTGAATTTGCATAATTTCACATTTTTGGAAATAGTGTAAAGAACTTGAGCTAAATCCCTTGTTTTAACATAAATTAGATAATATTCTTCAAAGTGGTGCTTAGCAGCTTTCTTTCGATGCAAACAGTCTTATGTAATGTAACGCAAAATGAAATGCAGAAGCTGGAATTATGAAATAAAATCAGAATATGTTGAAAAAATTCAGTAGGAGCTGATGAAATCCTAAAAGAATGACCGAAGAGACAAAGACTTCCATTGATATAAAACCTTTCATGACCACAGGACTTAGCAAAGGATTTTAGTCAATGAAGTACTTTTGAACTGCCATCACTGTGAGGACTTGAAGCAACTAGTTTTGACACCGCCAGCTCTCACAAACATCAACATGGTAGTGACTGCGTATTTTTTATGGTGCTGACTGAAGAATGAATATTTTGCCAAGAAAGTGGGGACAACTCCCCTACTTTTCTTCAAAAAAATTAGCTTGACTTGTGTTAAGTACTTCAGTGGGACTTTAAGCCAAAACCTTCCAACGGAGAAGCAAGGCTGTTACCAGCTCAGCTATAGTTAACAAACAATAACAGAAATTGCTGGAGAAATTCTGGCAGGATCTGTGGCAGGAAAACAGAGTTAATGTTTTGAGTCCAGAGACCCTCTTCAGAACGTTATATTTGAAATATTAACTCTCGTTTCCTCTTGTCTTTCAGTGTTGCCAGCATTTTCTGTTTCGTGAAGCTGCCTTTTGAATTGTTTATCAAATGGTTGTTTAATATGATACGTATAAAGGACAATTTGTGCTGTAGGGAAATGATTATCCAGGATTTTGTCAACAGCATGTCATTCCGAACATATCAACCAGAACTCAGCACTGCTTCTGTTTTCTCTATTTTTGCCTTTTCCTATGTGATTATAATTAAAATTCTAAGTGCCAGAGGCATTCATGAAAAACACACTCGCCGTCAACTTCTCAAGGGCAACTGGGAATGGACAATAAATGCTGGCACAGACAGTGACATCCACATCCCCGTGACTTGAGTAGAAAATAACATTTACCCACTGGGGAAGTTTCTCATTGGTGAAACCTGGCACTGGTGCCTTTACTGGTGACCTCTTAAAAAGACTTTTCTGGTCAAAGAGAGAGCTTTTGCAACATGGCTATGACTTTTCTGCCCAATTGTATTGCTTTACTGCAACTCCCCCATTTACAGGAGTGGGAGAGGGTGCCTGGCTATCATCTTCAACTGTTCATTTGAATTTCTAAGTTCTATACAAACATCACTCTCCTCTTTTCCACATCCTAATCAACACTGTTTACTGGTGAAAACCAGCTTTTAAATGTGTGCTTTAGTGACCATCAGCTAGTCTCCATTTTCTGTTGAGCATGCCCTTAAAGTGACCATTCTTTCACAACATTGGTGTACATGACAACATGGTGTAGATATTTTTAAACTTTTTAAAAATTTTTCATATATGTGATATTGTTAATTGTTCAGACTAGCTCGCTCAGAGAGCGAAATGTACTGACATGCCTCATAGTTGAGCAAATATCAACATTTACAGGGGAGTTGGGAAAATATGATGGATTGGAAAATACACATTAAAAACTTTGGCAGATAGGCAATGGTTAACATTTAAAGAATCTGTGCTTGGTTTTCACAAAACAAAACATACATTCCTACAAAAGGCAAAAATAACCAAGAGTGCAGTGCTTAACAAGACAGGTAGAAAATAGTATTGAATCAAAAGAGTAGGCTTATGACTTGCCGAAAAGGTTTTAAGCTGGAGAATTGTAGAATTCAGCAAAGAAAGACAAATAAATTGATAAAGAGGGAACAGACTATGAATTCAAATGGCACAAACATAAAAATAAATTCTAAAAACTTCTGTGGGAATGTAATAAAGACAAATGTGGGTCTATTACAAGCAAAGATGGGAGAATTTACGATAGGTAATAGACAAATGGAGAAGACAGAAGAAGACTCCAGAAATAATCAAGATCCAAGGATCTACTGAGGGTGTGAAACTAAACTGAATTAATATTAGTAAAAAGGTAGCATTGATGAAGTTAATGGGACTGAAAGTTGACAAATTTTTGAAGACCTTCTCCCTGGAGTGTTAAAAGAGATGGCTCATGCATTGGTGGTCCCTTGCGGATGAGGATGACTCTCTCCCACTGTCAAGGTGAGTCCCTATGTGGCTGTACAGACCGATGCAGCTACTGCAGGCTGTGTTACATTTGGGGCAGAAGATGGTCATGGGAAGGGGTGGGAGGGAGCTTGGTGTGGCAGTGCGCTCCTTTTGTTGTTTTCTCCTGGTTTCCATTTTCCCAATGGCAAGTCTGGAAATGCCCAACGCCTCCCCGGATGCTCCTCCTTCACTTTGGACAGTCTTGGGCCAGTGATTCCCAGGTGTCTGTGGGAATGCTGCACTTCACCAGTGAGACCTTGAGGGCATCACTGAAGTCCTTCCTCTGTCCACCTGGGACTTGCTTGTCATTTTGAAGCTGGGAGTGGAGCACCTGCTTGTCTCACGTTGGTCATGCAGATGACATGCTCAGCCCATCATAGTCAGTTAAAAGCTAGTCAGTCCCTCGATGCTGGGGCTGTTGGCCTGGTCGAAGATGCTGGTGTTGGTGCATCTTTCTTCCCAGTGGTTCTGCAGGATCTTACACAGGCAGCGTTGGTGGTACTGCTGCAGCGCCTTGACATGTCTGCTGTAGACAGTCCACATCTCAGAGCCCTATAGGAGGGTGGGAACCACTACAGCTCTCTAAACCAAGATCTTGGTGTCAGATCTGATGTTGTAATCCTCAAACACCATTTTCCTCAGGTGGCCAAAGGCTGTGCGAGCACACTGGAGGTGGTGCTGGATCTCTTCATCAATAACTGCTTTGGCCAACAGGACACTCCCGAGGTATTGGAAGTGGTCAACATTGTCTAAGGCCTCCCTGTGGACATTGATGATTGAGGGTTTTCTCCACAATGCCAGGCCAGTTTGGTGGATGACCTTTGTCTTCTGGAGGTTCAGGGTGAGACCCATGCTCTCATATGCCTCCGTGGTGACGATGGTCTGGAGTACATCCTCTGAGATTGCACATACACAAGCAGCATCTGTGTACTGCAGCTCAATGACGCTGGTTGGTGTGACTTTGGTTTTGGCTTGAAGGTGGCAGAGGTTCAATAACTTTTCACAGATTCTGTAAGTTAGCTCCACTCCAGCGGGGAGCTTGTCGGCAGTGAGGTGAAGCATTGCAGCAAGGTAGATCAAAAACAGTATTGGAGCAATGATACAGCCCTGCTTGACACCAGTCTGAGTGGGGGGAATGCCAATTGTCATTACTATAATTTCAATGTCATCATGGAGCAGGCAAAAAGGTTGGTGACAAATTTCATGGTGTAACCAAAACTCCATAATGTTTCCTAATTGATGGTATCAAAGGCCTTTGTAAGGTCAAAGTAGGCCATGTGCAGGAGTAGGTTCTTTTCTTTGCATTTCACCTGCAGCTACAGATAACTGCAGAGATTTTGGAGGCTTTAATTATTGTCTTTCAATTTGTTATTAATTCTGCAATGGTGCCTGCAGATTGGAAGGTTGCAAATGTAATCCTACTGTTTAAGAAAAGAAGGAGAGAGAAAATTAACAACTACAAACCTGTTAGCCTAAAATTGGTAGAATGGAAAATTCTAGAATCTATTATAAAGGATATGATTACTGGATATTAGAAAATAATTGATTGGATTTAACATGGATTTATGAAGGACAAATCATGCTTGTGATTGTCCCTAATGAGTGCAAGACTAAAACTTTGACAAACTTGGATTTGATTTATTGTTGTCACATGTAGCGAGATACAGTGAAAAGTGATGTTTTGCGTCGTCTACAGACACACAAAGTGCATCATGGCAGCAGAACAAAGTGCAGAAAACAGTGTTACAGCTGCAGAGAAGATGCAGTGAGAGAGACCAATATTAACATTTGAGAGGATCATTCAAAAGTCTGATATCAGTGGGGAAGAAGCTGTTCTTGAATCTGTACGTACGTGTATTAAAACCTTTATATCTTCTGCCCAATGGAAGAGGGGGGGTAGAGAGTATAACCAGGGTGGGAGATCTTTGATTATATTTGCTGCTTTCCTAAGGCAGCGGGAAGTATGGATAGAAGGCTAGTTTGTATGATGGACTGGGCTGTGTACGGAATCCTCTGTAATTTCTTACAGTCTTGGGAATAGCAGTTGCCGTACCATACATCCAGATAGGATACCTTCTATGGCTCATCTATAAAAATTGGTAATAGTCTTTGTGGACATGCTGAGTTTCCTTAGCCTCCCAAGGAGTAGAGACATTGTTGTGCTTTCTTGACCATCGCACCATGGATGTAGATGGACTAGAACAGATTGTTGGTGATCGTTGCTCCCAGGAACTTGACACTGTGGGACATCATCACCTCAGCACCATTGATGCACCCAGGTATGTGCCCACCACTCTGCTTCCTGAAGTCAATGACCAGCTCTGTGTCTCTTTTCACCAATACTCAAAATCTATACTATCAAATGACCAAGTTATAAATAACTGTCACCACAGATAATTGATTAATTGATACTTATCCACCATCTCTAAAATTTATGCTTTTAATCATCTCCATTAAAAATCAATAAGACTTAACGTGTACAATCTTCTGAATTGCTAGTAATTAATTTTAAATTATGCCTCTGTATATTTGCACTACTGACATTTTAATGCCATCATACAACTTCAATATGACATAGTTGAGATATTTCAAAATCAAAATGATTCAAATGTAATAATAAGCTTTAGATAAGCAAATAAATTATTGAAATCTTCTTTTCCGTGATATCAGGGTAGATTTTGCAAGATCCAGCTCTCAGTGGGTTTGGGTGAGAAAATTTACTGGTTGACCTTGATGACTTGTTTCCTTGGCCTTTCAATGGGTGCCATAATTTGATTTGATTTATTGTTGTCACATTTATCGAAGTACAGTGAAAAGTTTTGTTTTGTGAGTAATACAGGTAGATCATAGCAAACAACAGCATACAATCATAGTGTGCTTTGATAGAATGAGGCATACAAGGTTACAACTGCACAGGAGGTGCACAAAAGCAAGGTCAACATGAGATTTGAAATCAGAGAGGTCCATTCAGCAGTCTGATAACAGCAGGGAAGAAGCTGTTCTTGAACCTGTTGGTGCATGTGTTCAGGCTTCTGTATCTTCTGCCCCACAGAAGAGGTTGGAAGAGAGTATTACCAGGGCTGGAGGTGTCTTTAATGATGTTGGCAGCCTTTCAACTGCAATGAGAACTGTAGATGGAGTCCATAGATGGGAAGTTGGGTTCTGTGATGGTCTGGGCTGTTAACACAACTTTCTGTAGTTTCTTACAGTCCTGGGCAGAGCAGTTGCCATACCAATCTGTTAAGCACCCACATGGAATGCTTTCTAACAAAGAACAAAGAAAATTACAGCACAAGAACAGGCCCTTCGGCCCTCCAAGCCTGCGTCGATCCAGATCCTCTATCTAAAACTGTTGCCTATTTTCCAAGGATCGGTATCCCTCTGCTATGGTGCATCCATAAATGGTGGTGAGGATCCTTGTAGACATGACCAATTTCTTAAGCCTCCTGAAAAGGAAGAGGCACTGTTGTGCCGCCTTGCCCTCCATGGGAAGTCCAGGACAGATTGTTGGTTATCATCACTTGTAAGAAGTGGTCATCTGTAGTATAGTGGTTAGTATCCTCGCCTGTCACGCAGAAGACCAGGGTTCAATTCCCTGCTGGGGAGGATCCAAGCATTTATGGGTGGCATGGTGGCTCAGTGGTTAGCACTGTTGCCTCACAGCGCCAGGGACTCAGGTTCAATTCCACCCTCGGGCGACTGTCTGTGTGGAGTTTGCACATTCTCCCCGTGTCTGCGTGGGTTTCCTCCAGTTGCTCCAGTTTCCTCCCACAGTCCAAAGATGTGCAGGCTAGGTGGATTGGCCATGCTAAATTGCCCATAGTGTTCAGGGATGTGTAGATTAGGTGGATTGTAGGGGGATGGGTCTGGGTGGGATGCTCTGAGGGTTGGTGTGGACTTGTTGGGCCGAAGGGTCTGTTTCCACACTGTAGGGATTCTTAAAAAAAAGAAGTTGACGGTCTTGACCCTTTCCAACTCAGCTCCATTGATGTGTATTGGGATGTATCCTCCTTCTTTCTTCCTGAAGACAAAAATCAATTCTTCTTTTTGCTGATGTTGAGAAACAGATTGTAATCATTGCACCATGACACCAAGCACTCTATCGCCTTCCCGTATTCTGACTCATCATTGTTTGATATCAGCCTACAACAGTGCTGTGGTCAGCAAACTTGTAGATAGCGTTCATACGAAATTTGGCTACACAGTCGACAGTGTACAGTGAGTAGAGTAAGGGGTTGAGTAGGCATCCTTGTGGGAGGCCAGTTTTGACAATTGTCTTGGAGGAGGTACTGTTGTCTCTCTTTATTGATTGTGGTCTGTGTGTCAGGTAGCTGAGGATCAAGTTGCAGAGGGTGGAGCCAAGACCTAGGACTCAGTTTTGGAATTAGTCCAGTAGGGACTATGGCGTTGAAAGCGGAGCTGTAGTCAATGAGTAGGAGCGTGACATAGATGTCTTTGTTGTCCAGATATTCTAGGGATGAGTGTAGGGCTAGAAAAATGGCATTTGCTGTGGACTTGGGAATAAGACCACAGTGCCATATACACAGTTACTTTAATGTTGAAATCCCACTGGCCCAATATTTAATGACTTCAGGCAAAGACTTGCTTATACTACCAGTCTCACCTGTCATAATTTGCACATTGGGATCCCAGAGATATGGCTTGTACAAGGGGAACAAACAGTGGGTGAAAGCACGTTTTGTTTGTGGTTATTTTATTTAGGGGGTGTTGAAATGCATTTTGTTGTACTCAATTTTCCTCAGTTTTGTTGGGTTGTCCTCAATATTTACATGTTGCTCTCATAGCAAGGCAACTCGCTGTTAAAGCCATCATGTTTATTGTGTCTTTGGGTTTCTCAGAAACATCTTGATGATTATCTAGCATTAAATCAGTGTACTGTCAATCTTAGTGCATTTTGGATTTCTACCGGGTTTTCAAGCTGTAATTGCTGTGTTGCATTCTTGACCCAATCTGAGGCCCTCTATGTATGCACTCACTGATGCTACTGGGAGCTCATTACCATAAATTAAAATCAGCGCCAATGGCATTGAAGTCCCCAAATCCCATGATTTGTGCTCCCATTGCACCATTGGTAATTAAAGATGAGTTAAAAGAAGTATTCCTGTTGCCAGTATCATCTGAATGGAAATTCTTTCCTTTGGAGCCTGCAGCCTGAAGAAACTTCCAAAAGAAATTAGTGGAGCTACTTAAAGCTCCTAAATCATTTTTTTCTCACCTGCATTGAGTGTTAGACTTGCAACTAGTTGGTCTTTGACATGAGCAGGGATATTTTACCCCTTACAATATGATTAACATCTGAGAGAAATGTGGCTGCCCACTTGCTTTAGTCTGTTTTACATTGTCACACCAGGTCAAATTCCAGCTCTTTGTGTGGATAGCCCTTTGAAAAAAAAAATCCTCTCAACCCATGCTGCTGATCCTGCTGAGAAATAGCATGAGCATTGGATTATGATCCTAACCTGCCATCTTCAGTTTCCACAGAACCATTCAAGCCAGCGTTTGCACACTATGATGCCGTGTGCAAAGGGGCATTATGTGATGGTTCAAATTTGTATAGAAATATATGTATGGGTACATGAATTAGGAGTACAAGTAGGCCATGTAGTCCCATGAGCCTGTTCTACCATTCAATAAGATCATGACTGATTTGGTTGTGACCTCATATCTGCATTCCTGCCTATCCCAATATTATTTCACACCCTTGCTTAATGAGAATGTATCCATATCTATCTTAAAAATATTCAAAACCTCTGTGAAATAATTGCACCGAGGCTGGTATCCCATTATGAAGTCACGCTTTATTTACACGTGGAGAGTCCTTGACACAGATCCAGTTTCCTCAGAACCGGCTCTCAAAGTGAACAGAATCTCTGACACTCCTGTTTATAGCTGTCAGCCAGGGCTTCCTGATTGGAGCTGTTAATCTGGTCCAGTCAGGGAACATGTATTCAACGTATGGTTGACCTCATTATAATCACTACATCCCTCCCCCTCTGAGTCTTGGCACAGTGTGGTTCTTTTTTTTAAGCTCCTCTTGGGGTGTTTTAGCAGCAGGTCAAGTTCCTCCATCTCTGCCTCTGATACGCATGGTGTGTAATACACAGTAATTCACCTCTTGTGCCTGGAGTGTTGCGGAAGAAATCAATTCTCCTCTTCTGGCAGCAAAAGTATTGAGGTGATAACATCTGCTGCGTCCATCTCAGATCCTGAGGTATCTTCAACACTTGACAGAGAGGGAAAACCCACAGGTTCCAGAGCAGTCGGAATAGTAGTCGAGGAGCCAGGCAAGTTTTGCTCCCGCACAGATTGTGAGTTTGCAAACTTAATTTGGTCCACATATTTGTTCAGAACTGTCGCACCTACCCAAACTTTACATGTCATTGGACCTGACTTAGCATCAATATGCCTCTTATCCATGCAAGGCCATTCCCATGGTTCCTACCCCAAACTTTACCCCCGAAGCAAACTGTCGCATTTGCTTAGTGGAGTCTTATGTTTGGCATTAGCATTCCTGATGCCATTTCACCCTCCCCTGCAAGGACTGGGAAGATCAGGCTTAATCTGGTGCGGAGTCTTCTCCCCATTAGCAACTCTGCTGGAGATATCCCTGTAATTGCATGTGGCATGGCCCTTTAATCGAACAGGAATTGGGATAGTTTGGTATCCAGTGAAGCTGTAGGCTGTTTCTTTAAGCCTGCCTTCAAAGTTTGGACTTCCATTGGACGGTTCGTTCTACCAGAACATGGGATTAGGAATAGTATGGAATGAAGAATACCTTTGACTTTAGGAAATACTCAAATTCCCTGCTGGTAAACTATGGCCCATTATCTGTGACCAACACTTCCAGGAGTCTGTGTATTGTAAAAGATGAGTTCAATTTTTCTATTGTCGTCCCCTTGTTTGATGAACAAACTCTATGCATGTCCAGCCACTCTGAGTGGGCATCCACAATGACTAAGAACATTGAGCCCATGAAAGAACCTGCATAGTCAACGGATAACTGAGTCCAGGAGTTACCCAGCCATTCCCAGAAATGTGAGAGAGCTGCTGGCCATAATTTTTGTCTTTGTTGGCACTCTGGGCACTGCCCCACCAACATGGCGATGTCTGCATTCAGTCCTGGTCACCAGACATAACTTCTTGCCAACATCTTCATTTTGGAAACCTCTGGATGACCCTGGTGGAGTTCAGCCAGTATCTTGCAGCAATCTTTGCTCGGGACAATCACTTTTGGCTCCTCATAATAAAATGCTGGTCCCTCTGAGTCCAAAAAGGTTTCAGTTCTGGTTATGACAGCCCTCTGGTTTCCCCCATTAACACCAGCTTTTTCAGTTTTGCCAGGACCAGATCTCTCTGCATCCAAAGTCTGATGTTGTCAGCTGTGACTGGAGTTTGTGCAGAAAATTTAAAACCAATATGGACTCTTCCAGTGGTGGTAATACTGGTGGTATACCTCCCAGTGGGATGAGGCTCAATGCGCCCGCATTTGCTACTTGGCCTCCTGGATGGTGTTCTATCTTGTAACTGTACAGACTTAGTATTAGGTGCCATTGCTGAATTCGGTCTGAAATTATGGGCAGCATTGCCTTGTCCTCTTCAAGTAGCCCTAGAAGGGGTTTGTGGTCCATTATTATATTATAAATTTACATCTGTAAAGATATCGGTGGAACTTTGTGACTCCAAAAATGACCATCAAACCTTCCATCTCTATCTGCGAGTATTTACACTCTGCTTTAACCAAAGTCCTGGATGCATTCACGATTGGGCATTCTTCTCTATTGGGTGACCTATGAGCTAATACTATCCAAATGCCATACGGGGAGGCATCACATGTCAATACCAGATCTTGCTTGGGATCAAAGCCTTAGAGGATGATAGCAGTTTCTTCACTTCCCTGAAAACTACGGCTTGGCTATGTGACCATTTCAAAGGCTGATCCTTTTTTACGAGTTGATGCAAAGGTGTCAGGATGGAGGCCAAGTTTTGTATGAACTTTATGTAATAATTCACCAGCCCAATGAAAGACCTAAGCTCTAGTACAGATGTGGGAACTGGGGCAATTTGATCTTCCTCACTTTATCTTCCACTGGTGTGGCCCAGTCTTGTCGACTCTGTAGCTCAAGTAGGTCACTTAGGGTGCCTGGATCACACAATTTTTCCCTTCTAAGGCATATGTGTGCCTGGGAGAAATGTCTAAGGATTATGTACAAGTTCTCTATGTATTGTTTTTGGTCTTCCCCATTATCAGCATGTCATCCATAGAAATGGCGACCTGGGGCAGAGCTTGTAAAATGTTCTCCATCGTCCACTGAAAAACTTCACGGGCTGATGATACATTGGCACTTATACATTATTATATACATTCTTATACATTGGCACAAATAAATTGTAGTATATTCTGGGAATCCTCATCTAACCAAAATTGCAAGTACGCATGGCTCATGTCCACCTTTGTGAACGATAGCACCCCACTCCAGCTTTGTGTATAAATCCTCTATGCAAGGGATTGAGTTTTGGCCAACTGCGAAAAGCGGTTAACCATTTGTTTAAAATCCCCACAAAGATGAACCGAACTGCTGGGCTTTACGATCGGTATGACTGGTGCTGCCCATTCAACAAACTGGACTGGTTTAATAATTCCTTCGCATTCCAGCCACCTGATTTCTGCCCCTATTTTTGTCTGTAAGGCAAATAGCATTGGGCGGGCCTTACAGAATCATTGAACGTGACCTTGGCTCCTTTGATAGTCACTAGACCTCACTGAAAAGATTCCAGGTATTTAATTAGGACGTCACTCAGGTAGCCATTTTCTCATCGAAAAATATTGAACCAATCCAGGTGGATCTTTCTCAACCAATTTCACCCCATCAAACCCGAGCCTTTTACTATAATCAGTGGTAACTGAACCAGCTGCTTCTCATAAGAGACTGGAACCGAAGGTGTACCTTTAATCTGTAATGGTGTCTCGGTGATGGTTCTCAATCTAACCGATCTGTTGTGCAAACTTAAGATTTGGAGTCCAGAGTGTATATTGGTAGACTGGTTCTGTGATCACCTAAATAGCTGTGCCAGAATCAACCTCCATTCGAACTGGATGACCATTTAAACAGACATTTATTTTGATTGGTTCTAATTTGGATGTTGCTAAGCCATTTAACTGTTCCAAACCAGATGTAGGTGGACTTTCCAGGGCATGCACTGGATACCGGCCTGTGAGTTCTCTTACTCACTTTAGATCTAGTGTGACTCTTTTACTGTCTTGAGTTCACATACGGCAGCAATTACAATGGCTTGCCTGCCCGGATCCTGAAGAAAATTTTAACCGTTTGGCCGAGGCTTGGCTTTGTTTTGGGATATTTGCTGTGGGCTGACTTAGACACCCTCTGTTCAGGATTTGTCCTGAGTGAGGCTATGCAATTGCCTTGACACAAGTGGTGTTCACCAAGCTCAGTTAGACTGGCAAGAGTGTCCACTTCCATCAGAATACCCTGCAACTCCTATTCTCCACTTGCCACATTTTCTAATCATAAAGCCAGTTTGAAGTCCAGTTAGGCTTCAGCTAGTAAGTGTTTTTGCATGGTTACATGATTAATTGCACATGCGAAATGGTCTCTCAGCATCTCATTAAGGGTTAAACCAAAGTTACATACCTGTGCCAGTCATTTTAACCTTGTCAAAAATTCTGATACCCATTCCCTTGGTTCTTGAAATGCCAAGTAAAACCTATAGCATCTCAGAATTAGAGGAGGATTGGGGCTGTAATACTCCTTAACTAAATCCGTCAACTCTTGGAAAGTTTTAGTATCTAGTGCATCAGGGAAAGTTAGGCTCTAATAACCGATAAAACTGTGGGTCCACAAGCTGTCAGGAGAATTAGTCATTGTTTTTCATCTGCCCCAATGTCATTTGCCAAAAAAATACATTCTTTCCATATACTGAGGCAAGTCTTTGATGGCAGTATCAAACGAATCAAGCTTCCCAAATAATGGCATGATGCCAGAAATGGTTACCCCAACTCAAAGACAACTGTTGCAAGTGAATTTTTTCAGGAGCATGCTTTTCTGTCATTGTAACTGAAATAACTGCACAGAGGCCGGTATCCCGTCACCAAGTCTTCCTTTATTAACACATGGAGAACCTTTGATGCTGATCCAGCTCTCAGGGTGAACAGGATGTCTGACACTCCTGTTTATATCTGTCAACCAAGGCTCCCTGATTGGACCAGATTAACAGCCCCAATCAGAGAACTCATAATCTATGAGGTCCACCTGGCTGACCTCATTACAATCCCTACACGCTCCTTTCTTGAACTTTTCAGAAGAGTTCCAAAAGATTCATGACCATCTGAGAGAAAACAATTCATTTTACCTGATTTTCAAATAGTGACTCCTTGTTCTAGATTCTCCCTAAAGAGGAAACATCCTCTGCACAGCAACCCTTTCAAGACAATTCAGAATCTTACATGGTACAGAGGACTTAGGAAGAAATAATGAGAGATTGTCAGAAAGGCATGGTGGTAATCATGGGAGATTTTAATCTCCTCATCACTTGCACAGGTGACTTCTTTCCACTTTAATTTCTCATTTCTACCCAAACTGTTTACACATCTTGATTTCCTAAACTTGGCTCACTCTCTCTATTGGATTAATTTCACAATTAATAAACAAAGCCACACCTCCACTTTGTCATTGGTAAATGTACTGCGCTCTTCCAAATTCAAGTTCCAATCTATGACATCCTGCAACCATATCTCTGTAATGGTTATGAGATCAATCTTATTTCTGATCTCAGCTCAGCTGTTTTATTTTGAATGCCACATGCATTAAGCTGCAAAACAAATAGCATTATACTTTTAATATCACCCTTTCATTCTCCTTGTAAATTCTAGTTTTGTTTGTTGGTTCATTTTTAGATTTGTACTGTCTATCCCTCCCTGCCTTCGCCTATTGATCATTTTCCATATTCATACGTATCATTTTGGCTTTGATTTTAAGCATTGAACTACCACTTCTTCCCAAATTTGATGCCTTTCCCACACTACTTAGTTGAAAATGCTCTCCACTTTTCTGGTTATGCAGTTGATTAAATACTGGCCTCTGCTTTGTAAAGATGGAGACCATTCCATAGATTCAGATCTCACATTCCTCAGTACTAGTGTCAGTGCCATATGAACCAAAACCCACTACTCCCACACTAGACTTTCAGCAACACATTCATCTCTATAATCTGATCTGTCCTTTTCCAATTTGTATGTAGTTCAGGTAATAAATCAGAGATTATGACCTTTGAGGCTCTGCCTATTTTGGTGTCTAACTCTTCATTCTGCATATGCAGAATCTTCTTCTCTGTCCTGCCAATGCTACTGGTACCTACCTGGATTACGACAACTGGATGCTTCTCCCCTCCCACTGCAAGTTCATCTCTAGCCCTGAGCATATATACCCCAATCCCTCAGCAGACAACCGAGCATTCTGTGCTGGAGAAAACGGTGTCAGTGTCAATAATATACTGTCTCCTACTACCTCTACATTCCTCCTTACTTCCCCATAATGAATGGCTTTCTGCACGAATGGTGCCATAGTCTCTGAGCCAAACTTGCTCAAACTTCAAGCACTTGCCGCAGACATGTTTGCTCTAGACCAAAGTGGCACCCAGGAATGCTCACGTGCTGTGACTGTGACACACCACATACCCTCCCATCCTTAGTTCTAGCAAACTACTTAATTATGTTATTTCATATTCATTTTTATATTTAGTGATGCTTTTCGAGACTCTAATCACATGCTGTGTGAAAAGTTTGTTTTTCTCACCTTGCATTTGCTTCTTTGTAAAACACTTTAAATTTGTGTCCTCTGCTTCTTGAGTGGGAAATGTTTCTCCCTATCTACTCTCTCCAGATTCTTCATGATTTTGAATACTTCTATCAAACACCGTCTCTTATCCAGGGAAACTAGTTTCAACTTCGCTCAAAACTTAAGTTTCTCATCCCTCAAGCCATTCTCATAAACCTGTTCTGCACTCTGTCCAAAGCATTCACGTCCTTTGAAGTATGGAACCCAGAATTGTACGTACACCTAACTAGTGTCCAATATAAATTCAGCATAACCTCCTTGCTCATGTATTCTATGCCTCACTAATGAAGCCTGAAATACTGCATACTTTATTACTGGATCTCCTGCCACCATTAATGAATTGTACACACGTACACCTAAATCTCTCTGTTCCTGCACGCCCTTGAGACTAGGACCATTTATTTTCTATAACATAAACAGAAAGTGCTACAGAAACTGATAAATCTGGCAGCATCTGTGGAGAGAGTTAATGTTTTGAGTGCAATATGACTCTTTCTTTTAGAACTGAAGGGGCTAAAATATATTGGTTCTTATGCTGTTGACAAAGAGGAAAGGGTGGCTCAGTGGTTTGCACCAATGCCTTACAGCGCTATGGAACCGGGATCGATTCCACCCATAGGCGACTCTGTGTGAAGTTTGCATGTTCTCCCTGTGTCTGTGTGGGTTTTCTCTGGGTGCTCCGGTTTCTTTCCACTGTCTAAAGATGTGCAGGTTAGGTGGATTGGCCATGCTAAATTGTCCATGGTGTCCAGAGACGTGCAAGCTAGGTGGATTAGCTATGGGAGATACAGGGTTACAGGTATAGGGTAAGGGGGTGAATCTGGTTGGGATGGACTCAATGGCCCTACATGGCCTGCTTCCGTGTTATAGGGAATCTATTTAAAAAAAGCAAGTGGAACAAATTATCAAGATGCATTGAGGAAAAGGCAAAGTGAATACTAATTGTAGTAGAGGTGAGATATAAATGTTAATGTAGATGTAGGCATTAGAAGCAGAAAGTAGGTCTGCTGAGAGCAAACCTATGTAAGCAAAACATTGAGGGGAGGGGTGAAGATAGTATAATCAAAATGGAGGACAATGTTCATGGTCTGAAGGACTTTTGTCCATAAGTCTGTGAAGTTGCTCAGCATAAAATGAAATGCTTTTTTTTTATTTACTCATGGTATTAGGTGTTGCTGGCTGTCCTGCATTTGTTACCCATTCCTGGTGGTGAGCTGCCTTCCTGAACCGCTGCAGTCCATGTGCTGTAGGTAGGGCCCCAATTCCATTTAGAAGGAAATTCTAGGATTTTGACTTCGAAACGTTGGAGGAAAGACTATACATTTCCAAGTCAGGTTGCTTTGTGGATTTGAAGGGAACTTGCAGGGGGTGGTGTTCCCATATACCTGCTGTCCTTGACCTTGCAGGTGGAAGTGATTGTGGGTTTAGAAGGTGCTGTCTTTGTCGAATTTCTGCAGTGCATCTTGTGGATAGTATATAATGTTGCTACTGAGTGTACGTGGTGGAGGGATTGGATGTTTGTGGATGTTGTACCAATCAAGTGGGCAGCTTTGTCCTGGATGGCATCAAGCTTCTTGAGTGTTGTTGGAGCTGCACCCATCCAGGCAAGTGGGGTGTATTCCATCACACTCCTGATTGTGCCTTGTAGATGGTGGACAGGGTTTGGGGGAGTCTGGAGATGAGTCATTCATCACAGTATTCTTAGCCTCTGACCTGCTCTTGTAGCTACTGTATTTATGTGGTGCATCTAGTTGAGTTTTTCATCAATGATAACCTCCAAGAGGTTGATAGTGTGGGATTCAATGATGGTAACACCATTGAATGTCATGGGGGGCGATGGTTAGATTGTCTCTTATTTCAGGTGATCATTGCCTGGCATTGTGAGTTAGCATCTGAGCCCAGGCCTAGATGTTGTCCAGAATTTCTTGTGTTTGAACACGAACTGCTTCAGTATCTGAGGTGTCACAGATGGTGCTGAACATCTTGGTGTTCCTGTACCTTCACTGGAATATAGTGGCAGCCCTAGCACAGAAACATCAGCATGAAAGCAAGTGACTTGGAGGTCAGGGTTATTCATAAGTACAAAATGGAAGTGTTCTATAAAGCAATCCTCCAGTCAGTGTTTGGTGGCAACAATATAAAGGAGACTGCAATTGGAGGAATGAATTAAGTAGACCAGATTGGAAGAAGTACAAGTAAATTGCTGCTTGACTGGAAATTATGCCGAGAATTAGGGTTTAGGACAGTGAGGAAGGAGGAGGTAAATACGCAAATGTTTTACCTTGTGCAATTGCATTGAAATGTGCCGGGGGTGGGGACGGAGCAGATGTGAATAGGTCTTTGTAATGACATAGCAGTAGACGAGAATGTTGTGGATATTCCCTGAGAGAACAGTCCCTGCAGAATGCTGACAAGGAAAGGGAGGGTTCTAGATATGGCAGCTTGCTGGAACTTGTGGAAATTACAGAGGATGATACTCTAAATACGAGGACTGGACGGAAAGTGAGAACAATTAAAACGATATTGTTTTTCTGGGAAGGAGGACAAGAGATCAGGGCAGCATTTTTGGAAGCTGGTCAAATATTAGTGAGACGCAGTCAACCAGGGTGGAGGGAGAATTCTCAATTGAGGAAGAAAGTTGACATGCTGGAAGAACTCTTGTCAGAAGACCCATCAGAACAAATGTGACAGAGATGGCAAACTGGGAGAATGGAATGGAGTACTTGCAGAAAACAAGGTGTGAGAGAGTGCAGTTGAGTTAACTGTGGGAGTCAGTGGGTTTGTAATGAATATTGGTGGACAGCCTATTGCCAGAAATGGAAACCGTGAACTCAGGGAAGAGAAGGACAGAGTTAGAGATGGACCAGGTTAAAGTGAGAAAAGGATGAAAATTGAAAGAAAAGGTGATGAAATTTTCCAATTCCATATGAGAGCAGGAACTAGCACAGACGAGGTTTCTGAGGTATAAGAATGAGTTATCAAAGGGGACCTGAGAAGGACTGGAACAAGAATATTCTCCATACCATACAAAGGGATACAAGGATGAGGTTCTTCTGCCATTGAGCTAACAGTTACCAATGAAGGACTTTTAAAGAGCTAGAAGAGGATTTCCAAAATGACCAGCTGATAATTTGGGCTCATATGATACAGGCCGCAAAATAGCCACATTAAAATTAAAAATGAGAGACATGTAGTTGGCTGCTCACATTGTGTGCTTGCCTTTTTTGGTCAGTGCTTTGATTATAGGAGTTGGGATGTCATGTTGCGGCTGTACAGGACTTTGGTAGATCACTTTTGGAATACTGCATTAGGAAAGATGTTGTTAAACTTGAAAGTGTGCAAAAAAGATTTACAAGGATATTGCTGGGACTGGGAAGTTTGAGCTATAGGGAGAGGCTAAACAGGCTGAAAATAATACTTTCCCTGGACTGTTAGGGGCTGAGGGTTGACTAATAGAGGTTTATAAAATATGAGGGGCATGGATAGGGTGAATAGCCAAGGTCTTTTTCCTTGGGTATGGGAGTTGAAATCTAGAGTGCACAGGTTTAAGGTGAGAGGGAAAAGACTTAAAAGGGACTTAAGGGGCAATGTTTTCACACAGAGGGTGGTGTGTGTTTATGGAATGTGATGGCAGAGGAAGTGGTGGAGGTTGGTGCAATTACGACATTTTAAAAGGCTTGTGGATGGGTATATGAATGGAAAGTGTTCAGAGGGATATGGCTCAAATGCTGGCAAATGGGATTAGATCAACTTAGGATATCTGGTTGGCATGGACAAGTTGGATTGAAGGGTCCGTTTCTGTGCTGTACAACTCTATGACTCTATAACTGTAGATGACACTCAATTAAATCTTAATGTGAAACAGATCTTTAAACAGATCAAAATATTAAATTCGGTTCATGTGGTGCCAGATCTCACCAAACTTGGAATGACCAGGCAGTAGCAGGAGGGAGGAAATTTTATTTCCCAAATATTACAGAAGAAGTTGGACAGGAAAGATAATTGATGGTAGAATGTAAGAAAAATATTTTTCTAGTCTGTAACTTGAACTCTTTTTAACAGAAAAAAATTAATTTAAAAAATTTTGCCCCCAGCAACATCCTGAGATTGTCATAAACAGTTCAGTTCTTGATTCAATTAACTGATGATGAGAACACTGAAACTTTTACTGTTTGAAAACAGTCACTGCACAAAACAGTTCTGTCATGCTTAGCCATGGTTTTGTTGTAAATCTACCACCTAGTGTGGTATTGAGTTTACACAGACCAGGAAGTTCCTAGTTTGATCCTTGCTGTGTATTGTTAACAGATTTTAGCAGCGGCAGCTGTGAAGGTGCTTCAATTGGCCTTGGCTAGAAAGTGCATGTTTGTGGATATTGGAGGCAAACCAGAAGGAGTTAACTTGTGCTGTGCACAAAATCAAGTGGACCATTCATATTCACTGTCACTGCTCACTAATGGAAAGTAGCTGGTGGGGTAAGGGCTCCTGATGAAGCCATACCCTGCAGGAATCACTGTCATTAGGGTGGGAGAGAAATAAAGGCAAAATAATCAAACCAACAAAAGTGTAACAGTAACAGTAATTCAGTTATAACAAAGAAAGTTTAAACATGAATTAAAATATAAAACAGCTTACAACTGTTTCTTGCGAGAGTATTAAAAGAGCAGTCATTTTAATGTGCCTTTAAGGAATCATAATTTTCAATTATATTGATGAGTGGCAATACAGAAATCCTGTATCTAACTATTTCTCATCTTCATGTTCTAATTCATTAGGATGCACAGCTTTCAAATCCATTGAGATAGCAATACTTCGGATAACAATCTTAAAACCATTCGTAGTTGGGAAAATAAGATAAAATAGATATACAGATTGATTCTATCTACACAGAAACATATTATGGCTTATGGTTAATCAGAAATGATATGAATGTCACTTTGGCAATTCAAGGCAGCAGTGAACATGCAAAGACTAATGCCAAGCATGGTTTTGTTTCCCATATGAGCTTCTTAGCTGCATAGAAGTGATCCCTGTGCATTTTAATGTCTTTAAAATTAAAAGGCAATACTTTTTATTGTGTTACACAATGCTTAAAGTTAGCCTAAAGTTTTATTGTAAATTATCTCCTTTAATACGTCTGATATTTCACAAAGGAACAAAAACTGACCAGATTCCATGACAGAGGCAGGATACCACTGTGACAGTAAAGTTGAAAGACGCAAAATGGTGTGGACATCTATAACTGGAAATTCCATGTAGCTTCTTTCAAAATGATAATTGGGCACTAGTGTTATTTGGAAATGAAGTGTGCATTGCAAAATAATCAGGCATTTAAGTCCTAACTGACTCTGATTAATTCTGAGTCAAAAGTTGTGGTTTCAAACTCCATTGAGACCTGAGCTCATAATCTACGCTGTCACTTCAGTGCAGAACTGAGTGAGAACAGTATTGTTGGAGGTGCTTATTTTTTGTATAAGGCATTAAACTGAGGACCTGGCTTCCAACTGAAGAGACTGTAGAAGATCATGTGGCGCTACTTCAGAGATTTCTCCCAGTATTCTTGTAAATACTTATCCTCAGCATATACCATTAAAACAAATTATTTGGTCATCTTATTGCTGCTTGTGGGACCTTACTATGAGCAGATTGTCTGCCATATTTTCCTTTATTTTAAGCATTGACTACATTTCAAAAGTACTTAATTGTCTATGAAATGCTATGGACTTCCTGATGTCGTGAAAAGCATTATATAATTGTGAACTCCTCTTCTCCTCTACCTGGGCATGACAGGCGGGCATTTTATAAGGAAGGTTAAATTCAGCGAGGCAGCTGTTACTGAATTATGCTACCTGATCCATGAAGACCTCTACAAACAATTAACCACTTTCCAAACATTATCACAAGCATGAAGGTCATTGCTACCTTCAACTTTTATGCTGCAGGAACCTTCTACATGGGGATCTCAACAAAGTCAAAAACTTGAATTTTCTAAGGATGGGAAGAATTAGAGACCACAGTGTTTATTAGAAATGAATTTATTAGAAATGAATTAATTTTGTTGAGTTTGCAGCATGATATCTGAAAATGTTTAATGTATTTGCTTGTCATGCTTGACCCTGAGTATTGCAAATGAACGTGCCACATTTTTAAAAAAGCCAAAAGAACTGCGGATGCTGTAAATCAGGAACAAAAACAAAGACCCTTGGGGTCACCGGACCCGAAACGTTAACTCTGTTTTCAACGTCACAGGTGCTGCCAGACCTGCTGAGCTTTTCCAGCAACTTTGTTTTTGTGCCACATTAAGATGTGCTTCCCCGTTTGAAAAAGTAGTGGTGGGTGCCTGGAGCCAACAGATAAAGCACCAATGATAGCAAAGTACACTCTCTGTATTTTCACTGAGGGACAGGCGGGAGCTGTGTGTTCATTGTTTTCAAATTTGGCATTATTGTTATCAGTGAAGATTTTTCCAGTGGTGTAGAATTATCATTCACATCAATGCCCATTGGCTGCTTCTGAAACTGCACATGTGGTACATCTGAATGGCAGCTTATTATGTTAGCATTGCAAAAGGGGAAATCTATAAAATTTTGGAATTCCGTTGTTTTCGAAGTTTTGCGATATGAACCCTAGTAATTGAGCATGAATAAATAATGCCTGCTTTATTAATGGTTTTGCTGAATAACTTCTGTTCCTTGTGGTTTTACTAAATGAATTCTATCTTCATCACAGCTTTTAAGAAGTATCTCACACCTTTTATGCGACTTGAATGTCCCAAAACTTTCTATCCTTGCTCATCCAAGTCTGATTAGGTTTTTAATCTGCCTAATGTTATCATTTAATTATTGCCTTTGCAACATCCCCCAGGTCTGTGACATCAGATTAACATTTCTTTCATGGCCCTTTAATTCTGTTTTTCTGCCTTGTCATGCTCACTTACTATGACACTGATGCTGGATCTGAGCTATGGGTAATTTTTTAAACTTCTCCCTTTATCAGTCTGGATTACTGTGTTATTTTTAAAGTCTTCCTTGTCCCTCCAGGGATTCTAAATGGTGCTTGTGGATATTCCAATGTCTGTTTGTTCATGACTGAAGTTTGATTTGGGACCACTCCCACAGTCTACTACCTCATGATGTAGCTTGTACCTTGTTTGGAGTTACTAATTCTCCTTCTTCAGGGAGTTTCTAACTTTCCTGTTGCAGCATCCTGACTGACTCGCCATCCTGATTTGGAAATATATCACCACTCCTTCACTGTCACTGGGTCAAAATTCTCGAATTCCTTCCCTAACTGCATTGTGGATCAACCTACAGCACATAGACTGCAGTGGTTCAAGAAGGCAGCTCACCAACACCTTCTCAAGGGCACCTAGGGACAGGCAATGAATTCTGGACAGCCAGTGATGCCCACATGCCTTGAGTGAAAAAGAAACATGTCTCTTACCAAGTCTGAAATGCTTTTACCAATCACTGGAGCGTACCTGCTTCTTGATTATTGCCATGGATGTTTCTTCTGTAGGGTTCTTAAATCTTCATCTCTTTGCTGCTGTGGACTGTGCTGTACAACCAGGTAAAGGGAACAAAGAACAAAAATACAGTACAGACCAGGAACAGGCCATTCAGCCCTCCAAGACTGCCTTGGGAGCCTATAGCCTGATGGCCTGAACATAGAATTCAACAGTTTTAAAATTTCCCTACATCCGGCCTCATCCCATGTCCAAACCTCCCTCTCATCCCCACTTCCTTGACCTGACACAACCTGTCCATCTTCCAGGTAGACAGGGTGGTGAAGATGATGTTTGGCACACTTGCCTTCATTGGCTACAATATTGAGTATAGGAGTTGGGACATCATGTTACGACTGTTCAGGACATTGATGCGGCCTCTTATAGAACACTGCGTACAATTCTGGTTGCTCTTCTATAGGAAGGATGTTGTCAAACCTGAGAGGAGGTGCAGAAAAGATTTACAAGGGTGTTGCCAGGACCAGAGGATTTGAGTTATAGGGAGAGGATGAATAACCTGCTGTTTTTTTTTTCCCTACAGCATTGGAAGCTGATGTGTAATCTTAATGAGGTTTATAAAATCATGAGGAGCATAGATAGGGTGAATAGCCAAGGTCACTTTCATAGATGGGGGAGCCCAAAACTAAAGCCTACTGGTTTAAGGTGAGAGGGGAAAGATTTAAATAGGACCTGAGGGCTAACTTGTTCACACAAGCTGCCAGAGGAAGTGGTGCAGGTGGGTACAATTACATTTAAAAGGCATTTGGATGGGCATATGAATAGGAAGGCATATGGGCCAAATGCAGGCAAATGGGTCTCGGTCAGGTTGGGATATCTGCTCAGTGCAGATGAGTTGGGCCAAAGGGTCTGCTTCTGTGCTGTATAACTCTATGAATCTATAAGAGATTAAGTTCTTGGAATTTACATGAATTAAATGGCATTTTATCAATTAGAACTTGTTGTTTCTAAAGAGTGAAATCTATAATATTTACATACTTAGAAATGTATTTGATTTCATCTGACCTCTGCTCCTGAGCTCTATCCATGGTGGATACTGGGTGAGGTGGAATGGAGAATATAAGGGAACAAAATGGTCAGTGAAGAACTTTGGTTGGCATGAGTTGACTTCTAGTTGACATGGGGCTAAAACGAGCCGTGATGTTCAATGGGGGATGCGTGCTGGCACTTTGCTGTCATAGTTCTTTAAGTGAACATGGTGATATAATGTGGAAGGCATTAGTTGGCCTGGAGGAGAACAGTAGCTGAGTGGCTGAATGAGGTCATGATCTGGTATGAGTTGACATGACTGAGAAATGGTGACTAAGTTAACGAATTAGGGGCTGTGTGGTTTAAAGAGCCTGATCTTCAACCACACAACTGAGATCAAGTCCCAGAATACCAACGTAGACCTGTTAACCAGCCCACCTTGGCACTAGGCAGCACCTACGGCCACCTCCAAACCATATCTGAGGGTGACTAAATAAAGGCTGAAAGAATTGCAGATGCTGTAAATCAGGAACAAAAGCAGAAATTGCTGGAAAAGCTCAGTAGATCTGGTAGCATCTGTGAAGAAAAGTCAGAGTAAGTGTTCTGAGGAAAGGTCACTGGACCTGAAACGTTAATTCTGATTTTTCTTCACAGATCCTGCCAGACCTGCTGAGCTTTGTTCATATCTGAGGGTGGCCTGACTCCAGCATGCATCTGCCCCTGCCCTGTAAACAAAGATCTTATTACTTGAGGCACTTTTTCCTGAAGTGGGTGTGGTGAGCCAGAAACTCTCCGCAACATGTACACCGTCTCAGGAGTGAAAATCTGAACAAAGTACAAAGAATGATTGACTACTTGAAAGTGTTATGCAAACTTACGTACACCTTTGGAATTATACGTCAACAAGAGTCATCACTGAGAAAAGAGAGAATAGAAAAGGCAAGATTGTATTTCTAAACGACTTTTAAATTTTTCATTAAAAAAGTAATAGTTACTCGTCTTTTTAAAAACAACACAAACATACCACAACTGCTCACCAACAATTTCAACAAAGTAACAATGATTGAAATGTTGATGATAGGTTGACAATGTTTTAATGAATTTAGATTTGTGCCTCTGTATCTATGAAAAATATATATAATGGCAAGAGTGTATTGAAATGAGAAGTATAAAAAACCCTGCATATGTAAAGATTGCCTTTTTATTGGCATTAGAATGTCAGTTAAAGTGTCAAAATTTGTATAAAATTGAAGAGGGCTGTTAATGTGAAATATAATGTGTAGCATCCAAAGTGATTTTCTATATATCATAGTCCTGAATGACAATGTCTGCCATTTGATCTGCACTCAGGAAATGCAGGATTCCAAGCAGATGAGAGGTGAAATCGAAGCCTGAAACTTCACTTGTGCAAGCGATTAGGGGCAGCTGTTTCGCTTCACATTTCGGAGCACTTGAACTCTGCAACCTGCTGCATTTGATGTCGCTGGTTGTACCAAATGACAAAAAATATCTACCAAAAAAATGAAATAAAGTAGAATGATTTTTACAGAGCAATGAGGTGGCCTAGACAGCAGATGTAGAGCAAATGGCAATTCATTAAAAACGAAGGGGGTCAGGAGGGATGGTTTGTGGTGTGTGTGTGTTGGGGGGTTGCTCATGGCGAAAGTTATAAGACAGAGACACAAATGGGAGGAGACGAGAAAGAAAACTGGGAGCATGTATGGAAGATTACTTGCAAATGCAAACTGACAGCTGGAAACCCTGACCTTGAATATGGTGATTAAACACTGTCTATATATTTAAACATGGTCTCAGTCTCGTGATTAGCCATTAAACAAACGGACACAGTTCACCCTAAAATTAAAGGCATTTGCTTGCATTGGTGTATTATCATTTTTTTAACTGAGGTAAGAATTACCATAATATATTTGTTCAAGTACTACCATTTAGAATCAGTCTTTGTGCATTGGGTGCGAAAGAATTGTGATTTTTGGATGACAACTTTGGATGGAACATTATAATAACAATGCCAGTGGAGGGAAACAAACATTTCAAGACAGATTGGAAGCTTTGAAGCTGTAAATGTGCAGCATTGATACCCATTACTGTTCTGGATGAGATGAGGTGTTCTTGTGACAAGAAGTAAATGTATATTAAAGAAAGGCCCTGTTTTTCAACAAAGTTCCATTTCATCAATATATGCTGAGCTGGAACCATTCTTTCTCATGTAAGTAATATCAATCTTCAATAATGCTTTGCCAGACAGCTGTCACAGAAGTATTTTAGGCCATAGAGAAACAAAAACAAGGTATATCCAAATTATGTGAACAGCTTCACAAACAAGTGCATAAATTGTACGGTCCCCATGCCTGATAATTGCAGCACAGGGGATATGAGACACTCAAAACAAATCCACTGTAGCCAAGGCAGGCAACGATAGCACAAGTGCCAGCTTGCCAGAAAATTAAGTTCCACAACAGTTCAGCTGCAGGGGTCTTCGTTGAGGATTTTTATGGCGCTCAGTGCTTTGGGAAGCCTGCCAGAGCTTGAAGATCATTCCCTCCAGTATGGAAGTTGTCGCCAATTCTGATGGCACACTTGTGGATCTAAAGAAAGGTTGCATTGCAGCATAATCAATTTTCACCCAGTATCTTACATCTACAATGGAAGCTCAGACTACTGGCACGATGGCTGTAAAGTACCGTGTGCAAAATGGGTTGTGGGCATTACAGCAGTCCAGCAATTTGTCTCGCAACAAATTGTTCAGGCCACTCATTGGAGGAATGTCAGCGGCTCCATACAGCAACAATGATCTGTGCTGTCTTAGGAAGAATTATCCATCTCCCACCACTGCTGCTCTGCCAGTTTCCTTGCTATTGCTAATTATCCAGTCAGCCCAGACTGCTGATGCCCAGGCTGTAATGGTGCAGTGTACAGCCTGGTATTCTGTTGCCCGAGTTGTGTGAGGTCATCCTCCAAGGTATTTTGCAGTTTCCTCCATTGAGTCAGCAGCCTTCTATCAGCCAAACTGTAGTCACTGGAGTTATTCTGCTTATGAGAACAAAGGCAGGCCAAAGTTCCATGAAGACGGACACTAAAAGAATGTAGAAGAGTGATTAGTTGACATCTTTTTTTACAACGTGGTATAATTTAATTTCTAAATTGGTTTGCGAGTCCTCTTGTGATGACTTTTACATTTGCCTTGAGGCCAAACAGCCAATGTGGTGGTCAGTGTTGAAGGGAAGGTAAGAAAAGGGACCATCAATAAATAGAGAATTGGGACTGTAATTGCTAATATCCCACTTGCATGAGTTCTTCATGGAGTGTCTAGGCAAATACCTTATCTCTTCCCCATGTGTCTGTCCATCAGCTACTTGTGTATAAGTGGGGGGCAAATCTGCCCTGTATGACTTGCTCCACCTGTTTTTCTCCCTGACTAAATGGGATGAAATGTAATTAGCTCTCATTGCATTGAGAGTGTTAATGATTCCCTTAATCAACAGTTGTTGACAAACTCTGAGATGTTGCAAATATTTCCACCTCCAGCTTGAAAGAAGCCAGATGCATAAAGGTTCAGTGACTTGGCCACGTTCACAGCCACTGGTAATGTGGTTCTTACCCTGCTGTGAAATTAGACACAGCAGTGGCAAGTGGCAGATTTTAGAGAGGATGGATGTCTTTCTTGAAACACAGATGTTTTATATATTGTTCTTTTCAAAGGCTCAGGTGGGAGAAATGTTTCTAAACATCTTAGATTGATATAGTTTCCTGTTAAGAGCCCTTTTCTTCTCACTTCATCAACTTCCTGTGCTCTAATAATTCTTCGAATTACGTTGCGTACCAGTGTATCCATTCCTGAGAACAACTGACTCGTGCAAATACTTTGAAGTTAGGGAATACCTGTCACACCAGTCCCTGTATACTTTCAGAAACCTAAACTTTTTACAGATCTGAACATTTGTAGATTCATCGAGCAGCCAGAACAAATATTTTATAAGTAGTTAAAGACTTTTTTTTTAAATAGAGCCAGTGGCATGTTCTTCCTACTGCTGAAAGCAAGGTTAAGGGATAGAGTTGGCTGGAACGTGGACCTCCAAAATGGTACTGTTGGCATCAGATCAATATTGCATGCTGATTGACATCATGATCTGGATGTCTGCATCAATATGGTGTAAATCAGCCTAATTTTGTGTACATGTACCACAGACACCACTTTGGAGCTCTGAAGATCATCTCCAAAATTATGATAGAAAAGGTTAACAACATATATAGTAAAAACAAATTAATAAATAATGCAGAATAAAGAGACATATTGTTAAAAGTTTTCAACTTGCACTCGTCAGAAAAGGCATAAAAACACCAAACTTCAAAGAGGGCAACAAATTATACTGCTTGAGGAAAGGGTGCAAATTGATTGGCCAGTCACCTCTGACTGAGACACTGGCGTGGAGAATAGCCACAAAACTATTATCTCCATTTTTTGTTTAATTCAAAAAAGAAGTGCAATGCCTGGAATTGTTCCTCTTTCCTTTTGCAGTTATCTCAAATATTTAAGCAACAGGTTGAATTTTAGTAAGGTGCAATTGGAAAGCACTTTGCTTCACTAATCAGAGTTGACTTGCCAATCAGTCAGCGCCCTTGCCTCATGCAGTATAAATAGTTGCTACCTTTGAAATTTGGTTTTTTTTTGCATCTGTCCTGATGAATGGAAAATAAACTACTTTGACAGCTTGTTTCTTTTTACAGCAGTACTCAAGTCCTATATCACCAAGCAAATGCATAAATGTATGGTAAAATTAATGCTGCTGATTTTAACTTATTTTTATGATATTCCTCTATTTAAAATAAATGAGTTGATGCCTTCATTCAGATGGCAAAGAGCAAAATGATATTCAAACATGTTAAGATTTAATCTGGCAACGTGTCCACGGTTGTTTCTAGCTTTAAATTTAAAAGTCTTTTCCAGTTGATGTTAGATTGGTTTCATAACTATTTTGGCTGTAGATTTGCTTTGTTTTAGATGGATTGGTCGTTTTTTCATTTAATGTACCTATTGCTTCTGGGCTGGAGCTACAGTATGAAATTTTGGTGAAAGTTGAACAGTGCCCCTGCTGACCTAAAAGTAATTGTATGCCAACCTCCGTGATTCAGAAAAGCGATATTCATTCTCATATCAACATCTTTGTCTTTAAATTCAAAATTTGGCTCCTGCTTAATGGATCCTCCAAATCCAAAACTTATTATGCTTACATTCTCAGAATAAGTGATATTTTAAAAATTAGTTTGGTCATTTATTGCACTGACGAATAACTATGCTGTTCCTTAGACTTGCTCAGGTGAGAAAATGAAAAAAAAACTATTTTTCTATTTCCTTCACAATGAATGTTATTTCCCATGTTGTATTTCTTTTTACTCCACTGTTTGTTACTCGGCACAGTGTATTTTTCTCCAAATGAACAAGGTTGTGTTGGCATCAATCCAATGTAAACAATTTAATTTTGTGTTAACCCTTAGGATAGCTATCATTTCTATTTGGTAATAGCCATTTTATTCCCTTTTCTATTATGACTGAATGCATCAAGTGTATGAAGATGACCTCAAAGGTTGCTAAGAGTACAGTCAACTTGAAAATTTGAACTGAGGACAGCAAAAAGGAAGTCACAGACCTCCTGCACTATGATCTATGTACAATTCTCATTCTCAAGTGTTGCTTAGCTCCAGGCTTAAATTCTTAGCAGACAAGGTTCCAGACAATGAATAACCTGGGAATGAGTTCCATAAGCAAGAGTAGTTAGCAATATTCCCTCTAACATGCGCATAACCTGAAAGTTGCCATTGAGGCTGTACATAAGCCAGATTTATAAATTATTGTGACAGCACAAAAAGATTCAAAGAGGCTGCCCACTGAATTAAATCATTTGCACATTCCCCACAAATCCAGAAATCATGCTATTATTTAATTGCAATAGGTATTTCATAATTAGTGGATAAAGCACATCTGTGTACCCTTAAAAGTGTAATCCTGTTAAGTATAGTAAAATGATAAAAGGGTAGCTGTCTTTAAAAAGTCACACAATACATATTTTCAGTTGATCAGTAAATGTCATAAAGTAGGATTGAAAGAGGCTTTTGGAAGGACGAAAGAGAGAGATTACAGCCTATTTGCGGGTGTTCTGTAAAAAGACAGTTTAAATGAAAACAATTTTGGCTGAAATCCTGTTAACTAAATTCCCATGGTTTCCCAGCTCTCAGTGCATTCACATGCACTGAATGAGAAACTATGAAGTGGAACACATCCGGGCATTAGCCTCAGGCCATGATTTTTCAGTTCATCAACACACGTGTTCTGTTACTTCTCCATGGGAAAATTTTGATGCATTTTGCGCCTGTTAATGTTTCCTAGCCACCTTTGGATGTAGTCTGATAATGGATGGAATTACAATAAAAAGTATTTGAACAAATAAACAGATGCATAAGAGTATTTTTTCACTTGGTAGAACAGTTCCAATTGTCGTTTCTAAAAGCATAGTATGTTGTCCTTTGAAAGCACAGTAGAAACTTGCCTCACCTTGCCCTGATATATATTTCCTGTCATAGGACAAATCATAAAAATCTCACATTTTTATTTCACTTCACACAACATTAAATTGTAACAAATCTTGTATGAAATGTTAACCTAATTTACTTTCTGCACAGCATCTTTGCACCAAATAACTTTACAAATTTATAACAATCATTTGAGAAATTCTAATAGGTGTATATCAAGAAGTATCTAAGTTTCTTAAGGAATTTGATAGGGTAAATGCTAAGTGGATGTTTTCCCTCATGGGAAAGCCTAGGAACAGAGAACATAGTCTTTAAAAAAAGGGGTGCCAATTTAAGACTGAGATTAGGAGGAATTTCTTCTCTCAGTCGGTTGTGCATCTTTGAAACTCCTTGCCACAGAGAACTATTGAGTCAGAAGTCCTTGTGTATATTTAAGGCTGAGAGACAGATTCTTGATCAGTAGGAGAATCAAGGGTTAATAGGACAGGAAAGTAGACATGAGGAGTGTAGGAACAGCCATGATCCTATTGAACGGTGGAGCAGGCTCAAGGGACCAAACAGCCTACTCTTGTTCTGTTTCTTATGGTCTTATGGTCTAACAATGTTTTTAACTGTTTGTAACGTCTTCTGTGAATCAGACATCTTTTTGTTTAGAATATGTCTGAAAATCAGATAAAATTGTTTTGTGTATTAATGAAATATGAAAATCTGCCTTATTTGAAAGAAAATATCCTCAAATTCTATTCTTTTACATCCCAAGAAAGCAGTATAATAATTAACATTCATGTCAACTGACAAATCTGTCATGAAAGTACACTCATAGAATTAAAAATTGACACTGTTTAGCACTGCAGTTATCATTGACTCATTGAAAGAAAGCTATCCAAGTAGCTTTGAAGGTAAACATCAAGTGCAAGACTGAACTGTACTGATCTCAAAGTCTTAGAATTGATCCCTAGTGTATGCTGAAACAGCAAAAGGAATGGTTGATACCTACAATTGGTCATAGCACTCCTTGACCAGTGAAAGGAAAATTCAGTCAGCGCTCCTGTTCATCCATGACTCAAGTGGAAATATTCTTGTGTTGGAGCCCTCTGTGAGCAAATAACCCACTGACACTCATTGGCCAGATAAACATTTGAATAATGTTTCATTTGCTGAGATGGTGAATGGTGCAGTACTCAGAAAAAAATGTGCACCAGCAGAAGTCAATGACTGGATGAAAAGAGGAAAAAATTAGGATTAAGGTATAATTTAAAAATAATTACATCATATTTAATGCATTCATGATTCTATTTTCAGGGCGTATAGCAAGAATAACACCAAGGGTATCCATAAAATGTTTTCACAGAATCTTTTTGTTAATTTATTTTATGAATACATTTTATTATTGATCCATGCCCAATTAAAATGCCAAAATGGAAAAAAAAATTTACCTGCCTTGCATGATTGTCATGGTGCTTTTTGAGAAAAAATTCAACTTTAAATGTTCAATTCCTACACCAGATGTAACAAATGACAAATATCACAGTATTGCACAATTTATTGTTATCATAAGCACATATTCTAAAGAACCTACAAAGAAATCCACTAAACAAAAACGACAATTAGCGTTTGAAAACTAAAAGACATATCTTTATAACTAAAAGACATATCAAATACTGCGTACAGTTCTGGTCGCCACATTACCAAAAGGATGTGGGTGCTTTGGAGAGGGTGCAGAGGAGGTTCACCAGGATATTGCCTGGTATGGAGGGCACTAGCTATGAAGAGAGGTTGAGTAGATTAGGATTATTTACATTAGAAAGACGGAGGTTGAAGGGGGACCTGATTGAGGTCTACAAAATCATGAGAGGTATACACAGGGTGGATAGCAAGAAGCTTTTTCCCAGAGTGGGGGACTCAATTACTAGGGGTCATGATTTCAAGGTGAGAGGGGAAAAGTTTAAGGGAGATATGCGTGGAAACTTCTTTACGCAGAGGGTGGTGGGTGCCTGGAACGCGTTGCCAGCGGAGGTGGTAGAGGCAGGAACGATAGCATCATTTAAGATGTATCTAGACCGATACATGAATGGGCAGGGAGCAGAGGGATACAGATCCTTGGAAAATAGGCGACAGGTTTAGATAGAGGATCTGGATCGGCGCAGGCTTGGAAGGCAGAAGGGCCTGTTCCTGTGCTGTAATTTTCTTTGTTCTTTGTTCTATCTTTGTACAAGATCAATCAAATTTTGAGAAAAACAAAATCTGTCTCACAGTGTTTGTTGAGCATGACAGCTGTATGTAATGGCATTTCCTATGAGTAATATTATTGGTCTAATTAAATGACAAAGGCCACTAATCTGATGAAGATAATGAATGAAAATATTTATGTTTCTGTGGATTTTCATCCAGGTGTGACTTCAAATTACAGTAATTTGTAAAAACACTTATTTTGACCTGATTTCAAAGCTGCAATTCTCCTCATCTGCTATTAGTAGCCTGACAAACAATTGTTGTTTGATATAAAATATCATTCTGCATGCATGAGCTGCTTAATCCCTTTGCCCTACAGTAGTCAACCATTTTGACATCAAAATCTTTTTGCAATGTTTCGGTTGTTATTATTCCCATTATGAATACCTAAAAGGATTAGCAAACATTAGAGAATGAAATAAATATATTTCAGCACTAAAAATTATGCCATTTTAATTTGAGTATGGAAGATCATTTTTTAAAAAAACACTTAAGGATAAAGCAAAACAATATTTAAAAATGCCATAGCTGAAAACAAAGTCATGTACAGTACTGCTTAAATAAACTCAAAGTTGAATTTTTAATATTTTTCTGGAATTGTGAAAGAGCTGAGGACTCTTTTTGTACAGCAAATACATAAAACACATAATTATAAATTGCAGGTAAACTTCTCTTGAATATTTTTGTTTACTTTCACTATTAGTTATGCTTGAAGCTGATAAAAAAAACTTTACCCTGTGTAATTCACCATTTCAGGTGGAAGTTTTTGAAGCATTAGCCTCCCATTGATTCAGTGTAAAGGTGAAATTTAGGATGATTTTTAAGTAAAGTCTTTTGCGTTTGTGTAACTGATCACATTGCAATTCCTGTTGCCAGCTCCAGAAATTCTCTCAGACACAAATGTTAGTGATGGAAATTTCCCTGTGATGCATTTAGCTCATGTAAAACATGTTTGAGAAACCACATTGCTAACTTCAATCTTCTATTGTCGGTTACTTGATTAAAGTGAGGGAACTGAAGTTAAGAGTAGACTGAAGCGATACAAAGAGCGAATTGGTGAGCAGCTCCCACTCAAAAGGCCTCTTGTGAAGAAACTTTTAGCAGGCAGTAGGATTGTAGCTTCTTGGAAAGGGCAGCCATTTATCATCGTCCCAAATGAAAGCATTCTTTGGACACAAATGTCTTTCGTTCCCTTTGTCCAATTACTGAGAGGAAAAGTGAGAAGGAAATGTCAAAACACTGAAACAGTGATGTATGGTGAACAGTCACTTTGGAGCTCAACCAGCCTTTGTGCAGGCCAGGGCGATTTGTCAAATGGATGTGGCATAAGTCAAGCCCTGAGGTTGAAAGGTCATGACCTCAGGAGTGCTAAGATCAGACAGTATAAGTGAGAGGATAACTACAAATTTCAGCCATAGTGGAGATGAACAATACCAGGAGCTGGACTCAACAAAAAGCTAATTTGCATAATTCAGGTAAGCACTTTTATTGGAGCTGACAGGGGTGTGACAAGATGAATAGACAAAAGGACATAATATGTCTCATTACTGAGAAGAAACTTCTTCTATGCAGTCCAAAGATGGGAAAATAAATGAGGACCAAATCTGCAATGACATTATAACTAAAAATGTATTCTTCACACTAAGCCCTCTTATGACTCACGGAAAGTTACTTGAACAAGGGCATTTGCATTTCACAAAGCAGCAATGTGCGATGTCAATTCACATCAACATTATGTACATTATGTAACTTTCCTCATTTAATGTTGTTTAATCATTCGCTGTACCAATGACAGTGTTACTAAAAGTTTAGTCTGTGAAAATTTGTTTTGTCATGACTCCTGTGACAAAATACTCAGGGAAAGAAATATAAGGCAGAATCCTCCAAGCCCCCGAATGACATGGACAATAGAGGGTCAGTGGAAAATATGGTGAGATCAGAAGAAATGAGATTCTTAAAGTTGCAAATAAAAATTTTGATTCTGCAATCAGTTTTTTGACAGCCTATTAGTGCCTAATCTAACTTCATTTTCATGTTTTTCAATCCTCCTGCGCATTGGATAGAAATTAGACAACACCAATTCCCAACATGGAAGTCAGAGCAGGCACCTGGAGAATCCAATTTGCTCCTTGCTCTAACTGGCATTCATCTTCGACAGCAGTCACCAATGTCTTAAATATCCCCCATGGTCGTTGGCATCAGAACACTTCGTGTGCAGGGACAAATACTCATCTCGTATTGGATCAGTGTTGTTCAGGATCCTCACTTGCCCTTTCAGTGCTCACTCATTTTGCACCTATTCTTCATGTAGATTGGAAAAATCAAATTGTTAAAGGTAACCAAGAGGAGGAATTCATAGAGTGTATTTGGGACAGTTTCCCAGAACAATATGCTTTGGATGCAAGAATCAGGCTATTTTGGATCAAAAATGCATAATGAGGCAGATTTAATAAATGATCTCTGAGTAAAAGATCCCCTAAGGAACAGTGACCATAACATGGTAGAATTGAGAGTGAGAAACCTGGGTTGGAAACTGCGCTAAAATTAATTAAAGGGCATTACATAGGAAGTTGGCTGGGTGGACTGGGAAAAGGAGTTTACCTGAGAGTTCGGTTGAGGAACAGTAGCAGGCATTTCAGAAAATAGTTTGTGACTCATAGCAAAAATATATCCCGGTGATGAGGTAAGCTTCTAGGAAGGGCATAAAACAACTATGACAAACCAAGGAAGTTAAGGATTGTATACATTGTAAGAAGAATAAAATCTATTATGTGGCAAAGATTAGTAGAAAACCAAGAGAATTGGGAAAGTTTTAAAAGCCAACAGAAGATGACCAAAAAAAAGACAAGTTAGAAAATAAACAAATAGGACACACAAGCAATAATATATAAATGGACAGTGAAAGCTTCTTTAAAAGTTTAAAAAAAAAGGTAAAGTCACCAGTCTTACTCCCTCATTAGAGAGAAACAACTGGTGGTTTAACTTTAGCATCCCCACACCTCAGGCAATAGAAAGGTTGCGCAAGAGAGTCCTTCACAGTAACATCTGCCAGAATTGAACCCATACTGTTGGTATGACTGTACTTTGCAAACCAGCATCCAGCCAACTAAGCTAACTGACCCAGATTCTTTAAATGTGTAAAAAGGAAGAAAGAGGCCAGCTTGAACTTAGGTCCCTTATGTAAGAAGACTGGAGAAATAATAATTGGTTAAATAGGGAAAGATTGCAGAATGCTGTAGCACAGAGGGATTTGGAGATAATTTTTTTTTTTAAAAAGCCAGTATACCAGTTCAGCAAGTAATAGGAAAAGCAAATGAAAGATTGGCTTTTACTTCAAGGGGAATGAAGTATAAAAACTAAGAGGTTTTGCTAGACCTATTCAAGGTACTAGCCATACCATATCTGACATACTGTGAAAAGTTTGATCTCCTTACAGAAGGAAGGTTACATTGGCATTGAAGGCATTTCAGAGAAGGATCATAAGGCTGATTCAGGTATTGGAGGGACTGTCTTATGAGGTGAGATTGAGTGGGCTGGAGCTGTTCTTGGTATTTAGAAGAAGGGAAGGAAATCTTATTGAAACAGTTAAGTGTTTTAGGGTGATTGACAGGGTAGAAGTGGAGAGATTGTTTCTCCTTGTATGACAGTCTAGAGCCAGAAGGCATTGTCTCAATGTCAGTGTTGTCCAAATAAGTCAGAAATGATGATAGGGCATGAGCTGGGCGGATGTGCTGGGTTGTTAATTATATTCAAGGTCAGATAGACTTATGTTTAATCAGTAAGGGAATCAAAGGTTATGGTGATAAGGTTAGAAAATGATTTGAGAGTGTCAGATCAAATATGACCTTACTGAATGGCGGAGCAGATTCGATGGTCTGAATGACCTACTTCCGCTCCTACGTCTTATGATTGTACGGTCGATTTGGTGCTCACAGCATTTCTGCCTTGCCTTTCCTTTTTGTGTTTTGCTGCCTCATTTAGAACTTTAAGGCCCACAGTACTTCTGCTACACGTTGCTGTTTAATACCGAAACAAAGCAAGGCAGCCTGGTTACCAGCAGTGATCGGTCAGAGGGATGAACATGTTGCTGTATGACACCACGCTACATCAGTGTTACGAGAGAGCCATGTGCCAGCAGTATATGTGGTAAACACATTATATATGTTTCAACTAAGTGGCCATGCCTCAAAGTCTAAAGGGAGTACTCCTTGGTCAGGTTAAGGGAAATAGGTTTCAGCCAAGGGTCATGACATTGTAAGTTAAGGGTAGCATCTGATTACAGTCCATTCTTGGACACAGTGAGTCATCTATCTGGGGATATCCAGGTATCAAGTGTACCTTTACAGTCAGGGGATTGGGCCACATCAGTCCTACTGGACCAAGTCAACTAGTCTGACTTACCACATGTGCTCAGTCAGGGAGCTTCACAAATATCAGTCAGGGGTCTGTTAATTCACCCGTCAGGGCTACGTCTCAAAATCAGTCATGGGGTGGGACATGGTCAGTGCTTGAGGTCTGCCCATTGAATGCCAAAGGGTGTTATCAGGACCCACTGCTGTGGTAGGGGAGCTGGGGAACTCAACTGTGGTAATGAGGCAGCATGCTCAGAGTTTTCTCAGTTTAAGCAGAATGCCAGTGGCGCAGTGACATCTGCCCCGACAGCCCCGGTCACACTTGCTCCCTCTGTCACTGCTGCAGAAGTCAGATCAGTCAACCCAAGGAAAGCGACGAGCCCGGATGGTGTCCCCAGCTGAGCACTCAGATCCTAAGAGGACCAACTGGCGGAGGTATTCACCGACGTCTTCAACCTCTCCCTCCTACAAGCCGAAGTCCCCACCTGCTTCAAGAAGACGACCATCATTCCCGTACCTAAGAAAACACATGCAACATGCCTTAATGACTAAAGCCCAGTGGCTCTTACCTTAATAATCATGAAGTGCTTTGAGAGGCTGGTCATGGTCTACATCAACTCCAGTCTTCCACCTGCCTTGATCCTCTACAATTTACCTACCGATTAACAGGTCCACAGCGGATGCCATATCCCTAGCCTTGCACTCATCCCTGGAACATCTGGATAGCAAAGACACCTACATCAGACTCCTGCTCATTGATTACGGTTCTGCCTTCAACACCATTATCCCCTCCAGACTGATCTCAAAGCTGTGTGACCTTGGTCTTGTCTCCACGCTCTGAAACTGGATCCTCAGCTTTCTGACCCACAGACCACAATCAGTGAGGATAGGTAACTGCACCTCTCCACAATAACACCCCACACTGGAGCCGCCCAAGGATGTGTCCTCAGCTCCCTACCGTACTCCCTGTACACCCACGACTGTGACGCCCCCATTTACATCAATGGAATGGTGGTTGAGAGCGTCAAGTTCCTCAGAGTGACGATAGCCAACAGCCTGTCCTGGTCTTCTCACGTAGATGCGACAGTCAAGAAGGCACAACAATGCCTCTTCTTCCTCAGGCAGCTCAGAAAACCTGGCATGTCCATAAGGACCTTCACCAACTCCTACAGATGCACCATTGAAAGCATACTGTCTGGGTGCATTATGGCCTAGTTTGGCAACTGCTCTGCCGAGGACCATAAGAAACTACAGAAGGTGGTGTGCATAGCCCAGACCATCACAGAAGGCAACCTTCCATCCATGGACTCCATTTCCATGGCACGCTGCCATGGAAAGGCTACTAACATCATTAAATCACCCCGGTAATGATCTCCTCCACCTCTTCCATCAGGCAGAAGATACAGAAGCCTGAACACATGAACCAGCAGGTTCAGGAACAGCTTCCTCCCAGCCATTATCAGACTGTTGACTGGACTGTAGTCTCAAATAATGCTGATCTTTGTAACATTGATCTCGCCGAGTGCATGCCCTGAGCAATGTAACCTGTATGCCTCTGTCTAAGTCTTCTTGATCTGTACATCCTTTGCTTACTATGATCTGCCTGTACTGCTCGTAAATAAAGCTTTTCACTGTACTTCAGTACAAGTGACAATAAATCAATTAATCAATCAGAGGGGATAATAATTGGGAAGGATGCAAATATGAATGGGAGGTGATAGAGCATTGGAGAACAAGGTGGATTGTAGGAGAGAGGTCATTGATAGTAAGTGCAACTCTGTCTTTGATAGGGGTCAGTGAATGACTAGATTTGACATGACTACACTACATGCCTGGTGCTCAAGATGTAACGTGGTATGCCTTGTGGGCTGAAAAGATTCACTCTAATTGTCAAAGTAATAACCACATTTCATTGTTCCATGGCCTGCACATGGTGTTGGGAGCTGCTCACTTTACACCTTGAACCATAAAACATCCACACCATTATCGTTAATGAAAGGCTGCCTTTCTTGGGTACTCTAGGGACTGACGGTGAGAGGACAGGTTGTCATTTTTGCTGAACATGTACAATTTGTGAATGCATATATGCCAAAAAGTTTGAGCAACAAACATCCAAATCAAGGCGACTATGTGCAGTGTCCACATGGAGACATCCCACTGGCTCCCACGCCAGGGGCCTACATGTTCCAATGTTTGGAAGACACTGTAAAAATTCTGCTTGAGTGTGCTCTTGAATGATCACATTGCTGTACAGTTTCAATTCTTCTGATAGGGCCCACATTTGCTCCTTGGAACCCCAGTGGATCCAGCCACAGAAAGTGTGGTCACTATTGTGGCCACTGCACTAAGGGCTGCCAAACAAATGGTTCAGGAACACATGCATCTGCAATCTCAAGACTAGTGTCAGACTTCAGCAGATGTGGACCAGATCACTACATCAGCTCTTCCAGCGATAGGTGCCCTAACAATGTGACAAACACATGAGAAATCCACAGTCACTTGTCAGCCAATGAATTCTGTACAGATGAGAGAGGACCAAGCGTGCTGTGCTATCACCAATGGTAAAGGTCAGAATGCCAAGTGACTCTGCTACATCCTCTTCCGCTAGGACCAATAAGGGCCAGCTGGCAGGTTTATCAGAGGTACTGGGAAAACTGACTTGTGGGAGATCTCCCCCACAAAAACTATGTCTACCATGCTCCTCCCAGCATGCTCAGCACCAATGGTAAGACAACTGAAAGACAAGGGACCTTGACCTCATTCCATGTGCCCCTTCCTCTCAGGAAGACAGGGCAGTGCCAGAAGACACCTAGCTGGAGGAGGAATTACATACAGACCCCAACAAGTCTCCTCTCAGGATACGTCAGAGGTGCCAGGGACCTCCACCATGTGTACCACCCTCATCTCTGTGAGAGTTCAAGCTGAGGAGCATAAACCTGCATCTGGGAAATACTTACTTAGCACGTCTAGGGTCTCAAGGCACAATTGCCCCTGGGTCACTTATCCAAAACTCAAAGGTCAACAAGCTCCACCATAGGGCAGGCTCCCTCTACCCCAGCTACAGATTCACAGACTGCACCTAGACATAGATGGGCAGGAAAGGCTGATGTAGGTGGTATGGGGGACATTTCATTGTAAATACATAATCACATTTGTAAATGTAGTATTCATTTTTCATCATCAGTTGTGTGAGAAAAATGTCATTCTAACTGCAACAAGAAAAATTAAGGGAGAGAAACCAACCATCTTTAGAGTCACAAAAATGTTCCAATCCTGTCTACATGGTAACTATCCTTTCCATAGTGCATGCACTAACATTGCTGCCTGTGCTTTTGGACCTTGCAATGATCTTGAGCTGGGAAGATGCCCTGTCCCTGGCAGTTCTCTCAGTGCCAACAATTTGGGGCATTTCTTCCTCAACCAGCTGCAGATACATGGCAGTAGTGTCCTCACCAGAATGGGCTCCTGGCTCTAAATTAGGTAACATACCATCGAGGTGCCAATATTTGAGCTGATGGAGGTTGCAGAAGCAGCCTTTCTGGTGTATTCTCTGAGGGATCTGTGGCTTCTTCCTCAGAGGTGGAAGAAGAGGAGATGATACCAGGCTGCAGTCTTGAGGAGACACACCGTACAGGTACAACTGGTACCTGCAAGAGACAAGGGAGAGAGAATGAGGTGTGAAAAAGCTATAGAAGTTTAAGTATGTTAAGAATGGGAGAGCAGCACAGCATTTGTCAATGATTCAGTGAGATGAAAGTGGGTGGCACAGCTATTGGTGCTGGTGCAGGTGAGGAAAATGTGGTGAGGTATCCTGAGAGAGTGTGTAGGCAGTGCGGAGATTATGCAGGGTTAGTATTTTCAGGGGCATTAGAGGCAGTGGGAGTGCGTGAGCCAAGGTACAGTACACAATAACAAGCCTCTTAGACTTGATTGGAGGTGGATGCAGCAGCAGACATAGAATGAGGGTGGGGTAACAGAGAGAAGTTGACGGAACTTAGCCTCACAGAGTGTAGAAAGTCATTCATCTTCTTGCAGCATTGCTGAGTGTTTCTCCATACCGTGATCATTCCACTTATCTGGGTAGCAACTTGAAATCAACTTAGCAGGGTGTGGTGCTGTGGTATTCCTGAAGACAATAGCTCTCCACTGCACCACCTAAGTCACCAAGAACTCCAGATCTCTGTCTTAAAGCTCCTCCATACTGTACCATCGACCAGGAGCTCCACGTCCCTGTTGGTGAAACAGGATGCTAGCTTTCCTTTCTTAGCTATTTCTGGGCCAATTCTTCACACACAAATAACCTGCAGAGCAACCCCAGGCTTACTGCGCTTGACCTGCTTCACAGCTACATTTTAAATATGGCACCTCTGGTGGTAATCCCAGAAATCATTGAGTGGGTGTCATTGGGAGTGGTGTATTGTTAATGAGACAAGCTGTGGAGATAGTGTGAGGAAACTCTGTAGAACTCACAGAGAGAAACCTCCATGAATCTCCCTCAAATTGACATTTAGCCAATTTCTGGTAAAATTCAGCCCATGTATTTTAACTGCCTAATATCTGTCTGAGGAACATATCTCTGCTCTTTGCAGAGCTAAATATATTGAAAACCTATGTAAGAAAATAATCGACTAAGTGACAAAGGATACACCATTATGCTCTGCTAATGCAAGTTCTGTCTGCTATGTGATTGGACAAATGGGGGCAGTTCAATTTTCAGGACAGGATAAGGTGCAACAGAAGTGTCCAACTGATGAGGTGGGACGAAACTGGGCTGACATCTAGGCATCTGACAGACTGGGCTCAAAGCCCTGTTTAGGTGAAGAAGTCAGCCCTGTAAAAATATCATCTGAGATGGTGGGCAGATTTCCCAGGAATACCTGAGAAAGCTCCTCAGAAAACTTTTGAAAGTTAAATACATTGTGTTGTATTACCAAAATATAAGCTGCTAAGGGGATAGGTGGAAGAGTCATGTCTACCTAATTTGAGAAGACTGATTGTGCAAGCTGAGCAGAAACCTGTAAGATCCAGCTTCTACATCTAAAGCCCTTTGGCATTTTGCCCCAAAGGCAATATCCCACATTCTCACTATTCCCAACCCATACTTGACTCATCCAACAGGTTCCATCTTTGACACCTCAAGTTGGATGCAGTATGCCTGACAGGACCTCATCCACAGGTTGGAAACCAGAACCCCTCCCAATTCTAAGGGTGGCCTGATGGTATTCAGCGTGCTTCAAGCAGTTAAGTAGCCATTGTTGGGCCTTCCACAGGATTCAGGATCTCCAACAATGTAAGAACCAATCACTTGCAGCCAAATAGCACTATCAGGACTGATGGTAACTGCCAGTGAAACACCCACCTGAGGCCCAGGATCACTGGGGGAACCACAACCAAAAGTGAGGGAGGGGATCACACAACATGGTTTGTGAAAGGGGGAGCAGAGGGTGATTTCTTGTGCCATGCCCTTCATGATGCCTGGAGGTGCTAGCAAACCTGCCAGAAAACCAGGAGGCCGCCATTGTTCTGATTGTTCTAGATTGTTCTGAGCTCAGTGTTTAATGGGTGTCAGTTGATCCGTTAATGAGCCTAATTGACATCTGTCTGGGAATCCTGTGTCAGCTCCTTCCATCCTTCCCTCCAGTTGGGATTGGTTTAGCTGCTGCTGGGCAACTGATGTTACGCTGTGATTAAATGAACCTGACTACCAGTGGTCCTCACTGTGACAGACTGCACTAAATCCAGCCCCTTGTTTTAGGATGATTTACCTTTTTCTGTTTTTGACATAGTGGTTTTAATGATACCCTTTAGTGTACACTTTAATATGGAATAATATTAAACAAAATCTACATTATTTTGAACACTGACATTTATCTCTGTAATTACAGATACTCACTGGCTGTTTCAGTCAATCATGATGCTGTCAAACTGTTCAGAAAATAGGGATGTATTATTAGGTGGGATAACTGAAATGGAAAGTTCTTGTGGCCCAGTGATAATTTAAGAAAAAAAAAATGAAGTTAACTCTCCTTACAAAAAGCACACTGTATTTTGGAAATAATGATACATATTAGTTCACTGCTTCTATTGTAAATTACAGCAGTTCCCATTTTTATAATATCCAAGCCTAGTAAATACAGCACTGTTTCAAAATAGCCATAATCCACAATAGGATACCAATTCATGAACTGATAGATTTGTTCTAAGAAAAGTAGATGCCTGAATGAGTGATTAGAATTAAAGTATCAGTCTCCTAACTGACTACAGTACTTTGACACTTCATGCACAGCTCATTGCCAGCTAAATGCTACTAGTCTCTTTCGCATGGTCTACACTGTAACTAGGGCAATAGGAGAGTTTCAAAGTGCTGCTCCTTTATGCACTGAGTTTAGATCTTGGAGGACGATGAATGGTAGTTAAGATGAATGCATTTGTGCCATTTTTCTTGGCCCCAGACTATGTTTCCTCACTACCATGACATCTCAACAGAAGGAGAAAACATCTCCCTTTTGTGCCAGGCTAATTTAATTTGTACCTTCCACCCAGGGGTAAATATGTTTGACTGTCCATCTAAACTCTCTTTACCCACTTTCTGTTCTCACGGGAATCCTGCCTGATATAAGGCATCGGAAGAATATTGCTGAGTGCATCTCCTAACTTTATTTAAAAGTAATTTAATTTCTAGCAAACTCACACCCGGTCTAATTAGAACTAAGTACACACATTCCCTTGGGATGAGACTAATGACCTTTGTACGTCTGCTGTGATTCTGACGTCAAGGGTCTGTTGCTATGGTGTTACTTGCTTTTTGCAGTAAATGTTTTGTCCAGACGTTTATTTCTACATTTGACTTTGAAAACTCAACTTATGGATGAAAATGTTCATTTGTAGTCTACTGAATACTTCCTATTTTTAAAGCTAACTGTTTTTATTATTATTTTCATAACTTGACTTATAACTGACATGAGTGAACAATGACCTATAACCTTTAACTCCAAGCATTAGAAACCATTGACCTTTGCTCTAACAGATCTGGTATGGCTATTTAGGGTTTGACCTTGTTTTGTCTGGAAACTTGGTCATGAGATACAAAACAAACAACTAACACAGAGACGTGCTCTAAGTGGGAATTAAAGTGAAATATGATGCAAACTCCACATACTTCTGAAAATCTACATCTGTCACGTCTGTAGTTTAACCTACTCTATTTCACTTCATGCAACATTCACTAAATTTATTGTATTGTTTTTGCTTTCTGTGACCAATGAACAAAAAACTTGGTTCACATGTTTAACCTAATGTTTAAAAACTGCAATTTTGTTCAATCTGGAACCTGCAAAGGTTTCATCTTAAAGAATAGTTCTTCCTTCTATGCGAGGTTCATGTCCAGCTCCTTATTATAAAGTTCTCTGGAAAATACTGAAGTCTTCAATAAATATCAATTTTTGCAACAGTAAGGCTCCATGCAAATGTGAAATTACAGTTGCTTGAACAAAAGGAATATTGAAAATGATAGGGACAAGTAGGAAGAGGGAATTTGAATGCTGGCCCAAGGGGAGAAACTATAGGAACATTGGAACAGGAGTAAGTTGTTCAGCCTGTTGACTCTGCTCCAGTATTTAATATGATCATGACAGATCGAATACTTCATTGCCATTTGCCCACATTATCCCCATGGCCTTTTATGCCAAGAGTAATCAGAAATCTATCAATCTCTAATTAAAATATACAAAGGGCTGAATTTTACCAAAAGTTGGCTAAGTGTCAATTTCCTGGAGTTTCATGGAGGTCCATGTGCTCTCGTGCATTTTTTGACCCAATTCTCTGCAGCTTGCCTCATTAACTATGCGCCATACCTCTATGGGGCCCTGCTCGCATCATCATGCCAGTATAACATAAAACTCTTGGCACTGTTGGGATGTGTTGAGATTCCTGGTGCCATTTTTAAACCACAGCCATGCACTAGGTTAAGCTTTACCAACTAGGAGTTGTTTCTCATGGTTGCAGTGTTGGAAAGTATTGCCTTGCAAATGACCAACAGAGGCAAATTAACTAGAAAGTTACTGCACTCAAAACAATAACTCTGCTTTCTCTCCACAGGTGCTGCCGCATCTGATGAGTTTCTCCCATAATTTCTGTTTCTGTTTCAGATTTCCAGCATCCGCAGTTCTTTGTTTTATTTTAAATTAATTCCCTGCTTTGTCAACCGGAATCTGGATGTCCTGGTGGATGGGATAGTGCAAACAACAGCTTTCCTCTTTCTTCAGGACTGCCAGAGGAAACCACGGCACCAGATCCTGCCAACCTGGACTGAAGTTGCCGCCTGGGTCAGTGCAGTGTCTGCAGTCTGGAGGAACAGGCCAGGTACAGGCAGGTGGACCAGCTTAGTTTGGGATTATGTTTGGCATGGACTGGTTGGATCGAAGGGTCTGTTTCCATGCTGTATAGTTCTAGGACTGGACTGTAGGAGGTTGAGGGGTGACTTTATAGAGGTTTATAAAATCATCAGGCATGGATAGGGTGAATATCAGAGGTCTTTTCCCCAGGGTAGGGGAGTTCAAACCTAGAGGGTATATTTTGAAGTTGAGAGGAGAAAGATTGAAAAGGGACCTGAGGGGCAACGTTTTCACACAGAGGGTGGTTCATGTGTGGAATGCACTTCCAGAGGAAGAGGGAGATGCAGGTACGCTTACAATATTTAAAAGACATTTGGACAATTACATAGTTAAGGAAAGGTTGAGAAGGATATGGGCCAAATGCAGGCAAATGGAACTAGTCTAGCTTGGGAAACTTGGTCGGCATGGACGTGTTGGGCTGAAGGGTCTGCTTCCGTGCTGTCTGAATCTATCTTCCCTCACTCATTCAATCCAACTGCAACCCCCCAGACCATAATCATGCATATCCTTTGCAGTGCCCATTATTCAGCTAAGACACCACACCATCTTGTCCCCACTTTCACCAGCAGTGACAGCTATGCAACCAAGTTTCATCTCACCCAAAACCCCCTTTGTTTATTTCCAGGAGAAAACGGCCTGCAATAGGATAGATAGAGCTAAGCTGGGTAGTCTGACATACATCTCCTCATTCCCAATGAAGAGAACATCTACGTCTTAGTCGGAAAGGATATAGACCACTCATGTGGTGATCCTGTGACCTCACCCATATCTCAGCAATCAGCTAAGATACATTGTCAAATTATGCTCTCCCATTACCGCCCCTGTGAATCCCTTGTTAACATGCCCAAATATCTACCCCTATTTTGCAACTCATTTGCTTTTTTGTCTCCTGCAGGCACCAGTGGCACCTGCATAATCTTCACTATCAGGAAAGCAGTCCCAGAAAACATCATCTTCTCATCTGCCTCTGAAGAAGAAGCTACAGGTCCCTTAGAGGATGTACCTGCAAGGATGCCTCCTGCAGTCTCCACCCAGCACACACACTGATACCTTGATGGTATATTAGCTAAAGTACTGACAGTAGCACATTCTGGTAAGCACATCTCTGCCATGTCTCCACAATTGGTTGAGAAAGAAATGCCCAAGCCCATTAGCACTCAGAGGGCTGCAGGATACCAGGCACCTGCTTAGCCTGTGGAAGGAGAGGACCCCAAGTTGTCAGCCATGTATAACTTCATCCAACTGCACAAGCAAACTCAGGACTAGCAGACAGGCTATTTGGAGGCACTTAGCAAACTGACTCAAAAGTTGGAGGAGTCGACTCATGCTAGCAGTACCATGCTGGCTCTTGTTTGTGAACATCCGGCTACCTTAGTGGATAGCTCAATGGACAACCAGGTTTAGCCCACTCAGTGTTCGCTGGATGTTTGCAGAGACCTGCACTCCATTACTTCGGTCACTGGCATGCAGCAAGGCAACAGAGGCACATGGACCCTGATCTCACTCCTGGTGACTCTTCCTCACAAGGAGATAGGATTGTTTCCAGCTCCTCACAGCTGGAGGAGGAACCACATACAGTTCCCCCAGAAGTTTACTCTCAGGACACTTAGGGGTGCTTTTGCCATCCACCTGCACCCTGCCTGCAATGCCCAAAACTCTGGAAGTCCAATCCGAGGAGGAGAAGAGAACCTGCAATTTGGCAACATGTCTTCAGGATATCTAGGTCTTCTAACGACAAATACCCCTGGGATTGCCCATCCAAAACTCCAAGGTGAACATTTCCATTATAGGGCAGGCTTATTCCACCTAAGCCGTGGATACTAGAATTGCACCAAGTCATAATGGCAGTGAAAGAAAGCTTTATGAGAGCTCATAGGTGGTATGGTGGGGGGGCGGAGCTCACTTCATTGTAATTACATTATCACATTTGAAAATACATGCCCACTTTTCATCATCAGCACTGTGAGCTTTTTAGTTAGAACTACAAGAATGAAGGGGTCCGCAGAATGTTTCAATACTTTTGAGTGACAGCTATCCTTTCCACAATGCACAATCTAACATGAAACTTGGTCAGGATTGAATGAGGGAGCATCAGATGTTGTGAGGACTTCCATCCATTTGTAATGTTAACTTTCATTAAACAACACAAACAGCATAGAAAGAACAAAGGGATTATACAGGGATGTTGTCATCAGTAGCATCAAAAAAAGATATTCAGTGAGATGGTTTCACGCAGCTCAGTTTTATTGAATGAGGTTCACAAAGAGGTTTTAACTCTGTTGCTTTAGTCAACACTGCTGAGCTGCAGGAGGCTGAAGCTGCTGTTGTTTCTGCACTCATGTTTTTACTTGACACAATGCTACAGCTCTCATGGATAAACATTGTCCATCCTATCGCCATGGTGTATCCTGTAGCAGAGATTCTGAGGATCATGTAGCACCCTCTGTCAGGATGGTACCGATACAAAGACCAGAAAAGATTTTCATGGAGAACTGATGTGAAGGAGCCATCTCATGCCCCTTGGTGTCCCCTGTATGCTGTTGCATTGCTGATATGTTGGACACTTCTCAGTGGGGTTCAGCTCCACATCCACTGGTTGAAGATAGCCATAGTGTTAAAGTCCATGTGTCAACAGATATCCGGGCATGTTTGAAAATGCACATAGTGACTTCTGTGGACAGCACATTTGAAGGTCAACAGATGGAACACCAGGGTTTCTGACCTTGCTCTGTGCACTCAAGGATCATCACCCTCTGTGGGACCCGTGGATTGTTTGAGTAGTAGGGAATCATTCTGTTCTGTTACTTGCTGGCACCGTGAGTGCTCCTGAAGACTCCTGCCAGCTGTCTCCAACTGATCGATATCAGGTCTTGCGAGAGCCTCACATGTCACATGTAGCAGAGCTCCTATATGGTGTATCTCTGGGAACTACTCTTGTCACTGGTGGGAGTAAAGGGCAGTATCCATGCAGGTTATTGATTTCAATACCAAAGATGTTTACCTCCCATATTACCCATTTCTGCCACCATTGTAGTGGAAAGTGGATAGACTGGAGGAGAAGTCACTAATCTCATTTCAAAGTTGGACATTTGCAACTTGGAGAAGAGCCAAAGGAAGCAACTTGTTTCTGCTCTCGCCAAATATGGAACAAGTATCAGTTAAAATTATGACAATCACATTGGGTATTGTGACCTGGTAAACCACAGGACTGAGGCTAAAGAAGACCCTTCAGTAAAGATTCCCTGCTACTGGATCCCAGCCCATCACTAGAAGCAAGTCCAGGACTATCTGCAGAAGTCTTTAAAGTGAAGTATCACCCAAGAATCATCATGCCCATACAACATCCCCACACTTCTCATGAGGAAGAGAGGCAGAAAGAAACCTGAGGATCTGTGTCAACTTCCATGCACCCAATGTAAAGACTCACAAGGACGTTCACCCTTTAGTTAGGATTGAGGAAGCACTGCAAGTTCTCAAAGGTGCAAAATATTTCTACCATCTTGATCTTGCTGATAGATGTAACCAGCTACCCATTGTTGAACGAGATTTCAAAGATGACTTTCAAACAGGCACCGGGAGTGTTTATAAATACATAAGAAAACTGCTTGGACTCTAAAATATCCCTGCTACCTTCACATGTGTGGTGAATAAAGCTTTTGTTTTATCATCACTGAACTAGTAATATCACTGGACTAATAATCCAGAGAGCTAAGCTAATATTTTGGTGACCTGATTTAAGGTGGCAGCTGTCGGAACTTAAATTCAGGTAAAGTTTTCGCGAAGATTTGTAGCTCGGGTTGTGGCTGAGGTTGTAGACTTGCTCGCCGAGCCAGTGGGTTTGGTTGGAAACTTTTCGTCACCCTGCAGATAACATCATCAGTGCGCCTCCGGTGAAGCTATTTGTAGCTCGGGTTGTGGATGAGGTTGTAGACCTGCTCGCTGAGCCAGTGGGTTTGGTTGGAAACTTTTCGTCACCCTGCTAGATAACATCATCAGTGCGCCTCCGGTGAAGCTATTTGTAGCTCGGGTTGTGGATGAGATTGGAGACATGCTCGCTGAGCCGGAGGCGCACTGATGATGTTATCTAGCAGGGTGACGAAAAGTTTCCAACCAAACCCACTGGCTCAGCGAGCAGGTCTACAACCTTAAATTCAGTTCATAAAATCCGGAATTGCAAGTTAATGATTATGAAACTATCAGCGATTGTTGTACAGTGCATCTGACTCACTAAGGCCCTATAGGGAAGGAAATCCACCATCCTTTCCTGGTCTGGCCTACATGTGATTCCACATCCCACAAATGGGCTTTATTTTGAAATGGCCTAGTACACCTTCAGTTCAATGGCAATTAGTGATGAGCAACCTTGCCAGTGATACTCATAATCCCATTAAAGGACACAAAAAAGCATGTCAATTTTATTAACAGGCATCAAGTTGGAAATCTACTTCTATGTTGCTAAGACATTTACTATTCCCTGATTTTATTCTTCAGCAGTGTCCCCATACAATTCCTCACTGCTCAGTTATTCGATCACACTTTCTACCAGTGTTGATGGACGTATCTTGAATTGCTCTCCCACACAATCTTCCTCTGCACTGCCTCATTCTGTCATGGCTAGAGTGGGAACTCATGAAAAAAAAATCACTTTCCATTCTTCCATGAAACGGTGAATTGGCACTGTCATACTTCGTGCCACTGATTTATTGACTTCATGCTACTACAATAACAGAAATAAGATTTTAATAGAGGTTTTTTGATTTCTTTGCAAAAGTGGAACATTCAAAAAACTAAATATTTATGAAGACAGTAAATTGTTGTTAGTCGTCTTTTTTGGGGGTGGGGAGAAATGCATGAGAAGAGAAATATAATCTGCATGGTGAATTTGCAACCTCAATTATTGACTATAATCTTTTAAGGTTGGCCTTCAAAATTATTGCCAAATGTACATTGTTACCTTGCTTTCAGTGATCTGTTCCAGCAATTATAGCAAGAGTTGGATCTCAGCCATCCTTGACTTTATGTGTTCAACCTATGTCATCATATAGTTTATATGACAAAAGACATCACCAGAATTTTCTGAACATGATTTTTAACTGGAGTTGTTGGTTGGTTTGCTGAGGTGACTGGTTTTCATGCAAACATTTCATCTCCCTTCTAGGTGACATCTTTAATGCTGTCTTGCCTCGGTTGAAGCGCTGTTGTTCTGTCCCACTCTGAATTTATATGGTCCGATCTGTCATGGTGGGTGGTCTTGATTCCGGTTTTGTATCATAGTGGTATGTAGATGGAGTCTGTTTGTTAATTGCATCGGTGGTTGAAAACGAGGCCTCCAGGAACTCTCGTGCTTGTCTTTGTTTTGCTTGTCCTAGTACTGCAACTTTGTCCCAGTTAAACTGATGCCCTTCTATGTCAGAGTGTATTGAAATGAGGGAGAGATGGTCATGTCGTTTTGCTGCGAGTTGGTGTTCATGTACCCTGGTGCTGAGTTTCCTGCCCGTCTGCCCTATGTTGTGTTTTTTGCAGTTGCTGCATGGTACTTTGTGTATCACATTTGTCCTGCTCATTGTGGGCATGGGGTCTTCTGTCTTTGAGAGTAACTGGTGAAGCGTGGCTGATGGTTTGTGTGCTATCCTTATTCCAAGAGGTCATAGGAGACAAGACCTCATTTCAACACACTCCAACATAGAAGGGCATCAGTTTAGCTGGGACAAAGTTACAGTTCTAGGACAAGCAAAACAAAGTCAAGCGGAGAATTCCTGGAGGCCAGGTTTTCAACCACCGATGCAATTAACAAACATGTTGAAATAGACCCCACCTACATACCATAATGGTACAAAACCAGGATCAAGACTACCCACCATGACAGACTAGACCAAACAAATTCACAGTGGGACAGAACAACAGCGCTTCAATGGAGGCTAGACAGCACTGAATATATCACCTAGAAGGAAGACGAAACGTTTGCACAAAAACCAGTCAGCTCGGCAAACTAACCAACAACTCCAACCACAATTCAAGCTACAGATCTTTGTAAAAACATGATTTTTAACTGCTTGCAATGGGTCTAAACCAAGGCCCACTCAGAATGCTGCAAGATTTAAGATTCACTGCAAAATTAGAATAAAAACTTTTAATATAATTCATGATGTGTCTTTTTACTTTACAAAAAGCATTTCCTTAATTCTAACATTTAATGTAATTTCATTCAAGCTTCCAGGCACCCTCAACCAGCTCTGGTGAGTTGCAGCAGGCATATGTGTTAAGTCCTGCTTTCAATGAATTTGTTCAGTCCAGCACTCGCAGTTGTATGGGCCAGAAATAATCCCTCACAATTGTGACTGGTTATAGAACTGTTCCGTGAAATAGTTGTTTTCTGTAATATCTCATTGGGAAGTATCCTGACAACAGGATGGATTGCAACAGCCTAGGAAAATGCCACAAAAAAAAACCTGCCAATCTAAAGCTGGTCACATGCTGGCTTTTGAAAACCTGAATTTATGAGAAAACATATCAGTGCAGACAAAATCCCTCCCTAAAATGTTAAATACTATTTGTGAAGCTCAGGAATAAACCTTCGTATCGAAAACATTTTCACTAATCATTTTATAATATTGTTTTAAAACACGCATAGATTATATTTGAGTTGCCTTGGGACTGAAGTAAGTATTATATTACAGTGGGCTTTAAATTATATTTGCCAATGTTTCAAGTAAATCATGATAACATTGCACTTTACTCAAATGACAAATTGATATTTTAGTCTGACCTCTATGTGTTCTTTTATTTTATGCAACCATTATGTTTTCTGAAATATCCATCTAATTATCATTTAGTGTAACATTCTTTGAAGAAAGAGAAATTGGACCACCATTTGTCTATGTTAAGTAATAACTTTTTGAGGCTACCACAAGAGGTCTGTTTGTAACACCACTTAATATGGATCATCACTGCTGAAAGATGTTGATTTAGGAGATGGGAGAATGAGACCAAAGCCCCTATTCCTGTTTCTCAAATTATAAACAGTGAACAAGAACAAGGCAGCAGGTCAAACCTTTTAGTTTTATTGATTGACAAGGACACACCAGGGTGACTATCACCCAACAGCCTGCAGCAAACCATTTGAATATTGAGGTGTTAAATGTATTAAAAATCAAAATATCCACCAGATATGTTAAAATTATTATAAAATAATTTAAGAGTAGTTGTAATGAACATTTGAAAGGTTTCCCTTCAAACTGCATAATAAGACATGTAAGGAAAATAGAAAATATCAAGATGAGAGATATAGTGCATTTGTAGTAAAATATACACATGTTGGGGGTGGGGGGAAAGCCTTGAGAAAGACTCTGATGCCAGACCAGAAAATTCTTATTGCGTTGCAGCCTATAAAGTGATCAGTAATGCTTAACTGTCAGTAGATTATTATCTGTGTTGTTGTAAAAAAGGCATTTCAACCACATTCATGGATTTGTGTAAATAAAGGCCGTCCCTGGTCCATTAGACTCTAAGCTCTTGAGGCCTACATGGACAGAGGCCTACGTTGTTTATATAACAACAACATCTGCTTACACTCAACCTTGCTGTCAGAGAGACTACTCCGCTGAAAGCCTAGGAATCTTTCTTCATGCAATTCTTGTTGTATTATGTTTCATGAGGGGATTTTTTTTTCACTTTCAAAGGCCTAACCAAACCTTTAATCCATTGGACCTTTAGCTGTTCAAAATGAGAATGAATGCATCACTTGTAGAACACCTAACAAGTTAGAACAAAGGCCATTTAGGTAATTAATCAAAGTTTCATAGACACACAGCATCATTTGACATTTCTTTGTAAGTCAAGGAATCCAGCATAACTTACTTTCCATTTGCATTTGAAAGCACTTAAAGTGTGCAGTAACATTTGTTTCTTCTTGAATAGTAGCATAAAAATGAGATGACAAGATACTTCTTACTATGATCAGTGAATGTGGGCCTAGCAAATTCTCAAATTTGTACTTTTTCTGTTAGAATATTTCAGTTTTGTCAAGATGCATATTTATCTGCATTTGAAGAAAATAGTGCATCACTACCAAGACCTCTTCATGGATTCTTCTACTAGGCACAGGAGATTATTTTCAACAGATGGCCAACCAAAATTATGGAGAAAGTACCAACATCACCTGATTATAGATCTATTTGCAATCGGTGGAAATTCTAGCTCTTTCTGTGCGCAATTATTTTCTACATTTCCAAAACACAACTATTGAAACTGTGGAAATCAATGTTATTTGAAGCAAAGATAAGTTCATCCTTCCAAAGCAAATGTTCATTACTGGTTATAAAAATGACCTTAATGAGCAATTTTGCAATTTCAAGTGACCAATTGATTTAAAAACAATAATTTTCGATTACACAGCGACAAAACTTTGTATTAATATAGTGACTTTTAAGATGGTGAAACATTTCAAAGTTCTTCAAAGAAGGATCATGAAAGTAAAAATTGACACTGAACCACATATGGAGATAGGGCAAATAAAAGGTACACATTAAGGAGTGTTTAAAAAGAGAAGCAGGGGTGGACTGTTTCAGGAAGAAATTCTATTGCAGAAAACACACTATACATGATTCAACGAAATATCCACGTCTGAAAGTCAAAGGGGATCATCCCTCAGTATGGTCATGGGGGAACACGGTCATTCACGGGGTACTGCCACAACCGATCAAGGAACTGATTTTAGTCCAGTGGGATGACCATGGTCAGTCAGGTGCTTGGTCCCACAAGAGTCCAGGGATCCAGGATTTTGCAATGCAGGGATTGGGCTGTGGTGTGTCCTGCACGTCAAATACACCCAGTTCAGCATTTATAGGTAGGCCACTGGCAGTGCTGTGAAAACATCCGTTTAGGAGGTGAATCAATTCTTCCTACAGTGAGACAATGTGAGAGCCTGAGTGTAATAGAATCAGATGGAAGAGCAGTTAGTGGTGATGAAAGAGGCAGGACATCTAGTCAGGTATCCCCAATGAGTGAGTAGAAAAGGCAGAGGGCAGGAAGGGTGAGTAGTTTGGGAGGATGAGGTGACCAAAAAACGTTGAATGGACACAATACATGCAATAGAGACAGTTCAGCCCTTGAGCCTTGGTAAGATGTGTGTACAGTGGCAGAGTTGTAAGTATGAGGTAGCAGAGAGAATATAGTGACACTTACCCTTGCGGGATGCCAAAGATAATTCACCTTCTTCTGTTTCACCCAGGACACTTCACTTTCTGGATCTACTATCTTGGACAAGGTTGGCTGTGTCTGAAAGGTGGCTCCATTTGCCTGTGAACAGGAAACTAAACTGCTGTTCTTGAAACCACTCCATTCACCATGTCTTGCAGGTCCCTGTCAGTGAATCAAAGAGCTAGATTGTTTTCTTCAGCCCTTTCCAAGAAGATAGCAGTGCAGCACCACAGTGTGAAGGGCAGCTCTTGGCTTGCCACATCTGTCATGCTTTGGAGCTGGGGTTTGAATATGGCAGCATTAGCACACATGCTGCCAGGACCTGGCAGTGGCAACTGCTTCTGCATCCACAAGATGACTGCTGTAGTGATAGGTTGCATTATTATGAGTGAATATTGTGTGAGAAAAGTCACAATGGAACATGACAGATCAGAACTATAGATTTCATTTGATAAGGCACTTTACCTAAAAATGGCAGAGCCAGGACAGGAACACGGGCTGGTCCACACTGTGATGGGTAGGCTAAAGGGCCTATACTCTTGGTTAGAAACTCATTTAATGTTCAGGGTCACAGGTATCAAACTTCAGCAAATATAATCATTGTGCAAAGCTGCACACCAAACTTGTAAGGAGAAAAGGTATCTTGTAATTGGCAATCATTTGGTCAATTGCGTGAGATACCCATTTCCACATTTAAAGTGTTGATCCTGACAGCTTGCTAGAATTCAGAATAATTGGCAGCAAGAATCTGGTTAAATATTCACTTTTATGAGAAAATCTCCCCCATTTTATAAGTGAAACTGTTGCTACTCATATTTCTTCATCAGGTGCAATCAACTGACTTGGTGTTGCCCTGCAGCCATCCAGCATCTGTGATTGGCCTTTCTTCACTGCTTTCCTCTTCACACATGAAGCTAGTGATTCCCACAGCATGTTTGAAAGAGCAATGCCTTGTAATGAATAGTTAAATCTTCCATTCACAGTATTTTCATAACTCACCTTAATGAACACAAATACAAATCATGTTACAGTACCCATAAGTTTCTGATGCACTGTGAAGGAGACAAAAACTATTTTAGAGATAGGAGGAACTTTTATTTTGAAACTTTTTTTTAAAAACATTTTTTTCTGAAGAAGGGTCTAGGCCTGAACGTCAGCCTTCCTGCTCCTCTGATGCTGCTTGGCCTGCTGTGTTCATCCAGCTCTACACCTTGTTATCTCAAAAACTATTTTACTTACCTTTTAAAATTCTTTCTGCCTCCAGTACATGGTCTATGGGGGCGATGTAAATCCCAACTATTGGTGGACCCTGAGCACCTCGATAAAAACCTCAAAAGTTTCTGGAGGCAGGCTTTCTAATGATGTATTCACTATTAGGATCCAGAATGTTTGGAACACGACCCTGCCCCCAACTCATGAATAATTCCTAAGGAAAATGGCACTGGATGGGAAAGGAGGCAGGATATCAGTCAAGTTGCTTGGAGGCCAAATGTCTGTTATCCCACCTCCAATCCCATCCAATCAAAGATGAGAAAATTCCAGGCCAAATCTATTTCTAACTCAGTCTTCCATATACTCAATGTCGGAACATGCACAACCCTCTGGGCAGGAAATTCTAAAGATTCATAATCCTCAGAGTAAAGAAATTTGTCCTCAGTTCTAAGTGATTAACCCCTTATGCTGAGACTGTGCCCTGTATTTTAATTTCCCCATTGTCTCTGATTTGACGTTGTTAAGCCCCTTCAGAATCACGTCTGTTTTAAATGAGATCACTTCTCATTCTTCTACATTCTAAAGAATATAGAGCAATTTACTTAGCTACACATCACAGGATAATTCTCTAGTGCAAGGAACTAATCAATGAATCTTTGTCATACCACCTCCAATGCAAAAATGTCTTTCTGTGGATATAGAGACTAAAACTGTGCGTGGTATTCCAGCTGTGGGCTTACCAAATCTTGTACAATAGTAGCAAGACATTTTTAGTTTTGTATTTCAATCTCCTTGCAAAAAAGGTCAACATGCTGTTAGTCTTTCTACGCTTGCTGTACTAGCATACTAACTTTCCTTATTCTTTGTAGTCAATTTCCAAGCTTTCTCCAGCTGCAGGGAGATATCTTTAATGCTGGATCTGGGCAGACAAAATGACCATTGAAACTCCGATTCACAACTGTAGGTAGGGAAGGTGTCATATGATAACATTTCCTAGAGTATGTCCAGCCAGAATTACAACACCACTAAGACATTCAATTATTAAAAGGTATTGGTATTTTGCATTGGAGATAGTATGACAAAGATTAATTGATTAGTTCCTTGCATTACAGAATTATCCTGTGATGAGTGGCAAATAAGTTGCTGTATATTTTTTAGAACATAGAAGATTGAGAAGTGAAATCATTCATTTTTCCTTCACGTATCCAATTACTACTTGGGTATACCCTGCAGCACCGATTTGTTTTTCACTTAATTTTGTTTGTTTTTGACCTTAGCATAATTTTTCCATCTTATTCTTTTAACACCCTCTGCTTTTTCCCTTACTTTACATCTATTACATTTATAACATTTCAAATTATTGAAATGTGCTTTTTAGGACAACTGTGAAACAAAATTTGACATTGAACTGTACAAGGAGAGATAGGACAGGACTATGGTCAATGAGATTGTTTTTAAGGAGCACCTCAAAGGACTGGTGAGAGGCAAAGATGAGAATAGACTTAGGGAGTGAATTCCAGAATCTAGACTCTGAAGGCTCAGCTGCCAGTGACAGAGTAATGAAAAGTGGGAGAGACTAGAGGTGGAAGACCAATGATCTCAGAAGGATTGTCAATCTGGAAGATGTGGCAAAGTTCTTGCATCTTGATCATGCCCCCTGGGGAAAAAAAGCCTCAATCATTTTTGCAGCAATGATTACTGTTATGGAAACAAATATGGCAGTCATACTTAAAGCAGTGAGATCCATAAACAGGAATAAGATGATAAATCTGGTTGCCTTGGGTAAGGAATATCAGGGTAGAATTTCCAAAAATGTTTCCTCTATAACTTTGACAGATGATTAGGGATCCCCTCTGCAGAAAGTAAATGCTATTTTGTATATTAAGGCAGGGAAACTGTACAGTTCTTGTTTTAAATAAAATGGAACTTTGTCTTTAGGAGGTACATAGAGTTGACATAAAGCTGCTTTTTGACACAATTGCTTTGATATAATTGTTAATGGACTTCATGAGAGACTGTGAACACATACTATAACATAAATTAAAAGTGATAATATGCCATTAAAAGCATTTGAACTCCATTTGGAAATTCTACATTTCCTTACTCCAAGGAGATCTCTGGTGCTACAGTCTGACATTTTAGCTTTATTTACCTGACCATGCAGGGCAATTCTGATCAAAACCAGATGTTCACCTTCTCACAATTATGCAAATTATTTTCTCAAGACTCCTTATTTAACTCAGTTGCTGGATTGTGCAGAAGTATTCTAATGCTCTCATTTTCCTTTTTGAAAATTGACTAAAATTTCCCCTCCCCAACTAAGTTGGAAGAAATCAGGAACTCACCATGTGGGAATTCATGGTGAAGGTCACTATGTTGTATCACTATTCTGCATCATGTTAATATGATACAGAAATTCCTTGTATATATACATGTTGGAATCCTTATAGAGACCAATAATTGTTAAAAAGTGACTTGAATTCCACTTTACAGTTTAAAAGAACTGCGCAACAAGACTTTTGAGTTTTAAGGCTTTAACCAGATAAAACCAAAGTAAACACTGACCAAATGCTACTAATGAAGCAACTAATACTCGTAACTACAGAAAAAAAGTTCCCAAGTTCGTTTGTTAACACTACTGATAACCTCACAGTATGTTAATATATTTAAAGGTGAGTTTACCCTCTTTGAGGGTGGTGAGAAAGAGAAGTAATTGAGTGAGTTAGCCCTGGAGAGATAGCCAATGCCTTCTTGACCCCTTATCAACTAAGTTCTGGGCAAGGAGGACCATTGTAAACCCACTCAATCCACCAAGGTCCTTAAGTGGTCAGTTAATGGCTACTTTAGAGCCTCATCTCCCCATTCCCCAAACACCTACCTTCCTGATTGGTGAGGAAAGGTTGTCAATTTGCAAGAAAGTGGTGACACAGCTGAAGGTTAAAGGGGTGCCCTTTGAAAACTGCTTCACTGGCCTTGACTCATGAAGCCCCTGTGTCTCCCAACCTCAGACAAAATAAAATTACCTTTCTACCATTAGATTTCCTGAGGAATAGGCACTGATTGATGGTCTTTAGGACCCTGAAGCTGCTGCTGTTTGATTGGCTGACAGTTTCTGGCAGTATTGAATGCCAGTGTGAAGGCTTTTGGTAGGCTGAGAAATTAGCCAAAGTTGCCAGTCAGGTCTAAATAAGCTGATTGATACATGATGTTGTATTTTCTCAGCAACGGAGGGGCTAGGGTGATGTGTTAGCCTTCATGTTGTCTGAGGAAGGGAAACTTGCAGCCAACATTTTTATATGTACCAGTCCAAAGTTACTTCCAGCTTTCTGCTGTGCTAATTTCTCCTCACTTGTCCAAGTTACAAAACAAGGGTTATTTCCTTTAGTCTTCTGAGAATTCCCTGAACTAACTTCCTGAAGCAAGGGATTTCTCCATATGATTAATTTACTGGCCTTAGCCAAGATAAATCTTTTTGTCCTTAAAACACTGCAGGCTCAACCCTTTTTGACCAGAGGACCAGCTCCCACAAGCATTCTGCCTGGTAGCCAGCAGAGAACAATTGGTACCTGCTGCCTCCATTGGCTGGTGTTTTCGAGTCTGTCTGTTTTCTTTCTTTTTCTATACAGGACATTTTAAAAATCTGAAGTGTCTGACAACTGTAAGCCTATTCATAGCAAAACCATTTTCTCTGCACTTTGTGTTCAGGTATTAAATTTGGCAGTTGACTTGGACCCCCTGTTGTCATGGCAACAAAGCCACACAGGTAGAACTAATAGCAGGCCAAAACCCCCTTTTCATTGCGATATTTTACCTTGTATAAAAAAGACCTTTTAAAACATAACTATCTTATAAAGCCTTGGATTGATAATACTGAAAGATATATTAATATAAAAAGCACATTCGATTAGATTGTTTTAATAACTTTCAAATGCTTCAACGATGAAATGCATTTCTTGTGGTTGTCTTAACACTACTTATGTACCTGTATTTTACAGAGCAACTAATTTCCAACTTCAGTGCGAATTTAAAATTGGTAATTGCACATCAGGATGAGGGCATCACTGGCTGGGCCAGCATTTTATTGCCCATCCGAATGGGCAGTTCAGACTCAAATACATTGCTATGGATCTGGAGTCACATATGAGCCAGACCAGTTAAGGATGGCAGTTTCCTTCCTGTAAGGATAGTAGTGAATCAGATGGGTTTTTCCCTGACAATCAGCAATAGATTCATGTGATTCCAGATTTTTATTAAATTCAAATTCCACCATCTGCCATGCCAGGATTCAAACCCAGGTCCTCAGAATGTTACCTGGAGCTCTGGATTAATAGTCCACAGATAATAACACTAGGCTATTCCCTCCCCAATATCAATCCTTGCATGCTATTCCTTTTACTTCAATGATGGTAAAAACTGGGCAGTAAAGATGATTCACTACAGCAAGTGTTTTGCCCTCACTGAAGTTTTTATTTATCCCCAGTATGTCTAAGAAATGACCATGAATAAGTATATCCCTCATCATTGTGTTTATATTTCAGCCATGCTATTAATTGAATACATATAGACAATGAATTCTCTATCATTTTGAATATCACTTTATTGAATTTTAGCACTCACACATTGAGAATTGCATTACAACAGAGTCACACAAAAGTATCTCAGAATCTAATTTTGAACAGGTTTGATTTTAAAACCTCCTGATATTTTTCTTCAGCAGCTGTCATTCTGAACAACTCAATCTGAACAGTATTTAAACAAATATCGATATCTATTTACAGTTATTGTCACTTAAATACAGCCATTGACAAAACCTAACTCACTTTAAAGAGTATTTTAACAGTTATTGACATTCTGTTTTAGGTATTGACACTGTACCTTATCTACTCCGATATATTTGTAAAGCTGCTGGCACTTTGCGATTGATGGTTGTTTACACTTTATGTTAATTGACACCTATTTTATTCAGTAACTGTTTTAAAGTCTATGATAGAACTGAACAGTAAACACAATAACTTGGAATTGATAGGCTTCACCTACATTGCTTCACACTTTATGTCAGCCCACATGCATGAATAAAGTCAACCAGACTGACTACTGATTAAAAATCTTCAAAATACCATCCTTGTTTGTTCATACAGAAAGCAGACCTATGTAGTGTTTGACATATATAGATGTAAACATGATATAAATTTTGTTTATTTACTATCCCTTCATAAAGATGGTTGAACTGGAGTAAACTACTTTAATTGTGAGTTTAAAACAAAGAGCATACCAATATTAATATTGTAACGAACAATCTTTTTAACATTTCTCTTATACTGTCCTTGGTATGGATTTGACAATTATTTTGCTAAAGATGCTTTCCATTCACAACTACATGATCGTTTGCAAAAAAAAAGTATACAGAAATATCAACTTATTATCTGCATGTTTTCTAATTGTCAATCAGGTGTAAAATGGGTATTACTGATCAAAATTCAGTTGGATATAGGTTAAGCTGGTTCTTCACCTTTTTGTGACCATTTGACTTAGTGAAGCAAATTGTAAAGGAAAAAGGAAGCACTTGCTATTTTGTAGGTGGATGCGTGTAATGTAACTAAAATGTTATAGCACAAAGAATGCAATTTCCCATCATTTCTGTTACTATTTTCTTTACAGGTAGCATTGAACTGAATAAAGTACTCCAGTAAGGACATTGTACATTTGTCAGCTCATTTCTTGACCATTTTAGTTGTTCGCCTCTCTGTTTTCAATTAGAAAATTTACCAGACGAGTGCATAATCAAGTGAGCTTTTGTTTGAATGGTTTTGCTGCTTCTTTCTCAATAAGTCCAAGAGAATGATATTGGATTTTCCCACTTGGATCTCTCTGTCGTTAAGCTTTCTAGATGAAAAACAAGAGAACAAAGGACAACCAGAAGCACTCTACATTTCCTACTGATGTTATCATATCTATAGACAACACAGTTGGAGCTGGAATAACACAGCAGGTAAGGCAGCATCAGACGAGCAGGAAAGTTGATGTTTTGGGTCGGAATCCTTCTTCATTTTCTAAAGAAGCGTCCTGACCCGAAATGTCAACTTTTCTGATCCTCTGATGCTGCCTGACCTGCTGTGTTCCTCCAGCTCCAACTGTGTTGTCTCTGACTTCAGCATCTGCAGTTCTTGCTATCTCCATTGTCATATCTATCGGTGCTTCCTAATATCTATCTATCTCATTTATGGTGACTGTAGAGGCTCATTCATGAGTGACAGTCTCGTCAGCAAATGGCATAGATGAAGAGTGTTGTCCTGAGTTTGATAGTTTTTCCTTCCAAAGGACTCTCTTTTCTGCATTTGGTCATTTCTTTTCTCTTCTATTTGTTTCATTTGCGTTCTGATTTGCTTGTTGCCCAGTGCTCTGGTTGACATCCTGGGATCTACAATCGACCAGAAACTGAACAGGACTAGCCATATAAATACAGTGGCTAGAAGACAAGGGCATGTCAGAGACTTAGGATCTTGCTGTGAGTGATTCATGCACTGACACCCCAAAGCTTGTCCACCATCATCTACAAGGCACAAGTCAGGATCATGATGGAATACTCCTGATTTACTTTTTAGTGCAGCTTTCACAACACTCAAGAAACTTGACACCATCCAGAATAAAGCAGGTCACACGATTGGCACCATATCCACAAAAATTTACTCCCTCCACCACCAACACTCAGTAATAGCAGTGTGTAACATCTGCAAGATGCACTGCAGAAATGCACCAAGGCTTCTGTGGAAGCACTTTCCAAGCCCACAATCACTATCATCTAGAAGGACGGGAGTACCAGATACATGGTAATACCACCACCTGCAAGTTCCTCTGTGTCTGTTCCACTCACCATCCTGACTTGGAAATCTATCATCCATTCAACTCATATGTTACCACCAACGGAGTCATTCAAGTAAGGATACATGCTGGTATATCCATAACTGGTACTTTGTCTGACCAAGACATACCCAAGATTTGTCCAGGGAGCAGAGGTGAAAACTGTTCATCTGCTACTTCTGGGCTAGCATAAGTTGATTGGGCCTTACTACCGCAAATGATGATGATGAAAACACAATCCTCATACACAGCAAGGTTTCTATTTTTGGCTTTTGTTTGCTATTGGTCTACATTCAACCTCTCCAGCGCTGACATGACTGCAGCAGCCTTGGCAATATTCGTATTAGGATAAAGACACCTGCATTTGTCAAAGAAGTAGCACCAACAGATAATGTAACTTGCCACGAGTGGAGTTACAGATTTATACTGAATGTTGTAACTGCACTGTTGTCAACTGTACTCAAGCCCTTCAACATACATTGCGTCTTGACTTCATGACTAACTTCACCTTTAATAAGTTGTGCTTCAGAAGCATTCTGTTGTGCCAAATATGGATCTTAAAAAAATAGGATTATCATGTGTTGGTAGATATGGAAAGTAAGATTCTCACTCTGCTCAGTTTATTCCTAAGGTGACATGTCAACACTATGAGAGAGGCTTGCAATTTTTAATGAGTGGCAGGATTCCCAAAGGAGCTGCCAATTATAAAATGTGCCTTTGTGTTCTCTCATACAGTTGCCCATCAACATGATAACAAAATGATTCCACGTGCTCAATACTCAAATCATTAGCAATCATCTTGCTTTTACATCCTAACTAAACTTAAAGATGCATCTCATACATTACTGTGCTCTCAAAATGTTATTGGTGAAATGGTTGATTTAAGTATCATGAGTAGAATGTATAAATTAGCTTCTGCAGCATCTACCCTTTGCTTTAGGCAGTAGGGATGGGCTTATTCCGGAATAATGCTATTGAAATAGCATTGTCGCTTCAGGTAAAACAAGGAAAAAATACCTAAAATGTGATGAGCTCCAAAGGATCAAAGGTTGAAACCATTTGTGGGTAAAATTGTACAGCAACTATTTGTAATTTTCCAAATTTATACAATTGTTGCATGCTCAACTTTCTAGCAGAAGCATTACATCAACATTGAGACAAGCCAATGTAGATCTTCTATATGATGAGTTGTTAGTAGGGAAAAATTTATACAGTAATTGGAATGCATAAGTTTCTGATTATCAGTTAAGGAGTGAAGAGAGAGAAACAAGCATAGAGAATGCTGAGAAACTCAGCAGGTCTGAGAGCATCTGTTCAGTACTGAAGATGTCATATTGAACTCAAAATGTTAACAAATGCTGGCAGACTTGCTGAGCTTCTCCAGCATTCTCAGTGCTTGTTTCAGTTTTCCAGCATCAACAATATTTTGCCTTTAGTCGAATGAAGAAAAAGATTAGGAGTTTTGTCTTTATTGTGCAGAAGATTGTTCTGCGACAGAGAGCTTCATCAAAAACAGTGATGGGAGTATGGATGTAAGAAGATTAAAGGGAAGTTGGTTAATATTTAACACAAAGTTTTTAGAAAGAATGGGAATGAATGAATAGTTCTTCCAAAGGTCCAGCATAAATATAGTGTGCTGAAATACTTCCTTCAATACTGTAAAATTCTTTAGATACATCACCCGATGTAAGGGTATAGATTGCAGGAGTGCAGGTATAATCTGCCTTAAAAAGCAGTAAAAGTAATTCTGAGTTCTATACTTGTATATCTATACTTGGAATTACTGCACAAGCAAAAGCAAGAAGTTGCTGAATTTGTCAGCTGACCTGATTTCCACCCCAATGATTTCCTTCCCACCATGTTCCAATAATTCATTGTTTCTTGCTCCACAATGCAGAGTTACCTCTCCAATCCACTCTGTAAACTATGTGTTAATGATGGTTAACACCACATGCGTCATTTTACCTACGACTTCCATACTTTTTGCCCCAGAAATTTGCCAGTAATCACGACAGCTGTCTCACAACCCATTATGCATGCTTGCACAAAACAAGTCATCCTAGGTTTCTGAGATAGTAGGAATTGCAGATGCTGGAAAATCTGAGATAACAAGGTGTAGAGCTGGATGAACACAGCAGGCCAAGCAGCATCAGAGAAGCAGGAAAGCTGATGAAAGCTGAAAATCTTCTTCATTTCTGAAGAAGGGTCTAGGCCCAAAACGTCAGCTTTCCTGTTCCTCTGATGCTGCTTGGCCTGCTGTGTTCATCCAGCTCTACACCTTGTTATCTCTCATCCTATGTTTCTGTTCTTGAATGGCTATTATTGGTACCATCCATTCCACTAATCCAGCCTCATTGTGCACAAGGGACCTGGAGACTATAACAGCCAATTAATACCACGTATCCCTTCTTCAGGGCAGCATAGCCCACAATGTCAGGGAACGCCAAGCTATTTGGGAACTGCATGTTAACATCTGATATTTAACAACACATAAAAAAGAAGCAAAGACAATAATTAGTTCAGACCTGGCCTGGTCTTTAGGTTGAAAATCTATGCATCTCTGTGACTTCATAGAGGTCTTGAGATTGTACATCTTTTTAAAAATTGAATATTTTCATTTATTCTTCAATCTCTTCACCAGCTACCAATTTCCTTTCAAAAGGTACACAAAGTGTGTGATTAAGATGTCTGCCTCCCTTGAAGGTGGAATCACAGGTGACAGCACAGTGAAAAAGGCATTTAGTATTGTTGCCTTTATTGGTCAGTACATTGAGTTCAGCAGTCGGAATGTTACGTTGCGGTTGTACAGGACATTGGTTAGGCCACTTTGGAACTACTGCCTTCAATTCTGGTCTCCCTGCTATAGGAAAGATGTTGTGAAACCTGAAAGGGTGCAGAAAAGATTCATGGTTGAAGAGTTTGAGCTATAGGCTGAGGCTACTTCCCCTGGAACATCAAAGGCTGAGAGATTACTTTCCTGAGATTTGTAAAATCATGAGTGGCAAGGATGGGGTAAATAACCAAGGTCTTTCCCCCGGGGTAGGGGATTTCAAAACTAGAGAGCATAGGTTTAAGGTGAGAGGGAAAAGATTTAAAAGGGACCTAAGGGGCAACAACTTCACACATAGAACGGTACTTTTTTGGACTGAGCTGCCAGAGGGAGCAGTGGAAGCTGGTACAATTACAACATTTAAAAGACATATGGAGGGGTATATGAATAGGAAGGGTTTAGAGGCCGAATGCTGGCAGATGGGACAAGATTAACTTGAGATAACTGGTCAGGATGGATGAGTTGGACCAAAGGGTCTATTTCCATGTTGTACAGCTCTATGACACTGTGAGTCTAGGATAAAATGGAGCTGAAATTAAGGCTCATATTCTGCAGCAGCCAGTTCCATCTTAGGCTCCAGGTTCTCCACTGGTACACATAAACGTTATAATAAGGCAGGGAAAAGTTGAATGAATGATGAATGATTTATTTATTGTCACATATATCTTGAAAATACAGTGAAAAGTGTTTTGTCGCCACAATCCAGTACCTTTTTGAGGTACAATAAAGATAAAAAGTAATAACTTAAGTAAGAGTTCATTTTCTGTTCATACTGAGGTCTCAAGCATGGCTTCAGGGCATCTGCAAGGTGTCTGTTCCAGTCCTCAAGGCGTCCTACTCCAGGAACAGCAACAACGTCACCAATACCCCAGGCGAGTTTGTCTCTGCTGTTGCTGCTGCTGCCTTGCTGACACAGCCAAGAGTCCAAGCTTTGGGCCTACCCACCAGGACTCTCCGCTCTGGGCACAGCCACTCCCAAGAGTCCAGGTTCTGAGCCTATCTCCATGTGGAGTCCTTGCCACAGGCACTGCCGCCACCAGGAGTGCAAGCTCTGGGCCTACTGCTGCCAGGAGTCCAGGCCTGTAACAAAGAATGTACATGGTGACAAGTCAATTAAATACTTGAAATTAATCTCCTGAGTTGTCGATGTAAAGTCTGCTTTTCTTAAATTGCTGTAATTTTTTGTGGTTGTTGGGTTTGCTGTGTCAGACATGACTCATTTGAGAGTTCTGTAGCCTCTGAGCCACATGGCTCTGGTATCCTGCCAAGGACAGTTGCTTCTTCAACGTGCTCTGAAGCCGAACAGAACATAAGCTAGAGTACCTCAGTGACACAACGTTGCTCTGTCAACAATTCTGTTCCCATTGATGTACACCTTCCCCAATCCAGAGGTTTCACAGCCATCAATCTTAGAAGCATTATTTTCTTCCTTTTTCAGTTTTGCATGCAGTGTAAAAGGTGTTATTTTGTATCACTTTGCTGTGATATTTCACATTTTTCATGGGTACACGTGTGAGCCATTCGTTTTTCAACTCTTGTAAATCTTGCAAAAAAACCATGGGATAGGGTTTTCATATTTAAACCATTTATGTGATTAAACAATCTATTTGGCTTAACAGCTATAAGGGATCATTGAACATGAAACCAAAAGCAGAAAACAATACGAAAAGGGTGATTTAAAATTAAGCAGAGCATTTGTCACTGATCCTCATTCACTTGCCTGTGAGCAATAGCCTGTGGTTGTCATGCAGTGCTTGGTACCTACTCCCTTTCTGTTAGTTAGCTAGACAGTCTTGATGGTTAACCTTGAATAATGATCAAGTGCAGCTATATAGCAAGCACTGATAAGTGATCCCTGAAAGGAGTCTATTTGCATATTTCATTATTACTTGAAATCTCAGATGGCTTCATCACCAGCAACAAATGCTGTGACTTCTGGTTTTCATACAGAAAAATCCTTCTACCTGAGAAAGGTGGCTGTACTCCAGGTTGCTTTTCAAAAGGTATTGGGATAGACATCAATCTTTGGTGTGAAAATCAACTTCCCATGATTGTGTGTTCATCGACAGAAGCCCAACAAGCATTTCATTATTCCAATCTGGATTTTTCACAGGGTGATATAATTGATCATTGACGCACGTTGTTAGTAACTGTTATCAGTTACAGGTTAAAGAGAGTCTGAAAAACATTTGATCCGTAATTGGTTTGGGTCAGTTTTTAGAGATACAGAAAGACTGCTTTAAACAGGCTTATGCTGAGGGGGATCAAATGCCTCTTTTGGGCTCAGGCTTGCTCTGCTCAGATTCTTGGGATGATGCCTCACCAACAATTTATGCCAAAAGAAAAACATTTCCAGCATGCATTTGTCACTTTAAAAAAAAATGAATAATTTTTTCTGCCAGTTGTATAGTTGTCAGAATTTAGTCCTATGCAATATACCTCATTGCCAAATATATGAATGCTGAACCTGCATAGCAATGTAACATAACCAGCAACTGTTTCATCTGCCACTGGTTATTTTGCACCAAATGTGTTTGCAGCAGTTTGCTTGGATGTTGGAGATACTTGCTAGTCACCCCAGGCTAGTCACATTAGTCTAAAATCATCCATATATGTGAGTCAAAATATCATAATCAATATGGAAATATATTTCACCTTTAAAAGAGTAGGGGTAATGCATGTAATGGTTTAAAAAAAATGCCTTTGATTTGAGTTTTATGATTTTCTCTCAACCACGTGATGCTGTCATCTGAGAAGCTGTTCATTTTGGTTAAATTCTTAAAGTCTTGTTAATGTGTCATAGATTGCTGTTTTCTCTGTGTCCCAAAGGCTTTAAGGTAATTATTAAAGTCGGGTGAACTATAAGTGGAATAATGTAAAGAATGAGACAATCCTGAATTTGTATAGCTTTGCTAAACTGTGTCATTTATATATGAAAGAGCATAATATTTGTGAAATGTAAAGTGAAATGCAGAACATTAATTTTAGAATGTTAATACTAAAATATTGTCTTCAGTATTGTCTAAAATTATGTTGTCTCCATAGAAATAAATGATCTATTCACAATTAAAAAATATCCAGGCCTTCTTTTATCCTTCTTTGCACAAACAAGAAAGTTCCTCATATTTTTAACAATGTATGGAAAACATTTCTGTTCGCGCTCAATTGTTTGTGAATAGATGAGTGAAGATTAATCAAAATATGAACACTAAACTTTTCATTGCGTCAACACTGATTATGATATATTGACTTTCATAGATAAACAGCCAAAAGAATTTGACGGCAATCATTTAAAAATGTTTCTGAGACATCACTGCAATTATAACTTCAGCTATTTAAATCCTTACTCATATTCTGGGGCAATGTGTCCTTTTTAACTCAATGGCTCCTTCCGACATCCACACCGTATCTGGTGCCAGCGAATTCAGTTCATTCCACAGGGCACTAATGCTTTTTAGGGAAGAAAATCTGCACTTCTCACCTAGACTTGTGACTCCAAACTGACAGCAATGTGGTTGACTCTTAAATACACACAGTAGTGGCTTTGCAATCCACTTAGTTGTATCAAACTGCTACAATATCCAAAGGAAGGAATGAAACTGAATAGATAAACTCAGGCACCATAAACGACAATGGTAAACTTAGCCCAGTCAACACTACAAAGTTTTCCTTCACATGAAAGGTACAAGGGGCCATAGGGTGTAAGTGGTAGCATAACTTAGCACAGGAGGTCTGACGGGCAACATTGGTAGATAAAGGGAATGAGCTGGTGTGGATGGGACATCGGCAGCATCTGGGCAGTGAAATAGTGGGCTGTAGGTGCATAGTAAAGAGGGCTTACACTTATTATTATAATTGGTGTGAAGTCCATAAACTACTTCCTTTTGCACCTAGAACCACTGTGGCTGCCTCTGAGCTCTTTCCCTGGTTGTTTGGCTTGACTACAGCTGGTACCCATCCCTGGCGTGAAAAGTTTGGGCAGGTCGTTTCTCCTAAGGTAAGTGGCCAAGCTGGGAACTTTTCTGATTCCTGCAACTTTCTTTGGAGATGAAAATCTAGCCCAAACATTTTATTGAATCTTCCTGAAAATACCCATCCACACAACTGCATTTCCTTTATCTGTGTGATTATGACTAGTTAAAAATTACAATTCAACTGATCTTTTCAAAATGACCTTGTCTAAAGCAAATCCAAGCTGACTCTCCTGGAGGATACTATGCTGCTTTGTAGGATCAGTATTTTATCACAGATTAAGGATTTGAAGAGCTGGCCCATGACTGACTGTAGAATGACTGGTCTATAATTCCCAGGTTTCTTCTTCTGTCTCATGCAATCTTTTTCCCCATATAGATGTGATTTATTAATTCAAAATCTAAAGCTGAAGGGATATGCTGAAACTCATATCCTCTAATACTTTGCAGGATTACATTGATTTAAAATCAAAATATGTGCAAGATTATTTGGTCCAAACAATAAATGAAGGCCCTAGAAATCTGTGGGAGTATTTTGTACAGTGCTGCATCCTGGAGATGACACTTTATTCCCATGGTTGGAACTAATCTAAGAGTCGGGTCATTTGAATTTGCATTGACACTTGTTGTGATCATCTCCCGTGTAGTGTGATGCAAGCATTGACATAACCTCAGATGGGTGAAACTTTCATCAGCAGGTTGGGTAGCAATGGACAGGTCAAGGCTATCTTGCAAGTCTGAGGTCAGATACAGGTTGCGCACAGAGATGTATTTCTTTTTCATTTGGGCTCTAAATATCATTTAAGTGTAGTGCAGAGGGAAAAATGATGGTGGTGTTGGTGGTGTGAGTGGGGGGGGGAGGTGGTGCGCAGTTCCAGGATGATAATAGAACTTTCCAGATCTTTCTTTCACAAATTAGAGGTGTGATCAAAAATCACAGAACTTAATTCAGCTTTAATAAAATAAAGAATTTTATTTTAATACCATATCAAATCTTAGTGATATCTCAGCAAATTTCTACATAGTTGAAAAACTGTATATTTTGTTATGTCAAAAAATACATTTTGCACTGAGCAGGATGCCAAAAACCTTTTTTTTGGTAAAGGTAAGGTTTAGGGGAGAATAATTCCAAGAAAACTAAAATGATCTTGTGCTTCAAAATATGACAAATATATTTCTTAGCATGTGCTGATCTTATGGTACATAGGAGGAGAAAGACTTTTTCTCGCTTTAACACCTACACACTTATAGCATTCCCTTATGTCTCTCAATACTTTGGGCCCCAGTCCTAAAATGGAATGTGAATCATAACCTGATTTGAAAACATCTCTGCTGCTTTAACTAAAACAAGCTAACAAAGACAGCTATCAACATGTTCCAAAGGACAACAGGATCTACTCAACAGAATCTCACAGTCTTTCCCAAAAGTATTAGCTAATATAAATATTTTTAATCAACATGCCAAGGAAGCTATTCACTGCCTCATGCTTTTGCCTTAATATGAATTTTTTCAAATAATTGATTCCACCTAATGTTATTGCTTATTTTTAAGTGCCACCTTTAAATATTTAGAATTCTGAAACTTCCCCATTATGAGACAGAGTGTTTTTGGTTGGTTTACTGTTGCTACATCAAACCATCAAGTTAACATGTGCACGCACCAGTGGGATTTGTTCATCAATAATCACTAACTAAAACAAAATACATTCCAAAACCGTGACTAATGTGTCTTTTCACCATGGGCCTGATTTTTATCGGATTGATTTATGAATTGGCCAATCATATTTCAGAATCTCCTTGAATATACAGGCAAGAGTAATGAATGGGTCTTTGCTATTGTCCTTTTCTATTTAGCCTGGGGTACAACTACTGCTACAGATCTGCTTCGTGGGTGATTTTGTGGGTTTTTGAATAAATGTTACATTGGAAGAACTAATTTATCATGGAACAACTTTCAAACACCATTATCAGGGAACAACTTGCAAACACCTTCACCTTATCCTTCACATTTTTTATAGAGCTGTGTAATCTAGAATTGCGTCAGAAGATTGCAATAGTATCCTTTAAATATGCTGGAGCTCTTCCTGTGTTAGAATCTGCCTTGTTTTTACTGCACAATACATTGCAGAATACCAGCCAGCTGCAACACAGAAATACTGCACACTTACTTACATACATATTTGAAAATTGCATATCATGACTCTAATTTCTGACACCAGAATTTCCCTGACATCTGTACAGGCCAACAACTAGGAATTCTCATTACTGACTTTTACAAGTTCGTTGCAAATTCAGCCTGTCTAGAGTCAGAGAAAATGGTGGTCATCAACATTTATATTTGCTTCTGGTGCCTCGGGAATAGGCAGGCTGTGAAAATACTGAATTCTTCTAAGACTGCAATAACATTGCTAAAGTTAGGGTTAGTGGCAGGCGTTGAGTAAGGCTTAAATAAGAATATGATCTGTTGCAACAGGTAACCTGATTATATAAATCATGCATTGAATTTTCTGTGGAGGCTGTGGGTCATGTCTGCTGGCTGGAGACAATACGAGGAACTTTGGGTCGTGAATGGGCTCTGTTCTGGTGTCTGTTCGCAAATTGGAACACAAACATTCGTAAGTACAGGATATGTTTGTTTTTTTAATTCACTTGTAGGATGTGGGCACCACTGGTTGGCTAGTATTTATTGCCTGTCCCTAGCTGGCCTTGAACTGAGTGGCTTACCAGGCCATTTCAGAGGGCAGTTCGGGGATTCAACCACATTGCTGTGGGTCTGGAATTACATGTAGGCCAGACCAGGTGAGGACGACAGTTTGCTTCCCTGAAGGACATTAATGAGGCAGGTGGGTTTTTCCTAACAATTGCCAATGGCTTCATGGTCATCAGTAGATCCTTAATTCCAGTTGATTTTTATTAATTGAATGCAAATTTCACCATTTGTTGTGATGGGGTTCAAACCTAAGTCCCCAGAACATTAGCCGAGTCTCTGGATTAATAGTCTAGTGATAATATCGCTAGGTCATTCCATCTTTTTAATGTCAGGTCTTTAAATTTTTAGAACTATTTAGAGGATTGTGTTCATAAATTGGAGCATTAGTAAGTCAGATGTTCTTAAATCTGGGAACCCTTGTACTGTTGCTTCATGGGATCATCTATCGATCAGACTGTTCAGAGGACACCAAGGGACATTTCTGAGGAATTAGGCCCCCGAACAGAAGTCCTGCCTGCCATAAGTTGTCAGTCAGAGTATGGCAGTTCTATGAAGAAAATCATAGCAGCAGCTGGAAGAAAAATGCTGAAATCCAAGGATCCGGGAGCAAGGTAAGTGATCAATAAGGGATAAAGGGAGGCAATTGCTTCCAGGGAGTGGGGATAATGGGGAGGGGTCAGTGAGGAGAGAAGGGGTTGAAAACATAGGGATGGGTTTTTCTCAGCTGGCACACCCTTGCCCATGTGCTTTGATCAGGCTTTAAGTTTCTTTAATCAAAGTACCTTCAGCTGAGTAATAGCCTACTCTCTATTTTTCTTACGTGGGGTCAATCTCTGGGTCAGAAGCAGGGATATTTGCTGATGCTTGCATGTTGTTGAGCACTATTTGCGACTCTTTAGATATTGAAACAGTCCATTCCGTATGCAGCAAATATGGAAAACACCAGGCTTGGGCTGAGAAGTGGCGAGTAATATTTGTACCCTAAAAGTGCCAGGCAATAAAGAGAACAGTAGGGAATGTAACCATTACTCCTCAACATTCCCCCATGCATTGCAAATGCCAAATCCCCACTATCAACATCTTGGAAGTTACCATTACACAGAAACTGCACTGGATTAACCACATAAATATTGTGGCTATAAGAGCAAACCAGGGGCTAGGAATCATGAGGTGAGCAACTCACTCTCTGACACCCAATGGCTATCCATCACCTACAAGCCTCAAATCAGCAATATAATGGAATACTCTCAACTTGCCTGGATGAGTGCAGGTCCGACAACACTAACAATGTTTAACGCCATCCAGGTCAAAGCAGCCCCATGCCAGGCATCACATCCACTACCTTCAGCATTCACGGCCTCCACCACTGATACATAGTGGTAGTAGTGTGTACTATCTGCAAGATGCTTTGCAGTAGTCACCAATGTTCCTCTGACAGCACCTTCCAAACCCACAGCCTGTACCACCTACAAGGACAAGGACAGCAGACATTTGGGGACACCATCACCTGCAAGTCCTCTCCAAGTCACACATCATCCTGACTTGGAAGTATATTGCTAATCCTTCTTTGTTGCTGGGTCTAAATCCAGAATGAATTCCTGTAACATCACATGGGTGTCCTTCCACCCCAAATGGTTCAAGAAAGTAGTTCATCACCACCTTCTCCAGAAATAGGCAATAAAAGTTGACATAGTTGGTGACGCACACAACCCATGAATGAATGAAATAAAATCCTCATTCGAGGCAGCAAGTTGAGGTCCATATGTGGTCCTTGTTAGGTAAATTAAATGCCCCAATTGGTACTGGGGTAGGCAAGTCAAATATGGATCATCCTGCCTTAAATCTAATTTCAGTGAAGGCAGGAAAGTGATGCAGATTAGATACACCATTATCCTGCCTAATTAGATGCTCTTACTGCATCACCACATCTGGAATAAAACTTTGGGCAGAAACTTCCCAAGCAATGAATGATATGGACATTGGTGAGAAAGTTAGGAAAATCACACAAGATTAACAATGAGGAGCTGTCTGCCATTGGAAGCAAAATGTCGGATTTTCCAACCATGATGAATGAATGACGAGATGAGATTCTCACCAGTGAGTGGTAAGAGACCTATTATCATCCATTAACATCAGAACTATGTCAGCTCACCTTGTTTAAATGGGATTTGTATTTTTCCCACTGCCTAGCTAAAAATAGTGACAATTCGAAACACTAAAGTCACAGTAGTTACCTGGTACCTCCAGTTCACTGCTTGCACTTCTAGTCCTCCATTAGTGACCAAGATCAAGGCATGCTCCATGGGCAGTGACCATACACACTACCCAAGCAGTATCACCACATCTCCATGGGTGAAGCTGGCCGCTAATTACCCTCTGTGCAACATGTTTGGAGCAAATAAAATGAACAGCACAGGACATTTGCAGATTGTCAGTATTTGACCAATGCATCTATTGGCTTTAAAAATGGTGCAAGCACTAGGCATTCTGAGAAATCCCAGCAGAGGCCAATTCGTCCACTGTGACAAGCAGGAGAATATAATGGCCAGAACATCATGGAGTTACAGTGCACAGACAATGAAGTAAGTTTAGGAAGAATGTGCAAGTAAACTCATTAAGCCTTATAGAGAAAAATCCTCCATGGAAGCGCCAATTATGACACTTAGCTAAGTTTTGGTAAGATTCAGCCTTTTATTTTGCCAGTTCTATGTTACAACTAATTTTTTTAACATTTATTGAAAATTGTCACATCGTCATTTCTTCAACATTAAAAGGAAAAATGCCGTATAAAATTGAAAGATATGCCAACTTTCATATTCCAGGCATTTGTGATTGGACGCTTACCAAAACTAATTTGTAGATATTTCTAAATAATCTGATCAGAGATATCATTACATACCTCTGGAGCAGGTGGGACCCAAACCTAGACCTCCTAGCTTCAAGACAGGGATACTACCACCACACTACAAAAGTCAGCATCAGTGGATTGCAATACTATAAGCTAAAGGTATAACACCTGAGTGCAGCGTTTACTGTGGCAGCTGTTGAATTGATTGAGGAATCCTTCTCCTACAATGATGCGTTCAGACTCCTAGAATCAGCACTGTGGAGTCAACCTGAAGCTTGGGTCTTGGATATTGGGTTTTGTCTTGGCTATCTAGTCACCAACTCCATTCCTCTTCCTGGCAACAATGAAACTGTTTCAATTGCTCAAAATCTAAGCATTGCATTGGTCCCAAAGAGAGGCATCCAAACATATATCTGCACCATCAGTAAATCTATTTCCATTTTTTCAACTGTGCCTATTACTTCCCTCCCTCAGTTTAGTGGTGACTAAAGGCCCTAACAATCAATTTGTTATCTCTTGACAAACATTCCAAAATACTTCTCCAATCTACCATCCTAGATATATTTAAGCTCATCTGGAACTCTGTTGTCCATATCCTTACTCACACCAATTCCCATTTACCTTTCATCTTACTGCTCATTGACTGGCATTGGCTCTTGGTTAAACAACACCTTGATTTTAAAATTCTCATCTTGTTTTCAAATTTCTCTATGGTCTCTCCACTCTTTATATCTGTAACATCCATTTAGGTTGAACGATCAACTAGCTCTATGGTTGGTTGCTCCTGCTGTTAAGGTCTAAAGCTCTAAAATTCTTATAATGAAACTTTGGAAAGCTTGGGACTATATCTATTGAAGTTTAGAAGAATGACGCGTTATTGAAACATACAAGATCCTGCGGGGACTTGGTAGGGTGGATACTGAATGAATGTTTCTCATTGTGGGAGACTGGGGACCCATTGAATACTAAGGTGAGGAGAAATCTTTTCTTGCAGATGGTCATGGGTCTCATCCCAAGACAGTAGTAGAAGCAGGATAATTAAATTTTTAAGCAGCAATAGACAGAATCTTGACTAACAAGGGAGTCAAGGGTATAGTGGGTAGACAGGATAACAGAGGCTGCAATTAGACCAGTTATCAAGTTATCATATTATCAAATATGTTACAATCAGACTCAGATGAGTTTCCCTATTTTGTTATACTTCCAGATGAGATATCCCAAACTGTTAAGTTCCTTGGTGAGGAAGGATAAATTAGCTCCCCTCCTTTATTCACCAGCCTCTTCAGCTGATTGCAAAAATGTTAATTTACAAGAAGATTGCTTCCTTTATCTTCTTCCTGGACCCAGATGAATTTATGTTTTAAAAGGAATTGGTTTAAGCAAACAAAAAGAGAGAGTTTATTAATTGCTACACGTGAAGAAATACTAACACAACACAGAGATTAGTAATAAGAGGGGAGACCAAAATGACATGGTGTGAAAAAAGATATACGGATCATTCTATAAATTGTGAAAAACATGTAATTGAATGTAGCATTGACGTTGGATGTTGAACAGTTAATTTCACAATCCTTTGTTGTATAGATTGGTTGAGATTCTATAGTTCTAATTTTTTTCAACTGAGATTAAATTCCAATATTCAGGGTGATAGATTTTTTTTGTTGTCTTGTTTCCTTGACTTGTCAATATTTGGAGGAGGAGAATGTCTTTACCTGCTATATACTTGTAACTAGGGGTTGTCCTTCAAATGTGACTGTCAAAGTACGCTAACACTCAAACCCAAGCTAGTACACACAGGAGTATTCAGCCTCACCAGCACACTCCAGCAGTGTTAAAACAGGCTTTTAAATCCCTATCCTTGAGTATTCTTCAAAGTGTTTCTGCAGGTCAAGATAATCTTCAGGGGGATGGTTTGCAGTTGAGAAGGGGGGTCATCAGTCTTTCATTATCTTTGTAGTTACAAGAGATCACTGTCCAGTCTGGTTTGACTTGCTTCTTTCCCCTTTTGAAAGGCTGTTGTTTGATGTTCCCTTCTCATCTGTGGATATGATATTCCATGGGTCTCACTCCAGACAGACCAGTCAGTTAACATCCTCAGCCATTGTTGACTGCATCAGCCCTCTTTTGAAAAGCATATTTTGTAAGTATGAGTTGAACCAGGTCTAGGGGCTGAATGATCTATTCCTGCTCCTAACATGTCTGTTTTATGTTTGTACAATTCACTCTATACACTTCTCTGCCTCATTTTTAACAAAGCTTTTGATCAAGAAGGGATCAAATTTTATTTGAAATACCAAATTAAAGGAGCTATACAAATACAATTGGTATTGTTGGTTTCCAATGCTTCATGCAGTGTACCTGTGTGATTCACAGAGGTTTAAAAAAAGCAGACACAGTAACATTTTGATATGTATCAACCCCACAGAATGCTTGCAACAGGTTCAGAAATACTTTGGCAGGAAATTTTGCTGATGTGTTACTGCTTCTAACGACAGCACAGACAACTTTGATTTTCCAGTGGGAGGCAATTTCAGTGGTCACTAGCCACTAAGCTTGCACCCTGTCCCTCAATGGAGAATTCCAACTGAGCCAATAAAGGCTCTGTTTCAAAGCTGTACACCTCTGACTCTATGGCTCTAAAATGTTACCTCATGGTTCTGTCTGTCCCCAGGGAATGGATGGAATTATAGGTAGCGCCACCAATAAAAAATGTTACAAAAGTGGTGTGAAGATATTTTCCACCCTTTAAGTTCAGTATTTAAAATAGTTAATGTTAATCAGTTGAATAAACAATAGCCAGATTTTCAATTTGATGATGGGGGATTAACTGGTACTGAAGATTAGCTGAACGTTATAGGAATCATCAAATTTACATTTCTTGGGTGGCAGGTTGAAAATCCACCTCTGCATTCCTTTGCATATCATTGAATCCTGATAAAAACGTAGCTGCTTAATGAGATAAATCTGTAAATTGCAATTGAAACAAGCAATTTGCAATCTGTATATGACAGTTTATTTAATCATTCATTCAGCTATGTAATGCAGCAGAGAAGACATTTAACGAAAACATAAAATTATTAGATTTCAAAAACCCACTGCTGTTACTAGATGATAATTGGTAACATATTGATTATACTTACTGTGTTCAGAATCTCAAAAATATATAATAAGATGATATTTTAAATTTAGATCCAAATTCCGTATTCAAAAGATCAGGACATGTTTATAATGCTGATGGATTTTTAAAATAACATAATGAGTTAGACAATACGCAAGTATGCAACTTATGATATAATATGGATACTGGTTTACAGCAATCGAAAAAAAAATCATACAGTGCTTTTACTACGAAGTATTGTGAGTGATAGGTCATAATTTTAGGGTCAAAAGTCAAGACGTTAACCACATTTACAAATAATAGGGAAGACTTCCCTCACAGGAAATGCCAATTTTCCAATGTAACCTGGCACATGAAAACAGAAAGCAGGGTGACAACTGGGCTTCAGACCGTTTCCATCAGCATTGCAAAGTTTTAGGGTCATTGAATAATAGAATCAAACTCTTAAAATAGAACATGTTGCACCAATTGTGGAGTGTCGTTATACAACACATTTCCTGATATTCTCACGTCAGTTGCACAAAATATAATGTTTTGATGGAAAGTCATAAATTTGGAAAGATTAACTCTTTCTCTCCACAAAGGCTGCCTGACCTGCTGAGGGTTTCCATTATTCATTTTATTTTATTTCAGATTTTCAGCATCTGCAATATTTTAATTTTGTTCATTAATATATTGGCTTTGGGATGTGAGCATTATTGGCAAATCCAATATTTGCTCACTATCCATCCCTTGAGAAGCTGGCAATGTGGCTTTGTCCTGAACCACAATTATCCACCAACAGTGCTGTTAAGAAGGGAACATCAAGACTTTGGCTCAGTAAAGGTAAAGTTGCCATAGTCCCAGAGGACTGCTCTCTGACTGGAGAGACAACTGGTGGTGAGTTTAAACTGTGGGTCACCATGCCTCAGGTAAGTGACCTGTTCAAGAAGGCAGGATGTTTATGGTGACCTTAGCCAGTGTGGGAATTGAGCACATGCTGTAGTTATCACTCTGCATCACAAACCAAATGCCCAACCAACTGAGCTAACCAACCCAGTAATAGTTAAGGAACAGCAATATACTTTGAAGGCAGGATTGTATGTAACTTGTAGGAAAATTTAGAGTTAGTCGTGTTCACAATGCAAGTTGACCTCATTCCTCTAGGTGGTAGAGGTTGTGTATTAAAAGATGCTATTAGAAGGAATGTCACAACTTATTGCAATGTTTCTTATAGATGGTATATACTTTTGACACTGAGCACTGGTTGTGGAAGCAATGAATGCTTAACGGTGTTGGATGGTGTGCCAAATAAGCAGTCTGAAGTCAGTAGAAGACAAGTCATCCAAGCAGAAAGACAAATCTTTGAGTCTGTCAAAATCTCCAGACTGAGAGATTTTGGTTTATAAATGTCCAGACTGTGAAAGTTGATAGATATTTAAAGGATGTCAGAATTCGAGTGTAGTATCTAGGTCATTAGAGCTGGAAAGATGTCCTCAGAGGTTAAAATAAATCTTAAGTTGCTTCATTAGTCCAACGAGAAAGGCTGAAAAAGTCATTTGTGTAAGATATTAAAGAGTTATGATCGGCATGATACTGAACTGGATTGAGTAACTATTAAGGTTACTGCTAGGTAAAAGGTCGAATGTATTTTTGTGATTTATTTTGAGATCTTTCCAAATTGTCATATATATGTGGCTTTGATTTTTTTTTAAACTTTTGTGTAACAAACTTGTGCCCTTTGGCTGAAAGAACATTGGCAGCCTTCGGTGAATATGCTCAGTGATTAAGCATCACATTAACCAAATGGCAAAGATAAAACTCTCAAGCTATGTTTCACTTGGCAATCAAACTTGTCCAGTATTATCATCATCTGGCATTATAACAGAATAATGGAGTTGCTTTCACTATTTTCAAATCCAAAGGAACGTTCTCAAAATGTAGGGAACTTTGTAAAATTATTACCAACACATCAACTATCACATTAGCCACTTCCTTTAAGACCCTAGGATGAAGACCATCAGGATCATGGCACTTGTCAGCTCATAGCTCTAAGAATTTGGTTAGTACCACTTCCCTGGAAATTGTAACTTTCTTGAGTCTCTCTCGCTTCAATTTCTTCATTTACAACTATTTCCTACCCTAAAACCTTTTCATTTAAATATCTACACCTTTCATAGATGTTGGGTAGTGCTGAGTTTTTATTATAATTTCAAACGATTTTATGCCTTTGATCAATCAGTTCAATTTCCTCTTGATTAAGTATAATTGTGAAGGACTTTTAGAGAAATGTAAAATCGTAAGTCAACTTTTTGTCAAATGCTTGATCCCAACGTAAGTGTTCAGATTGCTATTTTGTAAGATGGAACCATGCTCTTTTGCAATATCCAGAAAGCAATGCACTTTTTTTTAATGCTATCACCAACCCATTGTGTTTATTGAAAAGCTCTTACCATGGCAGTTATGTTAGGATTTGATTGTCTACTTCATTTGTAAATGTCACATATGCAGCATTTCATTTAGCAGTTGAAAGGAGGTGACTGTCATGCAGGCTGATATGTATGTTGTACTGGAGAGAAGACATTTGGTTAAAACCTGAATGCAACGTCTGACTGGTGAAAGGTTACCATCTTTTCAGGACATTATTTATTCTTAACAAAGCTTTATGGAAAGACACCATCAATAATAAATTGTTAACAAAACTGCAAATGAAAGAATAAGTATTCTCTATTTAGCTTTGTGATAACTCTCCTGGATACAAAGCTCTAAACTACAAATTAATGTACAATGTCAAAAAAAAGGGCTGAGGGAAAAAATTAGCAATGTGATCAAATTGGATGCACAGGGCTGCAGGGAATATTTAGCCATAGTTTTGAATAGAATTGCAATCCCCATTTTACTTGCTAACATTGTTCAGATATGAATCTATTGCCCTTGGGGCCCATTTTAACAGGAGATGTACTATAATTCTACATGATTTTTTTCATGCACAGCAAAGCGTATGGAGTGCCCTCACAGCACAGGAACATCCACCAAATTCTAGCTACAGAATAACAACAAGCAGTACAAACAAACTCTGATGTGTGGATTGGCGAATGTTTGGGCAAATAACACTGGCTGTATGGTTATAATGTTTTATTTCAATGTGCAGTAATAACATACATTCCAGTTTCTATTAGAGATTCTGGACATGCTTCCTAGGTTTTTTTTCTCTTTCTCACCTTTGACATGTATGTGTAATCACAAAAGAAATAAACATCTTAGTATGGACCTCCCATTTGCAATTTTCTCATGCTGATATTATCAGAACAAAAGGGAAACAATGTTAAGCATAGCACTTGACACCCTCACTGTAAAGAATCCTGTCGCCAGCTTACAGTGAAAGAAAAAACTTGATGACAGTTTCAGAAATAACCTACCGTTGTGCAACTTAATTTTTTTATAGTTGGAAAAGTGTATCCTTTTGCTCTATTCCAACAAAAAGTGGAATTCCTCAGACAGATTTATGGAATATTGAAGTTGTAGCATGCCAAATCTTATTTCCTGCAAAAAGAGTTATGAATTTCAGCACTGGCATGTGGGAAAATTGCTAAGTGTAGATATGGCGAGAGGTAGCATGGTCGCCTATTGCCAAGGATGTTTCCAGTGAGGTATAGAACTGGGAGGCAGTTAAATGGAAAATGTCTAGTGCACATTGGAAGCTGTAGTGAAGGAGAAATTACTGCCTCGTGCTGGGAAATGCTTTATACTGTATAAATTTATTTATTTATAATCAGATATTTCATGTTAAAATGAGTTCCTAACTTTAAAGCTTAGATTTTTGGAGAACATAATTCATCAGCTATGGGACTGCTTTTAATACACTATGCAGAAAATAATATATTACATGAAAAAACTTTCGAACATTATGCTCATCACTCCAAACAGCAATACTTGCGAATTACTGCAAGGTATTCAGCTGGACTCTGTAGGAATTCTACGGAATTGCTAAAGAAATGGCTTGAATGAATGACTAAAGATGCCATTTTTGCTCTTTCTCTGGGTTTGTTTCCAAGCTCTTGAAGGTTTGAGTAATTTTTTTTCACTCGGTTGAGCCACAGATGAGGGTATATATGCCTAATGTGTTTGTATATTTGAATGTATTCAAAAGAAATAAAATTAGGCTTGTATTCGTATGATGAGTTTCATGAGCATTGGACTCTCAGTCTTTCACAGTCTTTATGTTTAATCACTATAATATCGTAGGAACTGCAACAACCAACAAGCACACTGCAAATTGCCACAAACATCAATGCGATAATGACCAGTAATTTGTCTTTTTGCGATCATTGAGGATAAAATATTAGTCAGCATACGAGGGTCAACTCCCCTAGTCCTTTCCAAAATATTGCTACCTACCTGAACAGATAAACCAGGCTTCGGCTTAACTTTTTCATCTAAGAAGTGACACTTCTGACAATTCTGTACTCACTCAGCGCTGCACTGGAACGTCAGCTTTGACTTTTGTGCTCAAGTCCCGGAGTCAGACTTAAATCCAGAATGTGATTCAGAGGAGAGGAAATGAGCCATGACTGACATAAAAGCCACAGCTGATGGCTGTGCATGTATATGTTTGTGCGTACACTATACAGTCGGTTCTGATATAACACGATAGATCCGTTCTTGTGCAATCCTGCATTATAAGAAAATCGCGCAATAACCGCGACATTTAAAGTGATGGGGACAGAATCACGTTATAGCCAATACAGGTAGGGAAAGTTCGCGTTCTACAAATAGTGTTCTATAATTCTTCAATCGCGTTAAAACCAATTCGCGTTGAAGAACCACACGTTATATCAGAACCGACTCTATATAAAAAGGAAGATTTGCATCCACATTGGTGCCTTTCATAACCACCGGATGTCAGAAAGCACTTTATAGCCAGTGGAAAAGCCTTTGAAGGACAGTGTCTGTTATAAAGTAGGAATGTGTGTGGCAAGAGTTAGAAGAGACATACAAGGGCAAGATATATATTTGAATGCTGATTTTAAGCTCCTGGTTCATGTTAGTTTAGAGACCCTAAATTTGCATGAAGTAGAATTTGATTTGTGAACTTGTGATTGAGTAGCTCAAACCAATTCAGGCTGAATGAAATCAAACTTGATTTGTGTCAGAATACTTTTGAATGCTTTACGTATGGTTTTGAAAGAAAAAGCTTTAAAAATAATTTAAAAATGAAATAATTGCAATTGAAACTTTGTGGGACACTCAGGGTATTTTATAAATATGGATACCAGAGCGTATGAGATGACTATTCGCTTCACTGGTTTGTTTCATAGCATTTCAGATGGCATTGTGATTACCTGATATTATTTGGCTTGATCTAAATTACAATACACTATTCTAGAGTACTTTACCATCCTTTGATGTTGGGGAATTACACGTGAATCATCATTACACTGCCTACGCAATAGAACGGTCTTAAACTCGAACTGCAAATGTGTGACACTCTAAAAGAACTATCACTGTGGATTAGCATATGGAGCCAATACTCTTTCATATTGTTGGAAGAGCAGTGTTTGTAGCGTTTGGGAGATTTAAGTCTTTTCCAGTCATGTGAAACTATATGAGACCTTCCCTCTTGGAAGATTGCTTCAATTTTAATAAACAATGTGCTAGGTCTTGCTAGCTGTCCAGGGCTGGGCTAAGATGCAGCGTGCTGTACCCATAAAATTACAAGGGAAGGATCACCTTCCCACTGTCCTGCTACTTCACCAGCTAAAATTGGGCCCTTGGCCCTGTGGGGAGACCACCCAGTAAACCACGGTGGCATCCCTATGTGCTCTCCAGGTCTGGGCAGAGGGTCCTCCTAATCAGATAAATGAGTGACCCCCACATCACCCTATCTGCCTATGGCCAGGGTCAATGTTGGGCTAAAAAAATTCCATCCAATATGTGGATTGCATTAATGTCTTTTTTAGATAGAAAGCACACCTTACAAAGTATAGCAAAATTGCTTGAGATTTACAGTTCAGCTCAGTGAAACTAAATGACCCTTGATCTAGTGCCAGAACCAAATTTGTATCACCTAGTGTCTTAAACTTAAAATTCAAATATACCATAGTCAACAGGCAACTTTATGCCTATTTCACTGCCAACTTTAACATTGCCAGTAAATGGCTATTATTTTTGACTTATCTATTGGGATTCAGTTAGAACTTTCCCTTGACAGTTATATCTGGCTTCCTTTCCTAACTTTCCATGTTTCCTGAAGACAATGTGACAAGACATCTTGTTACAGTTTTCAAATTGTCTGGCAAACACTCTAGATTTCTTTCCTGCTGTGCTTCAGGATTTCAATAATAGAGAACCATGCATTTGCATTGTAGTGCGTCAAAACATCAAAGAAAAAATCCTGCTTGGTAACTGCCGAGTCAATTGAGAAGTGTTCTTTGGCCTGAATCTGTACATATGTAAAATGATGTTTACCATCTGTGCATATCTGAACTTGTCGCATAAACAAATTCTGGTTGTCACAATGCTTTCTGTAAAATAATCCCCTTTCACAAGCATATATAGTCATAAATGGGTAATTGGCATCAGAACTATTACCTTTCATAGTCCGTGTAAGGTAACTAATTCTTGAGGTGACTTTTAATTACCACCATTGGAAAAACAGGCATCTGGCAGTAGAAAATTGGAATTAGGATGTGGTGGATGGAAGAGGAGATATGGAAGAGGAGGCATGGTGGGTGGTCCACTTCAGTTACCCTGAGATGCCAAAGGTACAATTTTCAGCTGGACCTGTTAACGTGCTCAAAGTGCATCCACCCACAGCAGGTAGGATGGTATTTACATTTCTGAATTCAGGTTTTACACTGTAAGGCAGAAAATTCTGTAATTTTCAGGAGTAAATTTCCGAACAATTCATCTGAATTATGTTAGTTAATCTGAAAGAGCTATTTTGTGACTAATCCACTATCCAGAACATTTAGTTAAAATTATATTTTATATCTGCTCCAGATGTATTGCAATTAGATTTCTTCTGTGCGCTAGGTGTAAGCACGTTTATAATGAGTCAGTTTAAAATTTTGCTACAAGAAGTGCACAGGAAGTCTTCCTTCATTGTTTCATTATATTATTCATGTATCATAATTTTGTTAAACTCAATTGTCCTTCCAGTGAGCAGAGAGAACTCTTTTGATTTACAAAATTAAAGTCTACCCATAGAATTCAGAATTGAAAATCATTCCTTCCCTAATTTCAACCAGTTACACTTCAGTTTAAAAAAGTCTTCCAATTTACGAACCCAGAACCTCCATCACCTAAAAAGGATAAAGGCAACAGATACACAGGAATACGACTACCTGTGAATTGCCCTCCTCTACCCACACCACAGGGACTCCAGTTATTCAAGAAAGCAGCTCATGACCACCTTCTCAAGGAGAATTAAGGATGGCCAGTAAGTGTTGGCTGAGCTTGTCATGCTTACATGCCAAGAAAGAACAAAAAAATCTAAATTTACTCTTAGAATACTTCCTTAATTCAGAATTTGTTTCCAACAAATATGTTTTAGAATAAATTGGTAGTGTAAGTAAGTGACTGCACAACCCAAAACTGACTCTTAATTCCCTCACTGGAAAATAATGATCAGTAGAGCATGAAAAGTGCATGTTTAATTTTGGACAGAAAGTTGGCCTGTTGGAAAGTAGATTGTGGTAAGTTCTGATTCTGCTGAACTTTTCACATGCAAGTTTTCATGTGAACAGTAAAAAATATTGTAGCACCTGGGCGATTCAGCACACCACTCGCTCCAAATGACATTTATGTTGGACAGTGGGCACCAAATTTTCAGGTCACACATTATCAGCACCAGTCACATGCACCCCAATTCCACAAATGTTGGCATCAGATACATACCAGCAGCCAATAATCCTCATGACATATCTCCAATCTACTTACAGGATGCTTCTGCACTTCACCTTGGGTTGCACTGGCAACAGTTATTGTAATATTGCAGCAAGGACACTGTGTGCTAAAGGACATGTGGTAAGTTCATGGGCTGGACCAAGCTGCTTCTCCAAGGTCTTTGCTTGCTGTCATCACACTCACTCATTCTGAGTTGACCTGGATATTCACAGTATTCCTACCTTGCCTTGCCTTTTTGCACTTTTCCCCCATCAGCCAAAGATACCAGACTCTACTTCTGGCTTGCCATGTTGTTTAGCACAGTCACAAAACCATGAAGCTTGTCATTGATAGTCAGCAGGCCTCAATCATGTCAAGAGGGATAACCTTCACCTGGGGATCCTGGCACAGCAAGTCAAGGGCAGCCTCTGATACCAGGCCAGAGGCTTGAAATGATCTGTCAGTCACTCAGGGTGGTCAGAGTCAGGATGGGCTCCATGTAAGCGACAAGGAGCTAAATGTTGTGCAGTCCATCACCATATTATTATAGAGTGTTTTCCTCTTGAAACAAGAGAGAGGCAGCTATTAAAGGATATGAAAATGGGTGGCACAGCTGTTACTTTTGCTGCAAGTGGGGAGGTGTCTCGAGCAAGTGATCAGGTAGTGGAGAGGGCACACGGGGTTTGTGCTGTCAGGGGCTTGAGTGGGGTCATAATATGACAGCAGATGTTGTGGGCATTAGTGAGAGTGGCACAGCATGAGCTTTCATGGGAAATGGGTGCAGCAGCAAAGATAGTGTGAGTATAAAGGTATCGGAGAAAATACAATTGTTATGTAGGCTGGTAGAGTGGAAACTGACCTTCTTCCTACATAGCTGCACAGCATGGTCTGGTGTCTTGGCCGCCATTCCTAGTCTTCAGGAAAGAGGAAGATCCATATCTGCACCAAGCCATCGAACAGGACCTCCAGGTCCCTGACTGCAAAGCAGGATACCAATTATCCCAGACTGCCATTGGTGAGCATATGTCAGGACAGCTCTGGACTGACAGTGCTTGTCCAAGTGCACAGTGGGCTTAAAGGTGGCGTGGGCACAAAGGAAGCTTGTGGATGCCAGATATCTGCTGACTGGTGAATTGCTGGGGGAACAGCATGTGTTAAGCTGAAGTCAGAATCAGACATGAGGTAGGGGAACTAATTAATATATGAGTTTGGCAAGATACAATGAGGGAACCTGCTAGCCCTCAGTGAAAAACCCTGCAAGAAAACACTCAACTCAACTTGAGAAATAAAAGTAAGATTCTGTCCCAAATTTCAGTAAATCTGTTACATAGTATAAATAATTGAAAAGCCTATCACACTGATTCTGCAAATGTAAAATCAATTCACGAATGGGCTATGTGTGCACTGCATCATGTAACATCAACTGTGCAGACCATAGTTCCAGGCTTGATTGCTGAACTGGGCTGAGCCAGTCACTGTCACTCAGATTGCTGCAGGACATAAGGCAAGATTTTATGTTCCCTTGTCAGTGGGTTTGAAGGCAGGGTTTGGGGTGGTCACTAAGTTCAGTATATTGCCTGCCCACTGTCTCCTACCACAATTATATCAGCAGCAACAGCAGTATTGGGTAACTGAATTAACTCCAGAGACTGGTATCCTGCTACCAAGTCACCTTTTGCTTTCATGCAGAAAGTCCTTGACACTGATCCAGCTCCCTCAGAACCGGCTGTCAGGCTGTCTGACACTCCTCTTTTTATCTGTCAGCCAAGACTCCCTGATTGGACCAGATTAATAGCCCAAATAAGAGAACCTTTTTCTATGATGTGCACCTGGCTGACCTCATTATAATCACTACAGTAACCTGCATTGAAACGGGCCAATTTACACTTTTAAGTGAACAATTAATGCCATTTCAAGGGTCTCAATCATCCACCTCCACCACCCCACTATAGGAATTTATCATGGAAGCACTCGCCAAATGTTCAATCTATTAGGTATCTCTCTGACTGTCTCTAATTGGCTGGTATCTCTCTGAGGCAGAATTTCCTGTTACTGATGGGTACCTACCAAACCTGTGACTTCTACCACCTAGAAGGAGAAAGGAATGCAGACTCTTTGGAGCAACTTCATCTACAAATTCTCCTCCATGTCGTATACCATGATGTGGTGGTACCGGTGTTGGACTGTGTTGACAAAGTCAGAAGTCGTACGACACCAAGTTATAGTCCAACACGTTTATTTGGAATCACACAAGCTTTCAGAGTGCAGCCCCTTCGTCAGGTGCAGTGAGTGAGCAGGGCACATAAATGCAGAGTTTATAGGCAGAGAGATCAAGGGCAAAGAGTGTGAGTGGAGTGTCAGATGATAGATTTCTGCAGTCACCTCACACCAGTTGTATAATCTTTTGATGTCTCTGCCCTGTATCTCTCTATGTATAAACTCTGTGTCTGTGTGCCCTGCTGTCTCACTGCACCGAATGAAGGGGCTGCGCTCTGAAAGCTTATGTGATTTATGTTGGACCATAACCTGGTGTCGTATGACTTCTGACCATGTCACATACCATGCTGACTTGGAATTAAACCACTATTCCTTCAGTGTTTCTGGAACAAAATCCTGGAGCTCCCTTCTAAACAACATTATAGGCACACGTGTGCCTCTGGACTACACCAATTCAAAAAGGCAGCCCACTAGTCCAGGGCAATTAGTGATGATTATTGCTGACCTATCTGATGCCCATATACTCTGATATAAAAGAAAATCAGGCTTCCTGACCCAGGGCTAATCCCACCCCCATTGTTACAACTACTATTCTTCGGGAAATCTGATGCTTTGCATAACTTGATTTATCATTACAAGGTTCCTGTGCACATGATTGTCAGGCCATGCATTGCACATGCAAAATAACTGATTGAAGCAAAGACGTTGTCAATATTTAAGAATATGTTGGAAGGTTAATAAAAGGAGGAGAGTGGGGGGAATGCAGCAGTTACATGGGATATTGACTACTGCTTATGTGGAAGATTAGACATCAAGAGGAACTGTTTTACTGTTGTGATTCCGACCAATTTTGTGTAATTTGGTCAGTACAGCTGTCTGAGTGTAGGTTATGAAGAATGAGGAGACAAATCAGATAGCCCAAGATTCTCATTTCTGATGACTGACCAGTAGCTCCTGTTGGAAAATGCATGTGTGACATCAGCTAAAATTGTGACTGAGCGACTCTATCATTTCTCTTCCACTGCCAAACAGTTTGCTGACATTCACTCTCCAGGTCCACACATGAAGAATGACCACTTGGGAAAGATACTGGTAGATTGCCATCATCCATGGAAGCATATCCCAGCATGTGTTACAGCTTGCAGGGAAATAAAGAGGGAAATTGTACAGTCTGGAATATTGTAGCGCTTTACATTATGTTTGGTGATTACAGCTTGCATCTGTGTTAAACATTCACTTATCAGTATTGCTTTTAAGTCAAATGTTTTGTGATACTCTTATCCATTAGAAGTGAATAAAGAAACCAACATTAATGAATCTCTAATTTGAAAATATAGTTGTAATGTACAGATTTATTCATGTGAATAAATAATAGTGGTGTGAATGGACTTAATTTAGGTAACCTTGACACGTATGGAAATGTAATGCTAAAGAAATGGTATTGAAACCCCATAAGATTAATAGTATTTGTAGAATAAACCACAAAATTTTAACCTTGTCAGATTTAGTTGCTGAAAGGAAATCATTCTTATATTGTGGGTTAAAGGGATGAAAGCAAAATTTACAATAACTAAAAGAATAAGTTAGCATAAAACTTCTAAAACTTTTAGAGATATGTTTTGGTGACACAGGATAATCTTTATAGTATGAATGTGATGTTTACCTGCAGAATTGCATTAAAAATATTTAAGAATTTTGTCAGTGGTTGGAAGTGAGTCAGTTGAGGCCCATCTGTTTCATGTTCTTAGATAGAGGGAGAGGTCAAATTGTCTTTGTTTTAAATGAGCTGGTCACTACTTCAGACGTAACCTGATAAGAATAAACTACCTTAATGAAATTGGTGTTTCAATGACTTTGTGAGTTGCATGGCACCCCAGTGGTACATGGTCATGTATTGTAACTAGAGAGGATTTTACAAATAAATGCACAGTAGAGCATGACTTTGTGCATGACCTTCATACCCTAGTGCTCTTATGGCGGCCACCTGGGTAATGTGATGGCTAAATTTGCCACCCCCTACTCTTTCACAAATTACAGAACTGCTCAGAGGCCACACAGTTCAGCAAGCACCACTTTCCACAGATGGTGAACTCATTACTCCATGCTCTCTTAATGTCCTAACAAAACTAGATTTGAAATAGGATTAAACAACATGAACATTAATCTCGTTATGTAAAAAAAAGAAACAAACGATTCAAGGTGGTAAGTGCTGAATATAAAGATTGCAATTTTAACAATTTGATTGGCACACTTTTAGAATTATAGTCATAGCTAAATTGGCATAAAAAGCTGTTGTTTAATTTTTTGGGAAGCATACTCACTGTGCACTCACCCTGGACTCAGGATTAAAACGTATACAATAGTCTTATGTTTTTACTCAGTATCTACAGCATTACCCTATAAGGGCCACAACTAATGTATACTAATGTTGTTTCTTAAATAAGCTTTGCAGTTTATTTGTATATTATCTGTACTGTCAAACTGAATACATGATGTTTACTTTGTAATCTTAATCCTTTAAAGAAATTCTATTCATTTATTATTGGTTATTTTTAAGTTGTAAAATGTCGTGTGGCTAATCTTTTGAACATTTTATTTATTAACTCTTACAAATAGTCATTTGGTAGTGCAGAACTTGAGTACTGCTCAAAAAACATACATTTGTCGAAGCTCTTATAGTCAGGACGATTCAGAAAATGTTATCCAGTTGTGGAATCACAACTAATGTTGGACATTGTTGAATTTTATTTTGAACGTGGAAAACATTATGCTGACAACCAATTCAGGATTGTCAGTCGCCGCTAGCAACAGTACTTGCACATATTGGAAACTACATTTATTAATACACAGGACCCTGTTCTTTGCTGACAGAAGGAATATGGACACAGATTGCTCTATTTCAACTTAACAAAATAGGGGCCATTCTCTGGTTCATTCTTCATGGCAATGTCTTGACCAAAGACTCAGCTTTCCTAGTTTAAAATTTAAACAAAGCTGGGTTATTAGTTGTGAGTCATTATCAAATTGATGCATTTTCCATTATTATGCCTCTACCCATTGGGGTCCATTTGCCAACTAATTAGCAATCTTCTCTTATTTGGTATAAATGTAATGTTTTCTTTACATTGGTATTCTTATGAATTGTTCTATTAACTGTTCATGCAAACCTGGTCTTGTGCATAGTTTACTTCATAAATTTACTGCTAAATAGAATCCTCAAATAATTAAAGACAGTTGTGGTTAATATTACTCTTTACATACATTTCAAATCAAAAATTACCACTTTAGTCCTTTATAAATCAATGCTAGCTTTAAAGACTGTACTTTACAATGGAGGGTAAATGTGGTTTTGTGCTATTAGCAAATTACATAGATTTAGGAATACCTATAACATCGTTCGGAAAATAAGGTTGAACAATGTCACTTACAGCCTGAGAACAATCTTTAAGAATAATAAGCAATCTCTAAATTTTATAAACAGTGCTAATAAGAGTCAGCTATTTGACCACTGCTGGGACTTTAACAATTTATTATCAGCAGGGTGGTGCCAATCAGTGTAAAGATGGATAAACATTGGATGGTGCAGTGGTATAATGCTTTGGGTGAACATGATGAACTTTGCTGCCTGGTTTTGGCCCACAGTTTACAAAATTTGTCCTTGTTTCAACTGAAATCTATTCTTATGACAGGATGGCAACGTTTTAGTGTGTTGCTGTATGAGAGTACAAATGGATAATGTAAAGTGGAACTTCTGTGATGGTGACCTGTAAGATTTGCAGTATGCCTGCATTATCTGACCTAGCTCTTGTATGCTCTTCCCATAGGAGCATATGTTACTTTACCTCCAGCTGATTGAAGGCTGATCAAATTCATCCTTCTGAAAGATTTGTAAACATTCTGCTGTGACATAATTATTCATTTAATAATGATTTATAGCAGAGGGTAATCATTAAATGACATAATGTATGGAACTTTGGAAATTTCTCAATAATTGCCCCTCTTTTAAATGGTCTGCATTTTTTACTTACTTAATGCTATAGAAAAAATGAACCACATAAAAAGAAAACTAGCATCAAATGTACATAACTGCATTCGGAAATGAAATAACTTGATTCAGATGTTTAAGTAAAAGTAATTTTCTGGTTCAAATCTTCACACAATCTAATTATGTTTAATTGTGCTGACCTGTTTTTATTTTTTATTATCAAAATGCTAGCAGCTTAATTAGAAACAGATCATTAAATTATCAAAGGTTCATGGAGACAAAGAAAACTGACTTTGTTAGAAATTTGGCATGTAGAAGAAAACTCATTGTTCAAACATATGACCTAAGCTTAAAATCTTTATTGTCTGTTTCAAGTGAATCAGCTTGCAAGGAGGTTGAGGTTTTTCAGCAAGAGCCTGGTCTCTAACATCCAGTTGTCTTGATCACCTCATCAATCACAGCTCATCATCAAGCCCAGCATAAGGAGGACAACCACGGGATGGGCAATTGTCTTGGAAATTTAAAATAAACAGTTTTTCTACATATGTTAATTTTTGTTTATTGACCGCTTACTGAGTAACGGTGTAATTAGTGTCATTAACAAAACATAAGCAGCTCAGTGCTTGTCAATACCTGACCTTTACAATAATCAGCACGTTCAGTGTAACATGCTGTTAAACAAGCTGTTGGACTTGGATGTCTTTTTTTCTAAAGTACATAGAGCTGCTTCAGGGAGACTAAGAAAAAAATCAGAATTAGCTCTCTGTCCAGCTCCTGCCATCTTTCATTGGATGGACTCTGCCATTTAATTGTCAGACCTTTGTTTATAGAAGTCTTAAAAATAAAATGTTTTAATGGTTCATTAGAAAGGAAGGCTGGGGACATGGAAAATCTCTCATCAGCTGTACATGTGGATGAATAAGGGGGAAAAGTGGAAAAAACTGTACAGATGTTATCAAACAGTGATTCCCTAAAGCTATACCTCCCAACAGAGACAAAATTGCAGATGTTAAATACATTATCATGGAACTACATCTCTGGACATTTTTAAAATAAATTTCCTTGCATAATCTAATTGTTACAAAACTTACATATGGAGTAGGGAAATATTAGTCCCATCCATACCATTGCTTCAAACTTGAACTTTTTTAATTTTGAATTTGTTGAAGGTCATTGCTCAAGGCAACATAAAATCCTATGTAAACCATTTGCCCTTGCCACCCGGCGACCTCTGTATATTGATAGACAGTTTCAAATATTAACTGCCATTCAAGAAAGTATCTCAGTGCTCTGCAGGCCTTATAGTACCATTAAGCCAGGTCAATTTCCTTATGCCCTTGTCTGCTTTGAGCTGTTCTCTGCTGCCGTCTGCTAATCCCTGTTGGTCCCCTTGCAGTGCCCCTCTCACTGATTCTGTAAGACTTTGGGCCCTTGAAGTCCCTTACCTCAAATGGCTAGGCCTGCACTGCATTACATGCCCTTCAGGTGACTGATGTAAACAAGCACATGGAAACCACAGGTTTTCAGAAGGGGTGATGGCTTCACAGGGCAAAAATACATCAATCATATTGTTCAGCAGTCTCAATTAACCCTTCGTTAATCTTGGACCTCCTGGAGACTCTGAAAGGCATCTGAGGGAATAGGAGATGCTATCTGCCACAAAGATTACTATTCTCCATGTGGATCAAAGACAATTCCACATTTTACCCTAGTGATTAGCTGTAATTAAATAAAGTAAGTCTGTTTAAACTTCATTAGCAGCCAGGCGTTTGTTGCAGTAGAGTGGGCTCAAATCAACCATTCTTAATTAAAAGATAATCCATGAGATCGACTAAAATCTGTTTCCAAAATATACGATTTTCCCCCTGAAAGGCTTTTACTTCAAACACAAGAGCGAATCCTCTGATTCTGAGAATTCGGGCATGTTAAGAGTATCTTCGCTGTGTTTCATTTGCTGTTGAGTGTTGAATATAGCTGATAACATCAATTTTGCACGCTATTATCTAAAATGGGTGAAAACTACACTTCAGCAAAGTCTGACATAAATCTTTGAGAGAGAGGCCACTGAATATGCATGAGCTGAAACAGATATGACACTGTGAGCACATTAATATTCCTGTCACTGGGGTTTAAAACTTTACTGGATGGCAAGCAGAGGAAAGCAATAGTTTTTGTAATATGGTACACAAAGCAATTACACAGTTATGCAATTAAAATTTCAAACACAGCTTAACTGTCTAATCTTTTATTTAATGCTCGTAGGTCAATGTGATGCTTTGTTTGCACATGTAGGAACGTCTGTTGACCTTGAGAGCTATGAGTAAGGATTGCTCACAGAGGCTGTGGCCATTACAGTGAAGCTTTTGCTTTTGGCTGTGGAGTCATTCATCATTTCTGTGCATTCTTTTGTCCCTGACAGATCTGGTCTGAGCCCTGACATCGGACACCCAATAACCTCAGAGCAGACATGGCTGAGGGCCCAAAGAATTCCTTCTTTGCAAACATGCATGAAGATAGCACCAAGATAAAGGCATCTCAAACACAGACGATGACAAGCCAGCTCTTTAACTCTATTATAAGAATGAATATCTCACTTTGAAACATTTTACGCTTCACCAATAAAAACCTGACGAGAAACTGAAGTCAATGCATTAGTGCACAACCTCAACAAAATCTATGCTATAATTTAACTTTTAACTCTTAGGTACTCTAATGAACTCCCTGTTAACTAATCATATAAATTTTTTGAGCACACAGTGAGCTCAACAGTAATATCTAACAACCATATCTAATAAAGTCATCCTGGTCTGTGTTATCAAAATCTCTCTTTACAGCTGATGTCTCTTTGAAAATACATAATCCCAATAGACTTAACGCAAAACACTAAAATCATATAAATTTCAACTCCTCCAGGATTTCAATGCTTTGCTGTTGCAGCCTTTTGAACCAGCCCATGAGCATTTACTACAACAATCCCTCATGGTATTTGTATTGTGTTTGCAGCAGGGGACAATACTGGAAACAAGTGTGCCACTTTTGAGAACGGTAACCGATTAAATCAACAATCCATCGGAGTTCAATTTGACAACTTGTTGGATGAGAGATATGAAAATCTTTGTATTGAATTTGTAGATCATTCCATTTACTATTAACTATATAAATTGCTGTATTGTCTGCATTATGGAGAGTGGGACAATGCACATTCCATAGTATGCACACTATTGAAGCTATGACCACATCACACAGGTTTTTTTTACAGACTAGCATAAATGCAGCATATTTTGTTGATTAAAGAAGGTTCTCCACACAGTACATACAGGAGTGATTGATTGCATTTACTTTTGAACTCACAAGCAAGACGTCATAATGGCTCTTGCGTGAGCAATAACCTTTTTGTACAATTGGAATGAAATAAATGAAGCACATTGAAACCAGACGCTTTAAAAAAAAACTTCAAAAAGTTATAGTCAAACAAAAACAGGGAACCTAACATTAAAAGTTAAGCATAAGATAATTGAAACATTTCCCTTGCGCATTGAGTAGCAAAAGAGCTAAACATCTATATGAGCTGGTGTTCTCAGGAATTGTTTAAAGTACATAAGAGTACATTAATATTTCTATGCTATCACAATATCCTTCACAGCCTTATACTTGAAAATGTGTTATGGATTTGAAGCTACTAATGACTGAAAATTTCGCCATATGGAATTAGCAAGATTATCCTTTCCACCTCCATATGGACGACTAATCCTCCAGTTGCTGGTGAGTTTGCTCATTAATGTTGCTATTTCCTGTTTTTCTAAGTGTAGACTTTTGATTGGCTGTGAAAACAACTTTCGAAAGTCCCTTTCTGTTCATTATCCCAAATTTTGAACTGTACTCACAGCCTTTGAGAGAATGATAAAACAAAGAGGTGATATTTGAGGTACTAGCTCACGCACCACAGATGGAATCTGTGGAGTCAACAGTGAGATTGGCATGACATTTTGGCTGCCAGCATTAGACCTGGCAAAATACACACCCATTGCTTTCTGTGAAGGCTCCACTGCATCTTGCTCCACTTAAGCACTTGACACACCAACAGTAAGTCTGCCCCAGGATAATGGACATTGGTCTCGCAAGTCCTGCCCTCTGAGAGCTGCCAACTAATCAAATCAAAGATGGGGGTGGCAGCTCTCTGCAGATATCCTGCTTAACACCAAACCCCTACAACCTCACCACCCGTCCTGATGCTGGGTCCATCAGGAACTGAGTGCCTTTGAACAAGTGACCCTCACCCCAGGAGCTTGCAAGCAGCCTCTATAGCGTTTACTGGTGGTGCTCTATGGAGAATATGCACCTCTTCCCACATTCTATGGGGCTAATGCTAGTGGGTGGCAAGATTAACTTTTTAAGAGAGCATTACCATCCCCTTCATGAGCCTCAAATTGGGTCCTTCATGTCACATTCTTATTCATTGTTGAGACAGCAAAGTGGCAGGGTTCCCATCCAGAACTCTTCCATCTGATTAAATACCCAGGCACCAAATTTACCACGGGAAAGGGCATAACATTCCAATGACTGGCTTCTTTATTGCAGCATACAAACTGATTCTAGCTTCATTCACACATATTCACAACCACTTGGATGAGTAATAAACTCCCTTTCCTCTTATCACATGTTGAGCTAAAAAGAGGACTTCACTGCAAGAAGCACTGCATCTCTTCAAGATATGGCAGCATTAGTGGTGCTGAGGATATAAATGGCAGAGAGTGGGTCAGAGCAGCAGCAAACGCTGAGACAGGGGGAAACTTGCCACCATGGCCTTGGCTGTCTAACCTCTTTTTATCTGATCACATGGAACTATCCAAATCACTCAATCTATAGTGACAGTGAAGGAATTGTGATATATTTCCAAGTCAGGATAGTGAGTGGCTTGGAGGGAACTTACAGATGGCAGTGTTCTCATGGTATTTGATCGAATGCAGCCTCGTTGTCACGGGTTGTTACTCTCACCTCATCTCTGGAAATCAGCTGTTTTGTCCATGTTTGAAACAAGGCTATAATGAGGTTAGGAGTAGAGTGGTCTTGTTGGAACACAAACTGGACATCACTGAGCAGGTTATTGCTGAGCAGGTGCTGCTTGATAGCACTGATGATGACACCTTCCATTACTTTACTAATGATCGAGAGCAAACTAGATCATAGATCATAGAATCCCTATGGTGTGGAAACAGGCCCTCCAGCCCAACTAGTCCACACCAACCTTTGGAGCTTCCCACCCAGAGCCATCCCCTTTATCCACTTAAGCTACACATCCCTGAACACTACAGGTAATTTAGCATGGCCAATCCACCTCGCCTGCACATCTTTGGACTGTGGGAGGAAACTGGAGCACCCGGAGGAAACCCACGCAGACATGGGGAGAATGTGCAAACTCCACACAGACAGTCGCCCGAGGGTGGAATCGAACCCGGGTCCCTGGCGCTGTGAGGCAGCAATGCTAACCATTAAGCTGCCCTAATGGGATGGTAATTGGCTGGGCGGGATTTGTCCTGCCTTTTTGTGTACAGGACATACCTGGGCAATTTTCCATATTGTCGGGTTGGTGTCAGTGATGCAGCATGGATGAGCTGTGAAACTGGCACCCTACAACCTAGAGACATTGTGTTGGATTTTAAAAGGTGCCATGCCCCGACCTGTTTGGTTAAAATGAATGGTGAGTCATCCCTGATCCTAACAGCTGCCTCATAGAAATTTAGTGCTGACACCAGGGAAGGCTTCTGCCCTTAACTCAGGAAGCTGTCCTGCCTTAGAGGGCTGCTAGTCAATCTTATTGCCTGACAGCTCTGTGGTCCCACCATTGAACACAATAGCAATTGCAGGGTTTGCTGGTAGTCCCAGTACTCCAGGAGCCTAGTTTAATCCAGGGTTAGGAGTCCAAGTGTGAGGCTTTGGTGGTGTGGTTCAAGAGGCTGGGGTTTGAGGCTAAAGTTAAAGGTGGAGGAGGATGATATTGCAGGGGATGACGGTACCTCCAACGGGCCCAAGGGACATGCAAATGAGTTTCCTTTCGTTGCTGAATACCAATTCCCATAACTAAGGCTGCTGGGTTTCTTGCACGACATGGTCATCCCCCACCAGAGGGAGTATGCCAATAAGCAGCCAAATGAGTCACTCAATTTGTTTTTATTCATTCATAGCCTGTGGACATCGTATGCTGGGCCAGCATTTATTGCCCATTGTTAATTTACTCAGAAGCCAGCTAGGGATCAATCACATTGTTGTGGATCTGAGGTCATTTGTAGGCCAGACCCACTAAGGATGGTAGATTTCCTTCCTTAAAGAGTATAAGTGAACTAGATGGGTTTTTACATCGATCAACAGTAGTCATGTAGTCGCTATAAAGGCTAGGTTTTTACTTCAGATTGTTATTAATTTTTATTAAACTCAAATTTCATCATGTGCCCGGGTGGGATTTGACCTTCTGCCCCCAGTATATTATCCTTGGGTTCTGGAATACTAAACCAGTGACATTACCGGAGGCCACCGCCTCCCTAATGCATTTTAATGGACATTAATTGTTCAAGCAAGGGCTTCAGTTAGCTGGATGGCCGGCAGATTGATGTCAACAATATGGGCCTCAATTCTGACACTGGCTGAGGTCACCATGAAAGTTTTGCTTTCTCAATTTTAACCTTGCCTGAGGTGTGATGACTCTCATGTTAAACTCACCACCTGTCATCTCTCTCTCTCTCTAATGAGACAGCAGCCCTATGGCCCTTTGGAGTATAGTGACTTTACTTTTTTATAGCATTATAGTATTCTAACATTATATTATCGATACTACAGTGTACCCGTCTGTTCTCTTCAGTGAGCCCAGAGTCCTTCCTTTTTACCTTGAAGACTCTGCTGTCAGGTAGGAGATTAAGTGAATGATTTTGGTAAACAGTGCATTTGTCACCTATTTTATGTAAGAATTAATGATTAATATGACAGATGTTACTTGTATCCTGCAATGACTCTGAAGAAAATACATTTAGGACTACTATTAGAGAAACAAACAAAAATATGTGTGACCTGGGATTGGATTGCACCAGGTAACAAATCCTTGTGAGGTCCATTGCATTAATGTGGACGCACACTGCTCCTAGTTGGACTGTAGGATTACATTTCTATGTCAGTACCCTGGACTCAGGTAGGCATTCTGTGAGTTCCCATTTTCTGACCTTCCTCAAAACAGTCTTTGGATGCTTGCCTGGTGCCCCTCCTTTATCAGCCTCAATGACTTCCAAATCAAGGGCTGGATATTTACAATGATTGTTACTAGGAGACATGAGCCACCCTTGGCATCCATGGCTGAGACTCCATTATGCCACCCACTGACTGAAGCTGAAGCTACTCATTCTTCCACCAAGGCCATTGTGGAGCAGATAATAGAGCCCCTGAAGGTGGAGGTCCTAAAGCTCAGATCAATTAAGTGGGGGCTTTGCTATAGAGTATAGATCATGTGTACCGCAAAATCCATGCAGGCTGTGTGCTGCACAACTGGACCATGCAAAGAGTGGATGTAATGGACTCTGAACATCTGGGAGAGTTGCAGCAGTCTTCCAAGCAGGAACATGAGGATATTGAGCAGGAAGACCATCACCTTCAGCTTGATAAACAATGTAGTATAGAATACAGCAAACCAGATAAGACTGAATTGACATCTGGTTCCATTCAATGTACATTGGGTGAAGTGATCATTCATTGACTGTAAATTTGTTGCTTGAAAGACAAACGGATCATTCTTATTCCCAGAAGCAAATGCAGATTTTTTGTTTCTTTTCTTCAATGTTGCTGTTGTTCATAAAAGTTAATGTTTTGATCTGTTTGCTGCTCCCACATTGAACAAAGACAACATGTTATACTCTGTTAAGCATTAGGAAAAGACGAACACTCCCTTAGACAGGCTTTTGGTGCTAAGTACAGGTAGTCTGTGCAGCTTAACTCCAGTAGCTTTAGTTAGTATGACTGTCGATGAGACAGATGCTGGCATAAAATAGCAATACATTTATAAATGTGAGCTTCTATTTGTATTGAATTGTCACGTGTGCCAGTTATGAGCTCTCAGAACCTCTTAATTTTAATTTTCCTTTTGCTAACTTGACTGCGTAGGGATATTTGTGGTTAGCAACAATTGACCTGGTGTACATTTGGGTTTTATAAATGACTGCAGCAGCAAAAATCCCAGAAAGTCCCAGCAGTGGATAATATTCTTGCTGATGGTGAGTGTACAATGGCATGAGTGTTTTGAAGTAGAGACATGATGCATACATAATAAGGTAAGAAGCAAAGAATTGTATGAGATAACTTGCTAGAGCTCATGGAGAGAAACAGCCTCCTTGAAACTGCCCAAAATTGACTCTTAGCTGCACTTTGGTCAAATTCAGCCCAAGTTTTTTGAAGATGGAATGAGCAGGGACCCATTGAAAATCCCTTACAATCTTTTTTAGCCTGCTTTAAAACTGGCATAGCCTGAACTGGATGATAGTTGCTGTCTAATTCCTTTTGCATTTTGTGAACACACTTGTAACATTTAATTGTAATGGAACAGTCCTCGGTCAAGGATCACTTACGGAATAATTGAGAAAGAAACTTGCTTAGTGCCTTCATCGTTTCCTCAGAAACACCCAGGTTTATGGGCCATGTACTTGACTTAGCACTATTTCCTCAGGAATGCAATATAAGCTATTAGTTACCTTTCTGTTTTGATTGCTCACTAGCCTATGAGGACTCCTTTCATTGATCTCAGTTGAAGCAGAATGAAAGAGATTAATCTTTACCCAGCCAGGGTCCAGACAGAATTTAGTCAATGTGGTTTTCAGAGATCAACACTGTCATCAGACAATTTAAGTGAGTGGGCATACTATGTAGCTGAATATGAAGTTATATACTTTGGTGTGAAAAACAGAACAGAAGGATATTATTTTAATGGTAATATATTGGGAAGTGTAGAAATACAAACGGTATCCTTGTACACCATTCAATAAAAATAGACAGGCAAGTTCAGCAAGCAATTAGGAAGGAAAATGGTCCATTGGCCTTCATTGCAAGAGGATTTGGGCTCAGAAGTAGGGATGTCTGCAGTTATATGGGGGTTTTGTGAGACCAAACCTTTGTCTCAAACCAGCCAGCCAAAATGTTTGACCTGTTTAACTCCAACGCTGGGGCACAGGCTGTCACAGGCTCAAGTAGACCACTTAGGACTGAGATAGGGAAAAATATCTTCACTCGAAAGGGTAGTGAACCTATTGAGTTCTCTAATTCAGAAGGCTGTGGAGACCAAGTCATTGAATATATTCAAGAAATAGGTAGTTTTTTTTTATTTTACAGGCATCAAGAGGAATGGGGAAAAAGGCATGAATATGGCATTGAGATCAGTCATGACCGTATTGAACGGCAGAACAGGCTTGAAGGACCAAATGACAGATTCCTGTTCCTAGCTTCTATGTTTCTATCAGAGCTTAGCTGCATTGTTAAAAGGAATTCTGCCAGCTGGAGTGGGTGTTTATGTCACTTGCTTGAAATGTAGGTTAAAATCAGAACCCACAGGGGATCAATGCTGAGAATTCCGAACATCCAGCTCTGGGACTGCCCAGTTTCCCAAGGCAGGCAGCATTAATATTGGTTATGTTTTAGTATGTCTACATTATTTCCTCAATTAATCAGTTCTGATAAGTGCAGCGACCAAATAATTTATATGTGCTTCTTTGTTGTTCTTAAGAGAATATTTTCTTGCATTTCAAAGTTTCTATTATGTAGAGGCCAATGGATGTTTTGATTCATGTGTCAGTTTTTTAAAATTTCTTCAGCCTAGCCAAAAGCACTTTGAAAATATTGTCCATTAGCAGTTATGACAAACAAAAATCACCATTATCCCTGCTTGATTTACAATATAAATAAATGAACAAAAATTCAGAAAATGTCTGCTCAATGCCTACCACAAATGAATCAATCCATTCTTATTTTGTCAGTGCATATTTGGCATTGTTTGCATTACTTCTTATTTCACACAGAAATAACTTAAATGCTTATCCTCCTACAGAAGAATCCCTAAGGAACAGAAAATTGTACATTCACATTTTAAAGGAAATCCATCTACATTCAATTTAATCTATAACTTCCATTTGTTATTAATTACACCTTGCCTGTGTTGAATCTTAAAGAGGCTGTGATTTGGTAACTAGCGCTGACTGTAGACTGGAACAGACAGCGGTCATTGAAGGAATTCTGAGGTTGAGTCTGATCACCAAAGGGAATTACACTGTGGCTGGTTATAAGATACTGGTGCTGCCATTTGGTGGAGAATTTGAGAACAAATATCTGTAATTTGCCTCTCAGCTGAAGAGTGGCCTTAACCCAGAGTTGATGATCAGTGGTAAGTAACATATCCTGGAAACACTGAAATGGGAGTAGATAATCTTACATATATAGAAGAGCTGAGTGGTGTTGGGGCTTAAAGACAGAAATTCAATGAATCAAAAATTCATTTGAAGCCATTTTCGGGCGAATAGGAATCAGAATTTATGTTCTACCTATGCCTGACCCACTGAGATAAATAGTCCTGGAAACTTTGGACTGCTTTTCTCATTTGCCTGATTGTAGTATATAGCTGAGCACGGCCCAGCATGTGAGACTTTCATGTGTTCCAGCCAGCCTTCAGTTCTAGCCCTCTTAAAGGAGAGCTGCACTGACTGAGTACTTGAATTGACTACAAGATGTAATAAATGGGGCAGCAGGACAGAAAGACAACTCTTAGGTTCACAAAAATGGTGCTGGAAGCTTTAGTGTTAGAGAGGTCAACTAGAGGGGAGAAACAATGTTGGCATGGGGGCCAAGAGATTCACAAGGAAACCTCAGCAAAGGGAATAGAACTGGTGGCCAGGAAGATCATTTCCTGCAGTCTGTTCCCAAGGACTTAGCAGCAGTGTCAGAAGTTTAAAGTTTTCATTCGTTGGTCAAAGTCGATGAATGTATTTTGATGTGACATTCCAGACACACTGTATGAAGAGCCTTTGATGCTCTTGAAAGCACCACATCCCCATACATTTACCAATCAGCAGACCCTAGCAGTTCAGATTAAGCTATAATCTTCAAATTCTCCACATTGCCCTTCCAATGAATGCAACTTCACAGCCTCCACAAACGTTCAGTTGTGGTAGGTACACAAACCAAATACAGGCCTGTACCGAAGTTCTTTCTTCTGACTTACAGAACGTGGCACACAACAGAAGAGAGCTAAGCAAAAGCAGCAAGACACAGGCATTGCTTAAATCCTAGAATGAAGGTGGTGTTTTGCACCATGGGGCCAGTTTCAGCAGAACCCATTGTATCTGACATATTTGAGAATATGTTCTTGCCTTAATACTCTTATCGAAACCCAACCTACCCTCATCCTGCCCTTTTCTCTCCCCAGTCCAAACCTTTGATTTCCTAATTTTAAATGACTAAGATCTGCTATCAGGCCAGCCACAGCAGCTGGAGGATGAAAGATGAGATAGTAGGAACTGCAGTGACAGCTTTCCCTAGCCTATGAAGAAGCACACTCACTTCTATGTGCCACTGCACATGCTTTAAAGAGTAGAGTTGAGATCTGCATGTGCCGATTCACTTGGCAAGAGTGGGCTGCAACCTGGCATAAGGAAACGGTAGCTTATGTGCAAGCTCACTAAAAGTTGTGGTTACACATTGGTTCTGCTACAGGGAACCCAGATGAGGACGTTGATGGGGAGATATAGAGCAGATGAACTAATGAACATGCATGCAGAGATGTTAGGAGCTTCAAAAGTCTCTCAGAATATTTGCTCTGTTATTTCATGAGTGGTGGGGTTCACTTGCAGAGTTTGTTGCACATCCTTAATTGCCTTTGAACTGAATGACTTACGAGGCTATCTCAGAGAGCAGTTTAGGGCCAAACATACTGTTGTGAGTCTGGAGTCACATATAGGCTAGATCAGATAGGAATAGCAGATTTCCACCCCCCACAAAGGACATTAGTGAACTAGAGGGATTTTTAACAAAAGTGATAACTATTGTCACTGACATTAGCTTTATATTCCAGATTTTATCCATCGAAGTGGAAATCCACCAACTGTTATAGTGGGATTTGAACCTATATCCCCAGAATATTAGCCTGGACCCCTGGCTTGCCAGGTCATGACCTTACTACTCCTCTATCTTAAATGTTCTTATTGCTTTCTCACTTATCTGTGGAGACAGAGAGGTGAGTCCCCAAGGAGCTCTCACTCCTGGCAGAAGTGCCCAGATGGCTAGGCCCAACCTGTGATGGGACAGTGGCAGGTGGGGAGTTTTACTGGAATGGTATACTTGGCATACTATAATTCTGGTGTTCTAAGGCAAATTCAGGGAGGATAGAAACTCCTTGCTGTGCAGTTGGGCAAACCTTGCTTGATCTTGACTTTCATTATGTACGTAAATCATGAAAGCAGGGTCTCATCGTTTTTCTGAATTTTTGGGCTTTTAGCAGGAGGCACCATAAATGTTACCACAAGAATAACTGCCTCATGGCAGCCAAGTATTCATAGTGATGCCACTTTTCGATCCTTCAATGTTGGCTGTTCCCATCAGTGTGAAGCAGAATTCACCAAATGTTGGATTGTTCAACCATTAATGGAAAAGATTCCATGTATCTACCTACTAGCTAGCAAACTGAAATCTCATCCATCTCATCACTGAAGTGGTAGACACCTCCATAAGAGTACATCCAGCCAGGATGAAATATTCAGAGGCTAAAGCCTTGGCTTCCTCTCTCACAGACCAGAAGCTGTGGAACATCTCACTGTTGATGTGAAAGTTCAGACTGAGGTCAGGAAAACCATGCTTGTTGTCAGTACTCCAGAATTCTGTTCTGATTGATTACTAAAATTTGTTTCTTTCTGACTTGAAGAGTGGTACTGACCTAGTTAGGCCACAAACCTGCTGCCTTCACTCTGTTTTACAGAATACATGCTCCCACTTCTGCCACTCCACTAATGTGGTAACTTTTGTCTCTCAGCCAGGCAGCCTTGGCTACTGCCAAACATGTGTGGAGGAACAGAGGGATCTTGGGGTCCACGTCCATAGATCCCTCAAAGTTGCTACCCAAGTTGATAGGGTTGTAAAGAAGGCGTATGGTATGTTGGTTTTCATTGGCAGGGGAATTGAGTTTAAGAGCCGTGAGCTCTATAAAACTCTGTCAGACCACACTTGGAAATGTGTTCACTTCTGGTCACCTCATTATAGGAAGGATGAGGAAGCTTTAGAGAGGGTGCAGAGGAGATTTACCAGGATGCTGCCTGGACTGGAGGGCAGGTCTTATGAGGAAAGGTTGAGGGAGCTAGGGCTTTTTTCATTGGAGCAAAGAAGGATGAGAGGTGACTTGATAGAGGTGTACAAGATGATGAGACATAGATAGAGTGGATAGTCAGAGACTTTTTCCCAGGGCAGAAATGACAATTATGAGGGGGCATAATTTTAAGGTGATTGGAGGAAGGTATAGGGTAGATGTCAGTGGTAGGTTCTTCACACAGAGAGTGGTGGGCGTGTGGAATGCGCGGCCAGCAGTGGTAGTGGAGTCAGACACTTTAGAGACTTTTAAGCTACTCTTGGATAGGCATATGGAGGACAATAAAATGTTGGGTATGCAGGGTAGATTGATCTTAGTAGGAATGTAGGTCGCCACAACATCGTGGACCGAAGGGCCTGTACTGTGCTGTACTATTCAATGTCCTATGTTCTATGTGGTGAAGTCCAAAGCTGGATTGTTTAGTTCCAGGACTGGCATCCTCCAAGGCCAGCTGCAATCACCCCCACTGTGAGTCTACCAGCGGCCATATTCCAAAACACTGCAATAGTACTGTGTAGGAATGTTAAGACATGTAAACACGCCATGAAACGAGAACTCAGGGAATGTCCAAGGATGAATAGTTAATTTTTGTTTGTAGAAATAGATATATTTTTGAATAAACATGATGTTACACATGTTATTGCTGGTTGTTTTCATTGTAGGACTTTGGTCAAAGGAACACTGTGATGGGACAGGAGATGGTGAAGTCCTGCAGATGAAGAATGTTTCTATAATGGAAGCCAAGTCTATGCAGGCATTCTCAAACAAGCCAAAAAGTGAAGGCAGCCAGGCTGCATTCTCCCAGCTTACTCTTGCTGAATGCCTAGTGGTAAGGACTGCAGTCTCATGATTGTGAAGTTGTGGAGAAATGAATAGATAACCATGAGTTTAGAAACATGCTCTGGTGAGTACTACAGGACCATCCTCAAGTGGTCCAGGAACCATTGTTTGGACATGTTGATGGTTAGCTCTACAATGGTGCTGTTGGCTGTGAGGCTTGTGTCAATATGGCCCTCGTGAGATGGTGGATGGGGGCAGTGAGCCAGGTGTGTAATGGATAGCCTCTGTTTCTGCACAGTTACCCTTTGGTTCTTCTTGGAACACAAAGCCAGCGGGAACAGCAAATTGCCCAGGATGGTGGTATGGTGGCTGGTACCAGGACATTTGGCATTCAACAATATAATAGTTTGCAGGCATGGCTGCACAGCAACTGCTTCGTGATGGAATGGTAGGCAATTATGAACCACCTTCTCTTCACATTCACTCATCTATTATCTCATGACGTGATATCACCAGTAGTGGGGAAATGGGGAACAGTACTTTTGGAACAGTCTTTACCTGGACCATGCTGGGACTAGTGGCTTGGTGAGTTTCGTAACTCAGGCACTAGAAAGGATTTTAAATTAAATAGTTTTGTGGGGCTGGTGTGGGAGGGTTCTCATGAGTGGAGGTTTGGAAAGTTAATGAGAAAGGACAAGGCAATTATGCGGGGTGGAATTGTGAACAATGATAATCAGAAAGTGCAGGAAAGGACACATTGTGTAAACATATGAGTGCACCAGCAAATAAGGTCAGGATAGACAAAAATAATGAGGACCCCAGAACATGATGTCTAAGCTAAAGCAGATTTAGCAATCTTCAGGTAGAAAGACCAAGTTGCTGATTCATCTCAGCCTCCCCCTGAGGTCCCCAGCATCACAACTACCAGTATTGAGCCAAGTTAATTCACTCCAAATGATATCAAGGAAAGGCTGAAGGCATTGGCTACTGTGAAGGCTATGGGCCCTGACCAGATTCCAGCAATAGTCCTGAAGATTTGTGCTCCAGAACATGTTGCATCCTTGGCCAGGCTGTACAATCTAGTGCAACAATAACACTGGTATCTAACTGCCAATGTGGAATATTATCCAGGTCTGTCCTGTCCACAAAAAACAAGATAAATACAATCTGTTCAATCCAACTGTCCCATCAGTCAATCAGCAGCAAAGTGATGGAAAGATTCATTGACAGTGCTATCAAGCTGCACTTAATCAGTAAAACCAGCTCACTGATGGCTGGTTTGGTTTCTGCCAGGGCCACTCAACTCCTGACCTCATGACGGTCTTGGTCTAGGCAGAGGCAAAAAGAGCTGAACTCCATATGTGAGGTGAAAGTGACTGCCATTGACATCAAGGCAGCATTTGACTGAGTTTGGCATCAAGGAGTCTTAGCAAAACATGAATCAATGGGAATCAGGGTGAAAGCTTTCTGCTAGTTGGTGTTATACCTGGCACATAGGAAGATGCTGGTGATTGTTAGGGGTCAGTCACTCAGCTCTGCACTACCTCAGGGTAGTGTCCTTGGCCCAATTATCTTCAGCAGCTTCATCAATAATCTTCCCTCTGTCTTAAGGTCAGAACCAGATGTTTGCTAATAGTTTCACAACGTTTAACACTGTTCATGACTCCTCAGATACTGGGGCAGTCCATGTTCAAATGCATCAACATCTGAATGCCATTCAAGTTTGGATAGAAAAGTGACAAGTAACATTCATGCCAAACAAGCACCAGGCATTGACTACATTCAGTAGGAGAGAATTTAACCATTGCCCCTTGGCATACAATTGCATTACCATCACTGACTTTATCCACTATCTACATCAGGAAATTACCATTGATCAGAAGCTGTTTTGAACTGGACAAGACATAAACACAAAGGCAGGTCTGAAGTTAGGAATTCTGTAATGAGTAACTCATCTTCTTACTCTCCAGACCCCGTCCACCATCTACAGGGCACAAGTCAGAGTGTGATTGAATGCTGTCCACTTGCCTGTATGTGTGCAGCCCCAACAACATTTAAGAAGCTCAACAATAAATGTAAATGCAGTCATTTTGTTTGGGACCTGACCATGTAAAGCAGGCACTATTGGTGACAGCACAGATATATGGTTGAAATCTCAGCTCAGGGTCAAATCCATGTTTGCAAACAAACTGCTTCAGCTTTGAACAGCAGCCGGAGGGGTGACAGACGGAGACAGCAAGAGAATAGAATTGGTGGCAGGGGCTGAAAACAATAATGTTATTCTTCCCAATATTTAACTAAGAAATTTCTGCTCACATGATACTCGATGTTGGGTAAACAATTTGGCAAATCAAACCAGTGTCGGGGAAGACAGATGAAGCAATGAGGTAAAGCCGGACATGATCAGTTTATATACAATTACAACATTTAAAATGTATCTGTATGCATAAATGAATATGAAGGCTTTTGAGGGATATGGGCCAAATGTTGGCAAATGGGACTAGATCAGTTTAGGGTATCTGGTTGGTGCGGACGTGTTGGACTGAAGGGTGTGTTTCAATGCTGTATGACTCTATGGCTATACAGAATCTGTTGTTGTGTTTCAGACTATGGGTGGAATCTATGGGTGGAGCTTAAATGATGTACGCTATGGTGAGATTTGTGGTAGAATCACCTGCAGAGTCCAGTGAGGCCTAATTTTGATGACGGGAGCAATTTGCCACATCTTTGTAGCTAGGTTCTTGGCATCAAGGTGAAATTCTCACAAGGGAGCTTTCAATTGGTCTCTCAAGGGGGACTATTGTTTGCTAACCACTTTTTAAATTGCACATTTCATCTGATTAATATGCAGTTTCCCATCTCATCGAACTCACTAGGCAAACTAGAAGCCAAGAATTCTCGTATGGAGGTCAGAGCTGGTACTTGGTAACTACAGCTCACCAACACAAAACAGGTGTTCAGGACATGATACATGGGGACTGGCTGCTGAAGCCCTTATCTGCGTATGTTGTCATCTGATATCTGCCAATCTCTCATGATCCTCGTGCCACCCCTCTAATCACCTGCAGAACATTTAGGAAGCACAGACCTGCATTGCAGGGTGCAGCAGTAACTAGCATTGAAAGGCTGCTGCAAGGACCTTTTGTACTCAGAAGGAGGGCGCCCAGCTCATGCAATGAACCAATTTTCCATCGCACTTCTGCTGGCCAGAGCACCTAACTACATGATCCCAGAACATTGGCTTCTCTTGCTGTGCCAATTTACACAATCACGCAGCCTGGTCACTTGTCTTACTGGTCAGCAGTGCCTCAGCCAAGCAGGAGTACTTTGTGTAGTATGGCAGTGTGCCATGTCAATCTCAGACCTGCACCATGTGCCAGCAGCTTACAGGGCAAACACACTACACGTGCAGCAAGCAAATAGCCACATTCTCAAAGTCATTCTCACCAAAGTCGATGGAGGTACCCGTCACTAAGAGGCTCCTGGCACTGTAAGTCAAAGGCAGCCTCTCATACCAGTCGAGGAGATTGGTCATGGTCAGATGTCTGGTTTGATGTTTTCAGTCAGGGCTGTGTACCTCTGCAGGCTGGAATTGGGTCATAATCTCTCCTGTGGGCTCATAATGGGCAGAAGGGCAAACGCAGTCAGGAAGATGGACAGGCATTAGTCAGGGCTTGGGCATTTCTCATCCAGGCTGTCTGGTGAGGTTCCTCAAGGCCATAGTCAATAGTCAATTTCTTAACTCTATCCAGAGAAACTGAAGGGAAATGGGCTGGGGTGTGACAACAATTGCTGCTATTGTGGGAAGAGACTTGAAAATCTGTTCATGGGGATTAGGGGCATAAGGCTTAGGGGTCATGGGTGGAGACAACTGTGGAGGGGGGAGGTGGGCAGAAGCAGGCTTACTTACATTGGCTGGGTGGGATTTGCCGAGGTATGAAGTCTACGGGATTTATGGGAAAGGTAGTTAGGAAGGGGTTGGTAATGTTCACACTCTCACCAACACATAGAGGCAGAAGCTGGAATCCCTATAGCCGAGAAGCACCACTGTTACTTTTCATCGTGCTGGAAATCAAATGTACACAATGGGGAAGAAGAACATAGCTACCACCAAAGCTGGGGTGAATGGTCTATGTGTCTTGACCTGTGAATGAGGGGTCTTCAAAATCTAATGATTTGAGGTCTTTTAAAGGGCAAGGATACAGACCTGTAGGCCCCTAATCCTTGGCCATCCTAATGCATAATGCTATACAGCTCCCTGCCCCAGACATATCTGACCACTTTATTCAGAGCAACATTTGCACAAAGAGGCCAAGCAAAGAACAAGGATATTCATGCTCAAGAATGACATTCCCACCAAAGTGGCACCCTGTTGGTACCTGCAAGACACAGTGACAAGGCAATGGGACCACTGTTTAGAAGTGGCATGCAATAAATGACACTGACGGCAGGGTTAATGTGAGAGTTGCACTGAAATGATAAATGGTTATGGATGTCTTGGCATCCCCACAGGAGTCATGCCAGTCATCTCCTGCGAGGGCTAAGACTCTGTCCTTGTAGCAGGTAGGAAGCCTAGTATTGGGTACCGCTTCACCCAGCCAGGTGCTTTCTACCCTGTTGTGGGCTGTCTTTTCTTGAAATTACAGAGAAAGGGATTGAGTGTGATGAAAGTAGATGGCACTGCTATTGGTTCTGATGTATGTAGTCGAAAGGTATCAGAAACTAGTAAGTAGGTAGTGCAGAGGTAATGATGTAGGAGGATAGGGAGGAATGAGAACAAATAAGGGAAGATATTGCAAAAAATAGTGAGAGAGGCAGACCGCGTATCTTGGTGGGAGGTGGATGCAGTAACAGAGAGTGAGCATGGGGCAGTAGAGATAAGTGTGATGGTGAGCAGAGAAAATCATTGACCTTTCTGTGACACCACTGGCGGCTCCTCCAAACCATGGAGACAGTATTGATCTCGGTCATGACCAAGCTACCAGGCTCTGGCATCCTCTGCCGGTTCTCCAGGAAGAGGACAGCCCTTCTCTGGACCACCCCATGCAGCACGAGGACAGGTCCCTGTGGGAGAGTCACTGCACATTTTCCCTTTCTCCAACATCTTACTGAACATCCATCACTAAGAAGGGCAGCTTTGGAATGCCGTTGCTCATTCAGGTGGATGGTGGTCTTTTAAATATCACACAGGCATCAGGGATGCTGGTCTTTCAGCAGATAGCTGCTGAGTAGTGAGTTGTTTGAGGAATGGTATATGGCAGAGCAGGTAATTAATGGTGAGTTTGGTAAAATACAGCAAGAGACCTTGCTAGCCCTCATGGTGAGAGTGCCTCCAAAAACCTTCTCAACTCAAATAACATGACATTCAGCTCACTACTACCATGAGGTTGCACGCAAGGAAACAGGAGAGAGCCAAGGAGAGATCCTTGGTGGTTTCTGGAGGTAACAGTGCAGGTGAGGGAAGATAGCGTGATACAGCAATAAGCTGCATTAATTTTATACATAATTCAATTGATCTAAGTGAATAATTAAAAGAACACATCATTACTAAAACATTTTTGATTTGATAATATTGGACCATTTTAGTCACAACATCATCAGTAAGTTTATTGATCTTAGGTAAATGGTCCAAATTAATATGGTAAGTTGAAACTTGAGAATTTGGGGCTGAATTAATAGTTAAAGTGTTAAAAATTGGCCACAATACAGAACTAAACCACTGAACTGAATGAAACTATTTCACTGAATACTGGAATTTGGCACATTGGAACTGCATTTGTGTAATTCAATAGGCATTTTTACCCAAAAAATCATAATATTGTATTCCACAAGGCAAAATATTTTACCAGTTTGCTGAACATTTTTTGCAGCAGATGTATTGTTTCAAATTATACCAATGAATAAAGTAAATAGGTCAAATAATCCCCACAATTTACACATTGGTACAAACTGCAAGAAAGAGTATGATAAGTTCAGCAAAACTGCAAAGTGCTTCATCTCCTTTATTAAGAGGAAGGAAGTTTTGCTTTTTTTCTGTGTGATAGTGAGAGAAGGGAACTCATGTATGTGCAAAAAGCCACTCAAGGGGTAGGCTCAGCTGGTAAGAGTCTCTTTTCAGCTCTGCAACCTTTGTTTTTTTCCAGACAGATCACTTATTTGCAGTCTCAGCAAGCAAAAGGCAAGACTTCCATTTGCTTCGGCTTGTTTTTGCATACTAACTAACTTCAGCAGACTGGGATCCTCTAAAGAACAAAACTGCATTAGAGACACACTACATTTGACACAGTCAGAAGGCAAAAGAAAGAGCAAAACAAAAGTCTATTCAGCCCTGAAACTTCTCAGATGCTCGCCCATCCCCCTGGCCCCCAAACCGCACACCCCTCCCCCACTCAGGACATCACCACCCAAATAAGCAAACAAGTGATGGTTGAATAGCTGCAGCCTTCAGGACAATAAACAATGAATGACAGCTGACTGTCAGCTATACTGCAGCCCAACAGGCTTTCAATTAACTCCTTAAATGCTGCAAGTTCTTAATCTTCCTGCCCTCCAGGCAGCATCCTGGTAATCTCCTCTGCACCCTCTCTCAAGCTTCCACATCTTTCCTATAATGAGGCGACGAGAACTGAACACAGGGCGGCAACATATAGTTCTTTCATGTAGTCATTGAACATAGAACATAGAACAGTACAGCACAGTGCAGGCCCTTCAGCCCATGATGTTGTGCCAACCTATTATCCTATTCTAAGATCAAACGATCCTGCATACCCTACATTTTACTATCATCCATGTTCCTATCCAAGAGTCGCTTAAATCTCTCTAAAGTATCTGACTCCACCAGCACCGCCAGCAGCGCATTCCACACACCCACCACTCTCTGTGTGAAGAACCTACCTCTGACATCTCCCCTATACCTTCCTCCAATCACCTTAAAATTATGCACCCTCGTAATAATCATTTCCGCCCTTGGAAAAAGTCTCTGGCTATCCACTCTATCTATTATTATCTTGTAACGTTATCTTGTACACCTCTATCAAGTCACCTCTCATCTTTCTTCGCTCCAATGAAAAAAGCCCTAGTTCCCTCAACCTTTCCTCGTAAGACCTGCCCTCCAGGCAGCATCCTGGTAATCTCCTCTGCACCCTCTCTAAATGAGGCGACGAGAACTGAACACAACATTCCAAGTGTGGTCTAACCAGGGTTTTATACAGCTGCAGCATAACCTCACAGCTCTTAAACTCAATTCCCCTGCCAACGAAGGCCAACCCACTATATGACTTCTTTACTACCCTTTCAACCTGCGTAGCAACTTTAAGGGATCTATGGACATGGACCCCAAGATCCTTCTGTTCCTCCACACTGCCAAGAATCTTGCCATTAACCCTGCATTCTGCATTCAAATTTGACCTTTCAAAATGAATCACTTCACACTTTTCTGGGTTGACTTCCATTCTGCCACTTCTTTGCCCAGCTCTACATCCTGTCAATGTCCCGTTGCAACCTACAACAGCCCTCCACATTATCCACAACTCCACCAACCTTCGTGTCATCGACAAATTTACTAACCCACCCTTCCACTTCCTCATCCAAGTTATTTATAAAGATCACAAAGAGCAGGGGTCCCAGAACAGATCCCTGCAGTACACCACTGGTCACAGAGCTCCAGGCTGAATACTTGCCATCACTACCACCCTCTGTCTTCTTTTGGACAGCCAATTCTGTATCCAGACAGCCAAATTTACCTGAATCCCATGCTTCCTTACTTTCTGAATGAGCCTACCATGGGGAATCTTATCAAATGCCTTGCTAAAATCCATATACACCACTTCCACTGCTCTACCTTCATCAATGTGCTTTGTCGCATCCTCAAAGAATTCAATAAGGCTTGTGAGGTATGACCTGCCCCTCACAAAGCCATGCTGACTATTTCTAATCAAACTGTGCTTTTCCAAATAATCATAAATACTATCTCTCAGAATCCTCTCCAATAATTTGCCCACCACTGGTCTGTAATTCCCAGGATTATCCTTATTCCCTTTCTTGAACAAGGGAATAACATTTGCCACCCTCCAATCATCTGGTACTACTCCAGTGGACAGCGAGGATGCAAAGATCATCGCCAAAGGGGTAGCAATCTCTTCCCTCGCTTTCCGTAGAAACCTTCGGTATATCCTATCTGGCACAGGGGACTTAGCTACCCTCATGTTTTTCAAAATTTCTAGCACATCCTCCTTCCTAACATCAACCTGTTCGAGCATATCTGCCTGTTTCATGCTGTCCTTACAAACATCAAGGTCCCTCTCACTGGTGAATACTGAAGCAAAGTATTCATTAAGGACCTTTCCTACCTCCTCCGACTCTGCGCACAAGTTCCCTCCACTATCCCTGATTGGCCCTACAACACTTCAAAACAACTAATTAAATTATATTATGCAGACAGATAATATATAAACATTTTTAAAGTCTTCAATACAATTAGTAATCTGAAATTTTGATCCTGTTAGATTTAATGTAACACTTTGAGATCAATAAACCAGTTGATTAAAATTTTTTGTGATGCCATCTTGGATGCTGTGGTCAAAGATAGAAGAAAGGTCTACCATTTGTATAACACTTTTCATAACAAAGGGGAAATACATTGGATTGTTTCCAGTAACTGATGCAAGTATCGCAATGCACACTTAAACCAAGCCATTAATTGCAATGCAGGCAACACACCAACTTCGTGCTACCTGTGCGCTTGAACATTGTCTCAACCCAGTCCATTGTTGACTGCACTTCTTCATTGAATGAACTCATCTGCAAAGGACTGGTATCATACTTGACAAATGTCATTTAAAGCTAACCTGTTCTGTTTAAAGGTACTCCGCACCTTTCAAAGGAAAGGTGCATTGTATCTTGAGCAGATGTTGGAAGTTGTAGTTGAAGATAATCTGACTTGAAAAAGAGTGGGCTATAGCATAACAGATGGGAAAATAGGCTTCAAGGTTTATCAACACTGCACTAAAGAACTTGGTTGAGAAGATGGAAAGGACAGATGTCCATGCTTTAGGAGGTGGAGGTTTGAATGGAAAGGAGGCCCTCCAGTCACATTGTCAAAGACAGATAGCGATGGCGGACAAATCCCAGAGATAAGCCTAAGAATTTGGATGCAATACTGAAATGAATACAATGACTTCACATGAGTGATCATACTCAATGAATGCATCTTCAAAAACTATATTCTACCATCTGGTGCCTCAGTCACTGCTCAAATCACCATACCTCTGTCACTCACCCACCAACAATCTCCATAAATTAGGCTCATAACTAACATCCATATGCTTCACTTCATCATCACACATTTCACATTGTGGCAAGTCTCACACCCATGTGTTGCAAACTGTACACACTAGTAGTTATTCAACCATGATAGCCATATCAAACAATACATTCCCCAGCACTTATTGATACATATCCCTCTCTCTTGGAGGACAAAGTGATAGACAATGGGAAACAGTGAAAAGTAACCACAGAAGAACTGGCATGATATCTTACTCTTATGAAGGAGGCAGTGCTGGCCATTGTTTGGAAAATCATTACTAAACCAGCGGCCAGAGCCTCTCTCCACAACTTTAACCTTTGCCTTTTCACTTTCGCATACCCAAGAACAACAATCTGTCCAGGCAATGTAGGAATAACAAGAACACCGTGAAGATGAAGACACAGCACCTCGGTTTGATATTACAATCATGACCACCAACTCACATACTGACACTGTGCATACCTAAGAGGATAGCTTAGAGATATAATCTTCATGTGGTGAGACATCAGTATGAGAGAGCTGCAGTCCAGCTGGGGAAAGGGCCGCACAGGTACCAGCTCAATAGAACATAGGAATTTGGAATTAGGTGCAGGAATAGTTAAGTCAGGCCTTTGTGCCCACTCTGCCATTTAACATGATTATGCTAATCTTAGAACTTAGAACATAGAACATAGAAAATTACAGCACAGTACAGGCCCTTCAGCCCACGATGTTGTGCCAAACTCTTACCTTAAACCTAAGGTCTATCTAACCTCCACCCCTACCTTATACTATCATCCATATGCCTATCTAATAGCTGCTTAAATGCCCCTAATGAAGCTGACTCCACTACCATCTCCGGCAATGCATTCCACACCCCTACCACTCTCTGAGTAAAGAACCTACCTCTGATGTCTCCCCTATATCTACCTCCACTCACTTTAAAACTATGCCCCCTCAAAATAGCTACCTCCACCCTAGGAAAAAGTCTCTGCCTGTCCACTCTATCTATACTTCTGATCATTTTGTACACCTCTATCAAGTCACCTCTCATCCTTCATCATTCTAAAGAGAAAAGCCCTAGCTCTCTCAACCTTTCCTCGTAAGACCTTCCCTCCATTCCAGGCAACATCCTGGTAAACCTCCTCTGCACCTTTTCCAATGCTTCCACATCTTTCCTGTATTGAGGCGACCAGAACTGGACACAGTACTCCAGATGTGGCCGAACCACGCTTTTGTATAGCTGGAGCATAACTTCACGGCTCTTGAATTCAATCTCTCTAGTAATGAAAGCTAACACACCACATGACTTCTTAACAACTCTATCCACCAGGGTGGCAGCTTTCAGGGAACTGTGGACATGAACCCCAAGATCCCTCTACTCCTCCACACTGCCAAGAATCTTTCCGTTAACCCTGTATTCTGCTTTCAAGTTTGTCCTTCCAGAATGAATCACCTCATACTTTCCAGGGTTAAACTGCATCTGCCACTTCTCAGCCCAGCTCTGCATCCTATCAATGTCCCTTTGTAACCTAGAACAGCCCTCCGCACTATCCACAACTCGACCCACCTTCATATCGTCCGCGAACTTGCTAATCCACCCTTCCACTCCTACATCCAAATCATTTACAAAAATCACAAATAGAAGAGGACCCAGAACAGATCCTTGTGGTACATCACTCGTAACTGAGCACCAAGTTGAATAGTTTCCGTCCACTACCACCCTTTGTCTTCTAAGGGTCAGCCAATTTTGAATCCAATCTGCCACATTTCCCCCTATCCCATGCCTCCTTACTTTCTGCATGAGCCTACCATGGGAAACCTTATCAAATGCCTTACTTAAATCCATGTATACCACATCCACTGCTCTACATTCATCCACATGTTTGGTCACCTCTTCAAAGAATTCAATAAGGTTTGTGAGGCATGATCTATAAACTCACAAATCCATGCCGACTATCACGAATCAAACTGTGCCTGTTCAAGTGATCATAAATCTTATCTCTCAGAGCCCTTTCCAAAAATTTGCCCACCCCTGAAGTAAGACTAACTGGCCTGTAATCTAATTCTAATCTTAACCTGGTTTCAACTCCAATTTCCTACCTGCTCTCCATAGCGCTTTAACCTGCTTTTCATCAGAAACATATCTATTTCTTTCTTGAATCTGTGGCAGCGAGCTGCACAGCTTCACAACCTTCTAAGAGAAGTAGTTTCTCCTCATCTCAGTTTTGAACGTACCTCCTCTCACTCTGTAACCTCTTGTTCTGGACTTTCCCACAAGCAGGATTATCTGTTCAACATCCACCTTATTAATCCCCTTTAGCATTTTACATCCCTCAATCAGATCCCCTCTCTTTCTTCAGAATTCCAACAAGTACAAGCCCAAGCTATTCAACCACTCCTTGTTCAACAGCCCTTTGATCCCTGGAATCAATTCTATGAACCTCCTCTGACCTGCTTCTAGTGCCATCGCATAGTTCCTCAAGTAAGGAGACCAGAACGGGACACAATATTCCAGATGTGGTTTCACTAATGCCTTATATAATTGTAGCAACACTTTTTTACTTCTGTAATCCAAAGATTTTGCAATAAATGCCGGGATTCAATTTGCTTTCTTATTATATGCTGCACCTGCATACCCATTTTCTGTGATTTATGTACAAAAACACAGATCCTTCTGCACTGACATATTTTGAATATGCTTCCCATTTAAATAATAGTTTGCCCTTTTGTTTCTCCGACCAAAATGGACAACCTCACACTTATCCACATTAAACTCTATCTGCCAGATTCTGGCCCATTTTCCAAGCCTATAAATATGAATCTGTAAACTCCTCATCACTGCCTGCTTTCCCATCTATTTTAGTATCATCCGTGAAATTTGCTATGTTACACCCTATCCCTGCTTGCAGATAATTTCTATAGATTGTAAAAAGTTGAGGTCCGAGAACTGAATCCTGCGGCAACCCACTAGTTAAAGTTCACCATCCAGAGAAGAACCCATTTATTCCAATCCTCTGCTTTCTATTGGTCAGCGAGTCCTGTAATCAAGCCAATACTCTAGGCGTAACCCTCTGGGGTCTAATGTTCTGGATTAGTCTTTTATGCGGCACCTTGTCAAATGCCTTCTGGAAGTCAAGATATTATTGTTGACTTGCTCGCTGAGCCGGTCTGTTTGGGTGCAGACATTTTGTCACCCTGCTTAGTAACATCGTCAATGCGCCTCTGGTGAAGCATTGGTGTTCTGTCCCGCTTGTTATTTATATGCCTCGGTTTGCTGCAGTGGTTGGCATCAATTCTGGTTTTGTTTTTCAATGGTTTGTATATCAGGGCCAGTTCAATGTGTTTGTTGATGGAGTTCCGGTTGGAATGCCAGGCCTCCAGGAATTCCCTGGCATGTCTCTGTTTGGCTTGTGCTATTATGGATGTGTTGTCCCAGTTGAATTGGCGCACTGACAATGTTACCTAGCAGGGTGACGAAACACACTGGCTCGGCAAGCATGTCTACAACCTCATCCACAACCGAAGCTGCAAATCTTCTCAAAAACTTTGAGTCTAGATATACCACATCCACTGGATTCCCTTAATCTACTTTGCTGGTTACATCCTCAAAGAACTCCAGCAAGTTTGTCAAGCATGATTTGCCCATCATGAAACAGTGCTGACACTGATGAATTGGTGAAATGGAGGGCAAGGTCACACGTAGTTGTCACTGCAGAGGACTCATCAGATAAGTGCCTGGATGTAGTGGCGTGCAGAAGAAAGTTTACAATTATGCACAATGAATGCTTGCTATATTCTATTTCATCTACTGTCAATTTCAAGGAGGATGGTGGAGTGCAGCACAAACTTGGCACAGGATTTTGCGCAAGAGTTTGGAACCCTTTCTTTCCAGCATGGAAGGTGTGGCCAACTGCTGTCACAAACTTGCAAGCTCATAATGCAGCATCTGTTGGCTGATGTCTTGAAATTCCACTGTAGCACAAGTTGTTGATATACAACAGTGGAGCAGACTGCAGCCATCCTAATTGTAGATTGCAGAGTGCCAAAGAATTTACAGAATGTCACAACAGCCTTGTAATATGCCGTTTGTGCTGCAGCATGAAGTAGATTTCAATGACCATGTCTTTACTGAAGTATAGACGTCTCACACATTGCTCCTGACTGTGGTTCAGACAGAAGATCATTCCTTGTGCAAATATGACCACCCTCTGTGAGAACCATCTTACTGCCAAGCTCTCAGCCATATCAAGCTTTAAGGGCATGTCTGTTACTGAGAGGTCGTCATATAATGGTAATATCATTGAAATGTTAATCCAGAGATCTAAGCTAATACATGGATACTGATCTTAACAAGGCAGCTGGTGATATTTGAAAACTAGCTTGAGTAATGGTAACCATGAAACTATAGTTTGAAAACAGAAATTGCTTTAGAACCGAAGAAAGCTCACTGGACCTGAAACATTGACTCTGCCTTCTCTCCACAGATGCTGCCAGACCTGCTGACATTCTCCAGCAATTTCTGTTTTTGTTTCATATTTCCAGCATCTTTTGTTTGATGAAATTGTAGTTAATTTTATAAAAATCCATCAGGTTCACAATTGTCCCATAAACAAGGAAATCCACCATCATTATCTGGTCTGGTCTAATGTGACCCACAACACTGTGGTTGATATTTAACAGCTCTCCGCAATGGCCTGGAGAGCTATTCAGTTCCAGGACAATTAGGGATGGGTTGGAAACGCCGGCTGTCCCAGTGGAGTCCATATCCCTTGAAAGCATTTTGAAAAATAGTATCTGAAAACAAATTGCTTGAACTGCTTGAAGTTACCAAAAACCTGTTCAACATCCACAGTACTACTCTCAAAAGGCATGAACAACTTGAAACAACTATAAAAAGCAGCAAACACTTGTAATATCATAAAATCAACCCGATGAAATTAGCCTACAACCAACCAATAAATAATTGATGATCCTCTTCCATAGTGTGAGCAGGTTATTTCCAGCTGCTTGTTCGGCTGTTCAACCATGTAAAGCTAAGATAGGCCATAGGCTCAATAGTGAGCTCTGAGCTTGGCACTGCAGTCAACAACAGCATCACTCATTGATTTATGCTAAGAACAATAAGTTGTAACAGCAGAAGTTGGCCATTCAGCTCATTGAATTTACTCCACCATTCAATGAGATCTGATCCTATAATCTTCAAATCTTTTTTATTCCCATAGCCCTTGCTTCAGGCACTACAACTGGCTTTATCATTGGAAGATGCGGCAAGTGGAGTACACAAGTTGCAGAGCATTCTGATGGAAGTGGATACCTTCGCCAGTCTGACTGAGCGTGGAAAACACCGCTTGAGTGAAGGCAATCACATAACCTCACAGGACAAATCCTGAACAGAGGGACTCTAGGTTAGCCCACAGCAAAAATCCCAAAGCAAAGCCAAGCCTTGGCCAAATGGTTAAAATGTTTTTTTTTAGGATCCAGGCTGGCAAGCCATTGTAGTTGCTGCCAGCTTGCAGACTCAAGACAGCAAAGGAGTTCTACTCAATTTAAATTGAGTAAGATAATTCTTAGGCTGGTATCCAGGAGAGTGTGTACCCTGATAATGCTACCTCCATCTGGGTTAGAACAGTTAAATTGCTTAACAACATCCATATCAGAAACAATCAAAATAAACATCAGGTTACATGGTCAGCTAGTTCTAATGGAAATCAATACCTGCGCTGCTATATTAGTGATCACAGAACCAGTTTTTAACGAAATTCGCTCTGGATATCCATAAGTTTGTGTAAGACCTCGGCTAGACTGAGAACCTATACTGGCGAACCTTTACAGGTTAAGGGCACAATTTTGGCCCTGGTTTCTTATGAGAAGCAGCTGGTTTAGTTACCACTGTTTGTAGTAAAAATCTTGGGCCCAAGCTTGATCAGGCGAAATTGGTTGAGAGAGATTCACCTAGATAGGCAATTAGAAAATTTCTGCCTGATTGAAGTCCTAATTTAGTACCCAGAGGTGTTCTAGGAAGGTCTCGGGACTATCAGAGGAGCCAAGGCCATCTTGCATGTTGACCCTGAAACAATTCCATGGTTCTGAAAGGCCCACCCAGTGCCATTTGCTGTATGGACAAAAGCAGAGCCAGGAATCAGTAAAAGAAAGTGAAAGAACCATCAAATCAGTCCAATTTGCAGAATGGGCATCACATGTCGTACTGATTTTGAAGCCTGATGGGTCAGTTTGCCTTTGTGGGGATTTTAAATGAACAGTAAACCGCTTTTCACAGCTGGATAAATGCACAATCCCTTGCATAGAGGACATAGGTACAAGGTGTGCTGTCCTTCATGAAGCTGGATATGAGCTACGTTTACTTGCAAATACGCTTAGATGAAGATTCCTAGTAGTATGCTCCAATTAATACCCATAAGGGTTTGTACCAATATGTGAGACTGCCATTTGGGGTATCGTCAGCCAGGTAAATTTTTCAGCAGACAATGGAGAACATTTTGCAAGGTCTACCTCAGTTCACCATTTATTTAGATGACATGCTAATAACAAGGAAGACCAAAAAGGAGCACTTAGAGAATTTGGACATTGCCCTTAGATGTTTTTTCTGAGGCAAGTGCACATCTAATAAGGGAAAAATGTGTGTCCCATGCACCCCAACTGACCTACTTGGGCTACAGTGTCGACAAGAATGGATTACACCCATTGGAAGATAAAGTGAAGGCAATCAGAGGTGCCTTGGCTCCAATGTCTGTCCTAGAGCATAGGTCATTTCTTTGGCTGGTAAATTAATCCACCCTGGCACCTTTGCATCAACTCCTAAAAAAGGGTCAGCCTTGGAAATGGTCACATTGCCAAGGCAAAGCTCTCAGTGATGTGCAGATCAGCTATCATCCTCTAAGGTGTTGGTCACTGCTGCTTTGCCACTCACTTTGAAATTTCCATCTCACCAATCCTCCTAGTTCTTGCCAACCTTCTGACTCCTTGACAGTCTGGTTCACTTTGACCTGACCCTCACCAAGCCTCAAGGTCAGTAACGACTCTCCCATTCAGCAACCATCCCTCTTGCTGTCCCTGCAGACTCTCCCTTGCACTGACCCTGCCAGTCACTATGATCCCAAGCAAGATCCAGTAATGACATGCAATGTCTCCCTGTACAGTATCAGGGTAGCATTAGCTCAAAGGTGGCCCAATGGAGAGGAATGCCTAATAGCATATGCTATCAAGGACTTTGGTTATTGCCGAGTGTAAATATGCCCAGACAGAGAAAGAAGGATTGGTGGTCATATTTGGAGTCAAGAAGTTCCACTAAAACTTTAGGTCTAGTTATAGAGCACAAAGCTGTGCCACCCATAGCTTCAGGCTGAATTCAGCGGTGGGCTCAAATACTAAGAGCAAACAACTACAAGTTAGGACACCATCCGGGAGGCCAAATAGCAAATGCAGATGCGTTGAGTCGCTTCCCTCTGGCAGATACACCACCGATGGTACCGCCACTGAACAAGTCTGAAATGGTTTTAAATTTTCTGGACACACTTCCATTCACAGCTGGCAACATCAGACTTTGGATGCAGAAAGATTTTGTCCTGACAAAACTGAAACAGCTGGTGGTGATGGTGGAAACCAAAGGGCCTTTTTGGACTCTGGCAGACCGGCTCACAGTAGAGGAAGGCACATTGCTATGGGGAGCATGAATGATTGTCCTGAGCAAAGGTCACTGCAAGATACTGGCTGAGCTCCACCACGGACATCCAGGGGTCTCTAAAATGAAAATACTGGTGAGAAGTTATGTCTGGTGGTCAGGGTTGGATATGGACATAGCCATGTTGGTGAGGCAGTGCCCAGAGTGCCAACAAGGACAAAAATTACAACCCTGCAGAACCCCAAAGCCTTGGGGATGGCCAGTAAACCTTGGACTCATGTTAATCATTAACTATGCAGGTCCTTTCATAGGATCAATGCTCTTAGTCATTGTAGATGCCCACTCAGAGTAGTTGGTCAGGCATGGAGATCATCAGTCAAACACAAGGACAACAATAGAAAAACCGTGTGCATCTTTTTCAATACACAGACTCCCAAAAGTGTTGCTCACAGATAACAGGCCATAATTTACCATCAGGGAGTTTGGGTATTTTCTGGAGTCAAATGGGATTCAACATATAAGGACAGCATATATACCATCCATCATGCAATGGCTTGGCAGAAAGACCAGTCCAAACAATGAAGGCTGGCTTGAAGAAACAGCCTATAGACTTGCTAGATATCGATCTGTCATGGTTCTTATTTGATTTTTGGACCGCCCAGATACATTTACAGGGATAGCATTGGCAGCGTTGCTAATGGGTAGAAGACTCCACACCAGGTTAAATCTGATCTTCCTATTAGGAATGCCAGTGTCGGACCCAAGAGTCCACCAAGTGAGAGAGACAGTTTACTATTGTTTGGCATAAGATCCACAGGAATGGCCTGCGTGGAAAGATGTAGGATCAACATGAAGTCAGGACCAGTGATGTATAAAGTTCAGGTTGCTGTGACAGTCCTGAACAAACACATGGACCATTTGATAGCTGTGAACTTACAAATGGTGTGGGAGAAAAACATGCTTGGCTCCTTAGGATAGTCAGAAAGGCTGCTGGAACCCATGGGTTTACCATCTCTGTCAACAGTTGATGAACTTTCTGAATCCGAGATAGAAATAACAGATGTAGCTGCATAGACACCTTTGCCGGTGGAAGAAGAGAGTGAATTTCTATCAAGGTGTTCCCGACCCAAGAGACAAGCTCCTGTGTGTTACAGGCCACTTGTATTAGAAGCCATGTCAGAGGAGCTTGATCCAGTGCTAAAATGCCTCAGGAAGCTCTCCAAAAAAAAGGGATTGACCTATGTCCTCAGACTGAGACGGGGAGGGATGTAATGACTGTAATGAGGTCAGCCAGCTGACCTTCTCTCTCACTGACCCTCCCTGTCACTGCTGACCTTCTCTCTCCCCACCCCTCTCGGTCACTGCTGCTTTGCCACTCACTTTGAAATTTCCATCTCACCGATCCTCCTAGTTCTTGCCAACCTTCTGTCTCCTTGACAGTCTGGTTCACTTTGACCTGACCCTCACCAAGCCTCAAGGTCAGTAACGACTCTCCCATTCAGCAACCATCCCTCATGCTGTCCCTGCGGACTCTCCCTTGCACTCACCCTGCCAGTCACTGTGAAACTTCTTGTTTGCTGACCCTCCTGGTCACTGCTGACCTTCCCTCTTGCTGTCTCTTTTGGTCCTTGCTGACCCTCTCTTTACTTGTCAATTAATTCATGGGACTTGGGCATCACTGGCTGGGCCAGCATACATTGCCCACCCCTAATAATCCTTGAGAAGGTGTTGGTGAGCTGCTTTCTTGAAGAGCTGCAGGCTTTGGGCTATAGGAGCCACAGTGCTGTTAGAAGGAGTCCCTGGATTTTGACCCAATGATAGTGAAGTAAAAGCGATATAGCTCCAAGTGAGGACGGTATGTGGCTTGAAGATGGTGGTGTTTCCAAACCTTTGCTGCCCAGGTCCTTCCAGGCGATTGAGGTCTCAGGTTTGGAAGATGCTATTGAAGGTGCCTTGGTGAGTGTGTTTGTCAATGATGCACATTGCTGCCATGTTGCATTAGTAGTGAGTGGAACGAAAATGGTAGATGGGACTGCCATTCAAATGGATTGCTTTGTTCATGATGGTGGATGAAGTTAAGCTTCCTGAGTGTTATTGGAGATGCACTGACCCAGGCAGTGGGGAGTATACCACCACACACCTCAGTTGAACCTTGTTGATGGTGGACAGGCTTTGAGATGTCAGGAGGTGATTTGCTGCAGAATTCCCAGCCTCTGACCTTCTCCTGCAGCCATAGTATTTATGTGACTTCATGGGGAGGTGATGGCCAAGTGGTATTATCGCTGGACTGTTAATTCAGAGACCCAGATAATGTTCTGGGGACCTGGGTTCAAATCCCACCTTGGCAGATGGTGGAATTTGAATTCAATAAATATCTGGAATTAAGAGTCTACTGATGACCATGAATCCATTGCTGATTGTCAGACAAACCCATCTTGTTCACTAATGTCCTTTAGGGAAGGAAACTGCTGTCCTTACCTGGTCTGCCGTATATGTGACTCCAGACCCACAGCAATGTGCCCTCTGGGCAATTAAGGATGGGCAATAAATGTTGCCCAGCCAATGATGCCCTCATCCTGTGAATGAATAAAAAAAAACACAGTTCAGTTTCTAGTCAATGGTATTACCCAGGCTGTTGATTTTGTGGGATTTAGCAATGGTAATATCTTTGAATATCAAAGGATCATCATTAGATTCTCCCCCATGAGAGATTGTAATTGCGTGGTGCAAATGTAATTTGTCATTTATCATTCCAAACCTGGATACAGTCTAGGTTTTCCTGCATGTGAGAAGTTGTGAATGTTGCTGAAAATTGTGCAATCATCAGCAAATGTCCCTAGTTCTGACCTTATAATGGAGGGAAGATTGTTAATGAAGCAGGTGAAGATGGAACAAGGGCTCTTGTGATGCAGTGGGGTGGTGTCTCTACCTCTGGGCTAGGAGGTCTAGGTTCAAGCCCTCCTGCTGCAGAAATGTGTCATGACACCTCTGACAGTTTGATTAGAAAATCACTACCCTGAGAAACGTTTGCAGAAATCTCCTGGAACTGAGGTGACTGATATCCAAAAAACACAACAAACTTTTTTTGTGCCAGGGATGACTTCAACCAGCAGAGGGTTTTTCCTTGATTGCCGTTGACTCCAGTTTTGCTGGGGTTCTTTAATGCCAAACTCAGATAAATACATCCTTGATGTTAAGAGCAGTCACTTTCACTTTACTTTGGAGTTCAGCTCTTCTGTCCATGTTTGGACCAAGGCTTTAATGAGGTAAGGAGTCAGGTGGCCCTGGGGAATCCCAAACCGGGCGTCAGTGAACAAGTTTTTCAATTTTAAGTACCATTTGACAGTAGACAACCCTTCCATTACTTTGCTGATGACTGAGAGTATATTGATGGGAAGGTAACTGGTTATGTAGAATCTGGCTGTTTGTGCACAGGACATACTTGGTCAATTTTCCCTATTGTCAGGGGGATATAATTGTTGTATTTGTATTGGAACAACTAGGCTAGGTGTGCGGCTATATTCTGAGTACAAGCCTTCAGAGCTATTGCTGGAATGTTGTCACAGCTGATAGCCTTTGCAATAATCCAGGGTCTACAGCTGAGGCTTGACTTCATGTGGAGTGAATCAAATTGGTTGTAGACTGGCATCTGTGATGCTGGGGATCTCAGGAGGAGGCTGAAATAAATCATCTATTTGATACTTCTGGTTAAAGATAGATGCAAATACTTCAGCACATCTTTTGCACTGATGTGTTGGACTACCTCACCATTGAAGATGGGAATATTTGTGCAGCCTCCACCTCCAGTTGGTTGTCCATCACTATTCATAAGTCAATGCAGGACGATTGCAGAACTTAGACCTGATCCACTGATTGTGGAATTATTGAACATGTAACTCTGTTGTTTGTCATGAAAATGGTCCTGCGTTACAGCTTCAACAGGTTAATACTCCAGTTTTAAGCAAGCTTGTTGCTGTTCCTGGCATCCCATCTTGAGCTCTTCATTGAGCCAGTGTTGATCGCTTGGCTGGATGGTAAAGGTAGAGTGGGTCTTGAGCTGAGTCATGAGGATACAAATTGTCATTGAATACAACGCTGCAATTTCTGCTGATGATCCACAGTGCCTTATGGATGTCCAGATTGAAGTTGGAGATCGGCTCAAAGTTTGTCCCATTTAGCATAGCAGTAGTGGCAAACAACACAATAAACGGGACTCCCTACTGATACTGTCATGGACAGATGCATCTGCGACATGCAGATTGGTGAGGATAATATCAAGTAGATTTTTCCCTCTGTTGGTTCCTTTTACTCCCATCGCAGACCCAGTCTAATAATTTCGTTGTTTAGGACTTGGCCAGCTCAGTCATTAGTGATGCTACTGAACCATTGAAGAACTGACATTGAAGTCCCCCACCTGAAATACATTCTTGTCATCCTCAGTGCTTTCTCCCAGTGGTGTTTCACATGGAACACTGCTAACACATCAACTGATGGACGAGAGGGCGAGGGGTCGGGGGAGGGGGGACGTGTGGAGTGGAATGCCTGACAATTTTCATTTTGCCAACCCCTGGTTTGTTCTGACCTCCTACTCACCTACCATTCATCTTGCCAACCTCCCCTCTCGCTGCTTCTCCAACTTGTATCTTACCTCCAAAACTTGAAACTGCTAGGACCGTTGCTGAGGTGAGTGATTGCAAGAAGGGGTTGTGGGTGAGAGTCGACATCACGGGCAGGGGTATGGTTTTCACTGGACAGACCTTTCCTGATGCCAGATCTGTGGACCAAGTACTAAGTGCCTTTGAACAAGACATGACTTATGGGGAACCTATGATCAATGCATAGTTTGTTAGTCATGCTCCCCACTGGACAAGCTGTCCATAAATCACTATTGGCAGTAATGAACTACTGCCAGATTTAATTGCGGTGGGTGGGAAGATGGCAGGGTCACTACACACAACCATTCTCCCTGACTAAATACTCCTGCACCACCAATATTGTCAGGGAGGAGAGCATGAGATTCCACCTTTGCTTTCTTACAACATGGGTTTGTACTATGGCTGTAGTACCATCTGCAGTAATGGGAAATTAGCAGTGAAACCTATGTGTCTTTTAGCAAGTGATTCAAAAAATGTACAACAGTAAATTTACAGATACTTTCACCTGGGCAAAATAGAATTAGATCTGGTCCAGAACAACAGTAGGAAAAGGCACAAAAACAAAGTTACTGGAAAATCTCAGCAGGTCTGGCAGCATCTGTGAAGGAAAAAACAGAGTGATTGTTTCGAGTCTGGTGACCCTTCCTCAGAACTGCCCAGTTCTGAGGAAGGGTCACTGGAGCCGAAACATTAACTCTGTTTTTTCCTTCATAGATGCTGCCAGACCTGCTGAGCTTTTCCAGCAACTTTGTTTTTGTTCCTGATTTACAGCATCCGCAATTCTTTCGGTTTTTTTCACCATACTTACAGCAGTTTAACTACTCAGCTTCACAGTAAAAGAAGATTTTTGGGTTATTTGGTGTTTTTGTCACAGACCCATCAAAACCTTTGCATCCCTGAGCATCATGAGAAGCTTCAATAATATTTTTTACAAATTCCATCTGAAAGATTTTTCAGTTGCTATTAAGATGATGCTTTTTTTTGGATATCCCACCTTTTTTCAATTGACTTATTTAAAAATACCTTTCCAGTTTTTGCTTAAATTATTCTTCTATCATTTGTATGGCAAGTGTGGTTTTTTGAGTTTTACTAGTAAATATGAAGCAGGCTCAATAATTTGCACCTTCATATATAGCACAAAATATTATGTTAACAAATAAAATACATAAATCATTAATGACAGTTTACATATGCAGAAATTTATGGTATAGTGTATAACTTACAATCCAACGTACTTCCTTCTAACATTATCATGCTTGCAGAGATACAAATCAATTTTTTGTGCTTATATGTGCATAAAGGTAGCACTCTAAAATACAAAGTTGGCACATTCATCATATTTAGCAGTTTGCACTGATTTGCTGCTTATTTTCTAATGTATTTCATATGTTGGTGTTTATAAGGCACTGGTAACTCATAATGGCAAGAAAACACATAATGCACTAAAAAGTAAATACCTGATTTTATGCCATTTTCAAAACAAAATTTGGTATTTTATCTTAGAACAAACATACTGAAGATACATCTTGAAACTGAGCACTGGATTTGATTGCACCTTGTGTAAAGAGAAAAAAAAGAACAATAATTTTACAATATAAGATGGCCAATATCTGGTGTTTGTGAGATTAAACTTGCACATGTGCAGCCAATTCATGAAACATATTCCCTACACCAGAATGAAATAACTGTTTAACCCTAAATACATTTTTGGGTGGACAGACAGGTAACTGCTTACCTTGAAGTAGTTAGGCACAACAATTAGCTTAAAGTACAATAGTATCCGTTCCACAGGTAGGTAATTCACCTGTTTCGTAATGTATTTGGTCGTAGCTTCATGAATTGCAAGTAGAATGTCCAATGTAAATTGACACATGAATGATAGCGTTAATCAGGCCATGGAGTTTTGATCTCTAGATAGGAACAAATAAATCGAGAGAAATCTCTGATATATTTTAAGATCAATGGTCTTTCAAGAATTGGCTATTAAACAACCAGGAAAAAGGGCAAAAAGGTGCATACAGCTCCACAGATGACTGATGACCAGGTGTTTGCATATATTCTATTTATCTAAGATGTAAGGCATTTTGCATTATATTATCTTACAACACAGAAGGGGGTCATTTCATCTATTGCACTGGTGACTGTTCACTTAATCCAATTTCCTTGCCCTTTCCCCACATCTTTTACACCTTTTCTTTCTTCTAATACTTGATTTACAGCTAAGGTGGAACTTCCAAATACTGACTAATTTAAATTTCAAGCAACATGGCTTATTTCCAAAAACTATCCATTTCTATACTGCCCATTGTAAAATCGGAGCAAGGAAGACAATGTCCACTTTAATATGTTATTTTCAAACCATATGACAAAAGTGCTCCAGTCTTTGATTTGTCACAATACAATGTGAAATGACATACATGCGATAATATGTCAAATGGAAGGTTTTGTTGGAAGTCTGACCATTATTTGGCTGGAATGGAAAAATCAGAACTAAGGAGCAAAAAAACAGAACTATGCATGTGTGATATGCTGCTGTATCAATACCTTGGAATATTGTGGAAATGGGCGGCTGCACGCCCATGGCTTAAGAAAGAACTGTAATGTTTGACTTTTTAACTTTTATATTAAGAAGAGTGTAATGCTGAATATTTTCACTTATATCTTTATTTTTCTACTTCTGCAGCTAAGATTTTGTCCCTAGGTACTTTGTACCTAAGATGATGTATTGTATGGCGACATTGTACACTTTTCACTGTACTCTTGTACCCCGTACTTGAGTACACGTAACAATAAAACCGAAATCTAAATCAAAAACGCTATTAAGTTTAAAAAATTTAAACAATGCAGATTCATCTGATCAACAAAATTTAAAACAAAGTTTGTTTTTTCTTTATTTCATTCCTTTCTGAAGTGAGGAAATCCATATGAATATTCTCTTTTGTTATCTCTTCCAAATGGAAATTTTCAAAGAACTAGGTGGGCACAGTGGACCAAGTGGTCTCCTTCTGCTCTACAAATTGGATTATTAGTTCACAGATTTGATCTTCCTGTCTTATTTATGATATGTCAGGACAAATCATTCAATGCCATTTTGATCTCTCAAAATTGAATTGAAGTAAAAAGCTTCGGTGAAACACCATCAAATAGTAGGCAAATTTCCGTGGGATTCTCCGTTTTTTTTCACCACACCGTCAGCAGAAGAATTGCAGAGTCACTGAAAAACAATTTTTCCGGTCTTCTTCTGATAAAGCTGCGGGAGACTAGCAGGAAAACAACCTAAGAAACTCACTCCAATCATTTTCTCAAGCTATTGTTTATGTGTAGTAAAAGTGTCCTTTACACTGATGTATTTCAGCTGGTAACCTTTAGATATGCTTATAAAATATAGACCACACCATTAAAATCAGCTGCATTGAACTCATGAGTTCATTCATAGTACCTTTACAATGATGACAGATTTTTCCTATACAAAATATGAAAAGTGGCCATTAATAAGAAGCAGATATTCTTTTGTGCTTTTTGGTGGAATTTCTCTTTTTGCTATTGACATTAAGACATTAATACATGTCAATTCAAATGATTCCAAAATATCAATTCAGGAATATCATTGACATTTTAGTTGGTGGCCATTTACAAAAAACAGGCGAAAAGTTTAGAAAATAATGTTATGTTGTTAAAAGTAGAAAATGTAAGCTGTAATTGTTAAATAATTGTGCTGTTCATAAATAGAAAAAAAAAATTGGGGAAAGCATTTAGTAACCAAATATCTCATTCAGAAAAATGATCCAGGCATGATGGACAGAATTGAATCAGAGATAGTAGGAACTGCAGATGCTGGAGAATCCGAGACAACAAGGTGCAGGGCTGGATGAACATAGCAGGCCAAGCAGCATCATAGGAGCAGAGAGGCTGACGTTTCGGGCCTAGACCCTTCATCAGAAAAGGGGGAGGGGAAGGGGGTTTTGAAATAAATAGGGAGAGAGTGGGAGGCGGATAGAAGAGGGATAGAGGAGAGGATAGGTGGAGAGGAAACAAACAGGTCGAAGAGGCGGGGATGGAGCCAGTAAAGGTGAGTGTAGGTAGGGAGTTAGGAAGGGGATAGGTCAGTCCAGGGAGGACCCTGCAGCCCAATGGTATCAATGTGGATTTCACAAGTTTCAAAATCTCCCCTCCCCCTACCGCATCCCAAAACCAGTCCAGCCACAACGATGCCACCCGAAGGTTGCAGGAACAGCAACTCATATTCCGCTTGGGAACCCTGCAGCCCAATGGTATCAATGTGGATTTCACAAGTTTCAAAATCTCCCCTCCCCCTACCGCATCCCAAAACCAGTCCAGCTCGTCCCTGCCTCCCTAACCTGTTCTTCCTCCCACCTATCCCCTCCTCCCACCTCAAGCCGCACCTCCATCTCCTACCGACCAACCTCATCCCGCCCCCTTGACCTGTCCGTCCTCCCTGGACTGACCTATCCCCTTCCTAACTCCCTACCTACACTCACCTTTACTGGCTCCATCCCCGCCTCTTCGACCTGTTTGTTTCCTCTCCACCTATCCTCTCCTTTATCCCTCTTCTATCTGCCTCCCACTCTCTCCCTATTTATTTCAAAACCCCCTTCCCCTCCCCCTTTTCTGATGAAGGGTCTAGGCCCAAAACGTCAGCCTCTCTGCTCCTATGATGCTGCTTGGCCTGCTGTGTTCATCCAGCCCTGCACCTTGTTGTCTATGATGGACAGAATAACTTCCTTGTGTGCTGTTAAATTCTATAGGGTAGATTTATTCCTGAGATTGCCCGATCGGTACTGCTCCTTGATCCTCACTTGAAAAACTCTGGTGGGCGATCCACATCTCCCTGGTAACTCACTGGTGAATCAGAGGTCATGTTAGATGTACTGCAATGTTGACCGCAGTCCTCAGATATTCCTGCGTGGGGTGGGGGGAAGCATTGAGGGGAGAATGAAAAGGAGTTTTGTCATAATTGGAAGCAGCCCCCAGTAGTGATGTACGTTATATTCACAGCCTCTTACTTAGAAAGAGCTCTAGAGCAGGGTCTCTGTCTGTTCTACTCAGGAGAGCTCAATTTCAGGTCACAGCTCCTAAAATCTGTTAGACATCTTCATTAACATATATGTGGTACATCACCCCTGTTATAGGCTTATGCCAAAAATGCCTAACAAATTGCCCAACCCAATACAGAATCTGATGTATTTCTGGAACTCTTAATGTACGGAGCATAACTCATGAAATTGATCTTCATTAATCCCAACAAGAATATGTATTTCCCTATTTGGCTCTATTTTGTAAGAGATCCAATAAAGAATTTCCAACATTTTAATACTTTTTGTAAGTAATTTTTAAATTAAAGCTTTTTCCTATTATGATCACTACAATGATATCTGAACCCCATATGTATCGTGAAAATGCTGCTCTGTGAAAACCTCATTTCTGGTTGAAACTTCATGATACAATACATGAGATAATTGTTATCTATGGATTTTGCAAGTGAGATTAACTGAGTTCTTTTTGATAGACTTTGGAAATAAATTTCCTCCAAACTTATCTTGCTCTGCTGCTGTAATGTTATAATGGAACTCATTTTTGGGTGGAAATGTGGAAATTGCAGAAGTAATTTGTTGTGGAGCGAAATTGAAGGAAATTCATCCCCTCGGCTTCCTTTTTGACTTACAGACTAGATTTACCTAAAATTTCATTAGACAAATTGTACGAGGTAGTGTCGTCATTCATAATACAGTGACAAAACCAGAAACTACAAACTATATTTTTTCAACAACAGGAAATCTCCCTATTGCTACAAAAATGGAGATAAAGGCTGAAAATTGAAAGTTCCACCTATGAGCATGGCACCCATTTTTGTGTAAGCCAGGTTGCATTTGCAATGTGGGTTGCGTCTCACTCAGGTACAATTTGCTAGGCAAATGACTGCATAAAATAACAGCTGTTCGCAGGCATTTCTGATTTTGGTGATGTGGCTGTACGAAATGTGACGTGTACAAAGTAGACTTGGTAAGAGCAGATCTGAAATTTGTGCATATGTTTGGATAGTTAGAATACACTTTTGCAGAGGTGAAGTGGCATTTTGGATGTGTCAGTTTTGGGACCGGTATAATGACTTTTGGAATTGTAAATGTGCATAAAAAGTATACAGCTCCATTAATGGTTAAGTTTATTGTAATTGCCAACAAACCTGTCAAAAACAACTGTGAAAAGGGTCAAAAGCAGCTTTCAAAAGTAATTGTTAAAGATTCAAAGAGTTTAAAGCAACTGCCTTTTCAATCTTTGAAAAAAATGTCTGGAATGTTAAAAGAAGTCATAGCTTGCAATTTCACTCTGTATGTTGCCGTAGGCCTGTGAGTTACCATTACTGAATTAGTGCTATATGACTGTTTTCACAATCCTCCATTATCACAGTAGGATGTCTTCTATTTTACAATTTGATTCACAGCTTCAAGTAAATGTAGACTCTTTCAAGTGGAGATATGAATTCTAACGCTTGCATTTGTAATGGATTATGTAGTGGAAGGAAGTGAAATGTTTTTATTTTAATGAAATACAGTGTTTCTTTTGCAGTACATCTTTATTTTATTCAATATCCGTGTGCATTCTAAGGTCAGGCCTTGCTGGGCAATATTGACATAGTATGTGTAAGAGTAATGGATGATGAGTGAGGGGCATGGGTTTTTGTGTGTTGGAACTAAGTTAGAATGGAGGCAATAAAGGGTTATTGGGGTTGGTGGGGTACAGGCTGGCATAGAGAACATGAGGGGTTATGGTGTAGATGTTGGATATGAACACATTGTCCACATAACTAACACGAAACTCCCCTAGTGGGTGCTCTACTCCCAACTTCAAAATGGCAGGCGAGTCGCAGGTGGACAGAGAAAGCACTTAAGTGATAGCCTTTGAAGCCTCATTGGTGAAGTGCAGCATTCCCACCGACACCTGGGAATCGCTGGCCCAAGACTGTCCAAAGTGGAGGAGGAGCATCTGGTAAGGCATTGAGTATCTTGAGACGTGCTGTCGGGAAATAGCAGAAGCCAGGCGAAAACAGTGAACAGAGCGCACTGCTACACCAAAGTCCCACCCGCCCCTACCCACGACCATTTTCTGCCCCAACAGTAACAGAGCCTGCAGAAGCCACATCAGTTTGTACAACCACCTATGGACTCATCCTGAGAGTGGAAGAGAGTCATCCTCTTTTGCAAGACATTGCCAATAATGATGATAGTTGGACATAAGCAGTCATGGAGATTATGAGCAGTAATGGACGGTAGGTGCAGAAACATAAGTTTGCATGGAGGTGATGGATGATACTGGGAGTGGATGCATATAATCAACAATTAACATGGAGAATATGAGGGATAAGTTGGCTTCGTGGGGAGGCATGAGGTGGTATTAAAATGTAAGTGCTGGAGAAATTCAGCATGCCTGGCAGCATTTGTGGAGAGAGATGTAGAGTGAACATTTTGAATCTGATGTAATTCTGCTTTGAGACTCAATTCTGAAGAAGTCATATTGGACTTGAAACTTTAACACTCTTTCCACAGACACTGCCAAAACTGTTGAGTTTTTTTCTGTACTTTTTCTCTTTATTTCAGATTTCTATCGTCCGCAAGTTGATGGGAACTGGGGAATGTGTGCATGTTGAGGATGAGTGAGAGGAGAGGGTTGAAAAGGAGTTTCGTTTCTTCCTGTGCTCTGACAAAAATAAAAATTGGTAACAGTACTGGAGTATAGATGCACTGTTTCCACCTAGCCTACCCCCATACCTCATAACCTCTGCAGTCATTTTGGGATGTCTGAATCACCCCCATAGAACTGGGACACATTGGAACAAAAACCCCAATTTCAAAGCCACTTTGTCCCCAGGTCAGATGTGCAAGAAATATCCCAGTTTTACAAATGCGGTCTGGACATAACATAGCTCTCACTTTAAACATCTTTCCATTTTATCAGAGGCGTATGACTGGAAAACCATGCTGTACGCAATCTGGATATGAAATTGTAAATTGATGTATAAAGACAAACTCCATGACAAGGAATGTCAAAGAATATCTTGCCTGTTTGAATTATAATCTAATATAATTTATTTTATCATTTGCAAGATATCAATCAAAAAACTAATATTTCATTCTTTTTAAACTACATTGACAAACAAGAGTTCAAAGTTGTCAAAGCTCTATTTTAAAACAGCTTGGATGCATGGAAAAGGTCACAAGGGACTTCCTATGGCCTCAGCAAGATGAACCCTGGGCCCCACTCCTGTTAATACTTTAGTAGGCATGGCAACTAACTTTAAGTTCCTGGCATTTTTCAAGGCATGAACTTTGATAGCCTGTTCCCTGCTACCCCAAATAAAACTGATGGAATACTGGAATTTCTTTACTGGAATTAGTTATGGCATTTGGATATTGGAACTCTGATTTTTTTTGTAATCACCTTGAATGTAATTCCTCACTTTGAACACTTAACCATTTTGTATTATCAAATAGTTGCTAATCAAACTTAAGGCCATATTTTCTTAAATACATTAAGGCAAATCTTAAAACAAAATCACAATTGACAAGGTAGTGTCCAATTTTCCAAGGCTGTGTTGAGCAAGTACAATGCAAGTTAATGCCAGAGCCTTTATTTGACAAGATTTCACTGTCAACACAGAAATTTGCTATGGGCACACCCAAGTGTAAAAGATAACACATTATTATGTTCAAGTCATATTAGTCACATTTTTGAAACATTGCCAGAATTTTACATGCACCTTCCCCCTCCCACCCCCCACAGCACCTGCAAACCTATTATTGCTCCCATTCTACAGTCTGTGAGCAGCCTGCATACATGCAGGCAAAGGAGACCATAGAATCAGACAGGAAACGGCGTTTGCGAGCCTTTAACCTATCTGCCTCCGCTGAAGTATTACCAGCAGCTCGGAGTCTGGGGGCAGGGTTCTGATTGCTGGCGCACCTAGGAGTGATTGAGTCTCTTAAATGGTCAATTATTATTCTGGCAGCCTGAAAGGAAACTCAGAAGAGGAAGTAGTAGGAACTGCTGATGCTGGGGTCTGAGATAGCAAGGTGTGGAGCTGGATGAACACAGCAGGCCAGGCAGCATAAGAGGAGCAGGAAAATCAGGCAAGGAAATGTGTGCTACCTTCAACTTGGGCACTCTTTGTTACACAGAGGGCCTCCCAGGTAGAAAAGAAAAAGCTATGCCCTATTCCCCATGCCAGGGTCTGTCTGACTTGCGTTGGTGAGGAGATCCCACTTACTTGCTTCACCAGCCTCAACTGTTGCTGCAATTGAAGAACTGCCTGTAATCTGATTGACTGGTAGTGATTGTAGTGGGTCATCTTGCTTTGAGAAATAGATATTATGATTTCAAGTATCTAATTGCATGATTACTGTAAAATCCAGCCATAGATCCAGCACTAGTAGAAGTGTGTTTGTGCCTAACTTGCCTGTCAGTGTGTGGGACCATTCCCTGTGTGTTAAATCTCATCCAGTGTTCTGGTGGGCAAAATGCCTGATCAAAAAATAATTCAGATTTGAATTGTGATTGACTTTAATGTTTACCTGAATTAGCTGCTGCAGTGATATTCTTAAATCTGGGATTGTTGTTTTCTGTTATTTATTTTTCATTGGATGACAATATTGCTGGTAAAGGCCAGCACATATTGCCCATCCGTTTTATGTCCTTGATAAAGTGGTGATGAGTTATCTTCATGAACACATTCTCACAACACACACACACATGCTCTCACACTCACACTCACACACACACTCTCACACATATACTCTCTCACTGTCTCACACACACATTTTCTCAAGTACGCGCATGCACACACACACACACACACACACAATCACACAGACCCTCTCTCACACACAGACTCACACACACACACTCTCACACATATACTCTCTCACACTGTCACACTCTCTCAAGTGCATACACACACACACTCTGTCACACATACCCTCTCACACACATATACTCTTTCACACTCACCCACACTCTCTTTCAAGCACACACACGTGCACTTATACACATGTAAATTTATGGGGTGAATCATTTCATCCATGACATTTGTTTATTTGCAGATATATTCTATTTGTTCAAAAACACACACAATTTTAGTCTCAGTCAGTCATTGTGGCATTTTATAAATTTCTGCTTTCGGAATAAAACCAGCCTAATTCCAGTTTAAAACTCTTGAGACAGATTCTGAACAAGGCCTCACATCTACAATTCAGGTCTGACCTAAGATGTCACCTTTTGTATATTCCTTTCGCTCTGCCTGTTTGAAGTTTGGAAAGTTAGGCAGACAGTGATGACACCTTTAATTATCCTGGGGCAGTGACTTGAAACAGATTTTGGAATTTGCATCTTCATTGAAACTTGTGTATTCTTTCTAACAGAGTTCTCCATATCCTTATTCTGCAATTTCCAGAATACAGGAATGTATGAATGATTAAAGATTCAACAGGAGGCAGTCAGTCAGCCATTTTAGGTTTGTTCACTCCACTCACACCAGTTGTGTGATCTTTTGATCTCTCTGCCCTTCATCTCTCTGCCTATAAACTCTGTGTCTATGTTCCCTGCTCTCTCACTGCACCTGGCAAAGGGGCTGCGCTCTGAAAGTTTGTCTGATTCCAAATAAACCTGTTGGACTATAACCTGGTGTTGTGTGATATTTGACTTTGCCTACCCCAGGTCCAACACAGGCACCTTCACTTCATAAACTGTAAGTGGCAATGTGATGTAGGACACCCATAATACTGTCAAGGAGGGAGATCCAGGATTTTGACACAGCGACAATGAAGAAACTGCAATATACCTGAGTCAGGATGGTGTGTGCTTGGAAGTGAACCTGCAGGTGGGAAAGTTCCAATGTACTCATGCATCTGCTGCAATTGTCTTTCCAGGTGATTGAGGTTGCAGATTTGGAAGATACTATTTAAGGAGCCTCAATGGGTTTCCATTGTTTGTATGATGTCTACCTGTGATGTGGCAGGACTAATTTGACCCCATCCCTTACCTGTCGGATTCTGTGCTGACAATGTGTTTAAGGCTTAAGAGGATAAGGGGGTTTATGCCACATTCCACCTCCTTATTTTTCCTTCATGTCCTCCCACAATATTAATTTGCCTGAATTAAACTTTTGAAAGAACCCCGCCTCAGAGGAGTTGGGCCTTATTTTACAAGGCAAAGTTGTATTATAAAAAAGCAATCAACAGGAAGTGTATGTCATCACAGGCTCCACTAAAAATTACAGAGTCCCATATCCAATTGACAGTATTAACACATTGGCCTCAGCAGGGGTGAAGTTGTCTAACCTTGAAACAGAGAAAGATATAGAAATGGAAAGGGTAGGGAATGAAAAGAAAGCAACGGAAAGTGAGGAGAAAGAAAGAAGAAGAGGACTGGAAATAAGCCAACTTGGATTGCAAAGAGAGGAAAAGTAAAAGCAAAGAGAACTGGAAAGAGAGGAGAAAGAAAACAAATGAGCAATGGAAAAGGAAATAGACTTGAAGAAAAGCTTGAACACAAAGGAGAAAAGGAAAAGTAGACAGTATGACATGGATAGAGAAAAACCTATCGTAAAGGAGTAAAGAAGAGTTAGTAGCTCCGGGGATGATTCTGATTCCAGTGAGGGATTTTACTTAACAAGAAGTCTGCACTTTGTGCCTAAATTTATAGAGGATGAAGTTGAAATATATTTCATATCATTTGAGAAGATTGCTGTGAAATTAAAGTATCCAAAAGCTACTTGGACCTTAATGTTACAGTGTTCTAATGGGTACAACAATGATAGTGATAAGAGAAACCTTTAATTAGAAAACAAAAATGTCTCTTAAAAATACCTTTTCATTCTTTTTGGAGGTGGGAGGTGTGATGAAAGTTTAAATTATTACATTCCTTGGGAATTTCGATTCTAAAGTAGAGGTAAATGGTGTTATAACCAATCCCTGGGCTAGGTTCACTGATTCATTATGATTCCAGATGGATACACCAAATTGTTCTGCTGTGGAGTGCAATGAGATCACATGGTTCACCTTCTTCATTCACTCTTCAAATCAGTTATTTTACAACAAGGTAAATTAAAATGTTTCCCCTCCTTGTGGATATGTTTCTCCCAGACTGAAGTGAGTTTATGTTTTAAAAGGAGTCATTTTAACAAGGCTTACTTGTGCTAAACAAAGAGTGAATATTTTAGTTATTAGAAGGCAGAAGAAGTAATAATATGAAACACATATGCATAGATAGAAATGAGAAATGAGTCCAATAAAAGATAAAAGTTAAAAAGATATATGGATGAGTCACTTGATGGCTTGTAAGGAGTAGGCTGTTAAACATAATGGCTGTTACATTGGATGATACTAGTAGTCTTGATGATGGTAATCGATGTGCCAACTTCAAGATTCTTTGCTTTGCAGGTTTCCTGAAATTCTTTTGTCCTGTTTACTTGTTGATGGTGACCATCTTCCAGCAACCTGTTTTCTTTTCTTCTTGCAATGCAAGGATGTGTTATTGCTGACCTGAAGAACACAGCAAATAAGACCAGGAGCACTCTTGATTTGTAACCCCTTTTTTGTATATTCCTGGAAGCATAAAACACAATATTTTTCAAAGGTATCTCTGCTGTCTAGAATGATATGCTTTATAACCTCAAGGAGATAATTAGATTGCCTTGCACCTCCACCTTTTATCAAATCTCTTCCTTTAAAGTTCCTTGGCATTCTACAAAATATGACATTCTAGGAATTCACATAGCAAATCTTTCAGTAGTCAATGAATTTCACCCTTATTGCTTATTATCAGCTCGACTTGGATTGCCATCTTTGTTTTAGAAAACAAGCAATTTGAGTTTCTGATGCATTGTCATTGTTTTTAGCTCTTTGAAGGAGATTTGTTATTTTTAATAGTCAAAAACTCATTTTTTAGCAGAGAGTCAAAGCAACATTTCCAAGAAATCATGTCACATATATTAACTGACTAGACAAGCTACTTGGTGAGATAATTGCTAAAGCACTTATGTGGTTGAGATTTTACAACGTACGGATAGAAATGCCATATGTCAGAGGCAGGTTCAATTCATAAGAAAATATCCACAGTGCAGATATACTATAGTAGCGTCATAGTAGTCAAGGAAAAGTCAGTGAGTTCACCTGTCTGTGTGTCTTGAACAGAATCACATCTGATGAATATGCTAACCAAAAGGTTGGATTTTTCTTTTAGCCAATTATGATAAGATTGCTCCAAACTGTTTTATAGCTTTGGTTTATTCCTTTCTTTTGACTAATAAATTTATGTTATTTTGTAAAAGAAAAGACAGCCTCTTGTGAATATTTATAATGACTAACCACTAAGATAACCAACTTGCAAAACTGGTATTGCAATCTGTCAAGCCAAACTTCACTTTAGGACGCTACTTTTATTTTTGCCCAATAAACTAATAAGAATGAAGAGGACAGGTTTTTGCCACAAAAGTCCATAAAGTTTGCTCTGAAAATGCAGCACAGATTTTGGTGATCAGGCTATTTTGTGAGTCATACTTATTATTATCCAAAGACAAAACCATTTCTAGTTCCAATACTGATTTTTAATTTAATATAAGTATGTGTATTTGCTGACTGTATCAGTGGAAGACATGAACCTTTTACAAGTTATTATCTAACACTGTCAGAAAAGACTTGAAGAAAAAAATGTTCTCCTTACGTGGCCTGAATTAATAAAGGGGGTTGGAGTAGTATACTTTAAAGAAGTAAGCCATCATGATTCAGAAGGGAGATGACAAATGTTGGTACAGACAAATTTTCGCTGTAGAATAAGATTCCAATACCAGGTGACACACGTTTAAAAGTCATAAATTAGCATGAACAAAAGAAGTCAGGTGGAGCTGTGTAATACTCTTGTAGAGCAAGTTGCCAAAAAAGGTCAGCAGCTAGGATAAATGGATGTAATAATATTTAAATGAATTTCTGCAAAATGATGAGATTGAGAGATTTGGGAAGGGAGGGAAGTGGGATGTGGCTGAGATCATTCAAAACACGGATGAACATTTTCCATGCTGAGAAGTCAATTTTTAAAATATAAATATCAAAACCTCTGCTGTTTTAATGCTGTGTTTTCCATCATGTAAGAAAAAGGTATTGTGTTTTGTATATCTCTTCTAAGATAGTGATAGGAAAGATACATTGGTCCTACCATCATGATTCATATCAGTTTTACACCAATCATGATCTCAGAATTGGTATCAGTTTTGCAAATCTATTGGATGGAAATTAAACGATAGTATGAAAATAGCTTGCAAGAGTGGACATGGGACAAGATATGTTTAGAAATGCACAAACTGTTCTTACTGTTTGCTCTCTTTAAGTTTTCATGTACATAGCCTTGCATTACTCTCCTTATTGCATTTTCATGGAATCAGAAAGACTATGTGGATATTTAAAAATAATAGTTGGGACCCAGATGTCATTGTGGAGACTATATCACTGACCGATCTAATCTTTGGCAGTCAGCAGGAGTGAAAGTGAACTTAGCAGGGCTATTAGAATATCGTGTTGACATCAGACAGGCTCTGAGTTCAAACAGATGTACATTGGCATATTGCTTGGATGAGATGATTGGGACGGTGAGTGGGGGTGAAGAGTGAGGGCTAGAGCGTCCAAGAGCTGGTAAAACTACTGGGATGAAGTCTCAGAGAATTGATGTGGGCCTGCTCTCATGGATCCCTATACCCCACTTCTGGGCTCTGCAAGCCCAAATCAATCAGCTCCACCTCATCTGAAGTAAACATTAAGTGTGGAAGGGAACTTTTTACCAAGACTGGCCTAGTGTGTTGGGAAGCTTCCCAACTCAAGCTACCCACCTGAATAACAGAAATCCATTCTTGTGTTTAAGTGCATGCTTTCTCAGTAACATTGCTGATTAGGCCTATATTAAAAGTATGAATAAACAGATGTTAATCACCAAATTTTTCTGCAAAATTTCTTCAGGGAAGAATTCTCAACTCTATCAATTTCAACTGCTTTATCATTAGCCTACTTCATCGTTAATCATTATGAATCTCTGGTTAAGCCCCAACATTGCATTCAGGACTAGTACTACACTTTTGGACAGATATGAAGGTCCTTCAGAGGGTATAGATTTGCCAGAATTGATCCAGGGATGGGGTTAGTTACAAGATCAATTTGGAAATGCTGTGGTATTTCTCCTTGGTACAAAAGAAATTGAGGGGAGATTAGAAAAGGAAAATTGATAGGAACTTTTTAAAATTTGTTCATGGGATGGAGTGTTTCTGACTAAACCAGCATCTATTGCCCATTCCTATTCATCCTGGAGAAGGACATGATCAGCTGTTTTCTTAAATCACCATAGTCCAAGGGGTGTAGGGGCATCTACAGTGCTTTTATTAAGGGAGTTCTAGGAATTTGACCCAATAACAGTGAAGGAACAATGATATATTTCTATGTGGCTTGGAAAGGAATTGGTGTTTTCAGTCATCTTTTGCTCTTGCCCTTCAAGATAATAGATTGCAGTACATCTTGTAGATGGTACACACAGCTTACCCTGTGAATTGGTCATGATGTGGAGACACCGGTGTTGGATTGGGGTGGACAAAGTCAGAAGTCACACAACACCAGTTTATAGTCCAACAGGTTTATCTGGAGTTAACATTTTGGGTCTGGTGACCCTTCCTCAGAACTGATGGTAGTTAGGAAAATATCAGTTTATATGCAGAAGGCAGGGAGGGGAAGAGGGTAAGGAGTAAACAATAGGTGGGGATAGAGCCCAAAGACAGAGAAGAACTGTTGGACAGACAAAGAATTGATAACGATCTGGCTAAGAGAGTGAATAGCTGCTAATGGGGACTATTAGTGACTAACAACAGGTAGTGTGTAATGGCAGGCTATGTGATAACAAGGCCTGGTGTGCGGGGTAGGGGGCTAGGACATGGGAGAGTTTAGGCCCTAAAATTATTGAACTCGATATTGAGTATGGAGGGCTGCAGGGTCCCCAAGCAGAAAATGAGGTGTTGTTCTTCCAGCTTGTTCTGAGCTTTGCTGGAATACTGCAGCAAGCCTGAGACAGAGATGTTGGTCAGGGAACATGGGTGGTGTGTTAAAGTGGCAGACAACCGCAAGTTCAGAGTCTTTTTCGCAAGTGGAATGGCGATGTTCTGTGAAGCGGTCACCCAGTCTACGCTTCTTTTCCCTATTGTAGAAGAGACCACATTGTGAGCAGTGAATGCAATTGATTAGATTCTGGGAAGTGCAGGTGAAGTGCTGTTTCACCTGGAAGGTATGTTTGAGCCCTTGGATACTGGGGAGGGAGGAGGCAAATGGTCAGGTGCTACACCTTTGGTGGTTGCAGTTGAAGGTGCCATGGGGATTGGGGGGGGGAGGGGTGGTGGGGAGGGGGGCATTGAGGGTGAAGGAAGAGTGGACTAGGGTGTCCCAGAGGTAACAGTCCCTGAGGAAGGCAGACAAGGGAGGAGAGGGGAATAAATGTCTAGTGGTGGCATCTCGCTGGAAGTGGCAGAAATGGCATCTGATGATTTTCTGGATGTGGATGCTGGTGGGATAGTAGGTAAGAACAAGGGGAACCCTACTGCAGTTGTAGGGGGGAAGACAGGGAGTGAGGGCGGAAGTGCGGGAGATGGGTCTGACCCAGTTGAGGCCCCTGTTGACAACGGTGCTGCGGAACCTTGGTTGGGGAAGAAGGTGGGCATTTTGGAGGCTGCCTTGTCAAAGTTGGCCTCATCTGAACATATGCGACAGAGACAGAGGAACTGAGAGAATGGAATGGAGTCTTTACAGGAAGCAGGATGTACAGTCCAGGTAGCTGTGGGAGTCGGTGGGTTTATAGTGGATATTAGTGGCTAGTCTATCCCCAGAAATGGAAACAGAGATGTCAAGGTAGGGAAGGGATAGACCAGGTGAAAATGAGGGCAGAGTGGAAATTGGAAGTGAACTTGATGAACTTTTCCAATTCGGTACCTGAAATGTTAAGTCTGATTTTTCTTCACAGATGCTGCCAGATCTGCTGAACTTTTCCAGTAATTTCTGTTTTTGTTCCTGATTTACAGCATCCGCAGTTCTTTCGGTTTTTAATGAGGTTTATTTGGAATCACACAAGCTCTCAAAGTGCAGTGCCTTCTTCAGATGCTGTGAGAGAGCAGGGCACACAGACACAGAGTTTATAGGCAGAGAGATCATGGGCAGAGAGATCAAGAGATCATACAAGGGTAGAGACATCATAACAATTTATCAAGGTGATGCTGTCAAAACAGGAAAGTAAGGAAGATTTTACAAATATAAAACAGCGTGGTGGGATCACCTGTAACACAACATGAACCTAAGGTCATGGTTGAGGCCATCTTCATAGGTACAAAATTTTGCTATCAGTCTCTGCTCGGGGATTCTGCATTGTTATCTCAGGGATCGCTTTGGACAACATTTACCCGAAGAGCAGAGGCTGAATGCCCTTGACCGCTGAAGTGTTCCCTGACTGGGAAGGAACATTCCTGTCTGGTGATTTTTGTGCAATGTCCATTCACATGTTGTTGTAGAGTCTGAATGGTCTTGCCAATATACCATGCCTCGGGGTATTGTTGCTTGCAGCGTACGAGATAGACAACATTGGCCAAGTCACATGAGTATCTGCTGTGAACGTGGTGGGTGGTGTTCCCACGTGTGATGGTAGTATCCATGTCGATGATCTGACATGTCTTACAGATGTTGCCATGACAGGGTTGTGTGGTGTTGTGGTCTCTCACACAAACACACTCTCTCATGCACACACACACACAGACACACACACAGATACACACACACACACACACCCATGAGTTGAATCATTTCATCCAAGCTGTTTGTTTATTTGCAGATACGTTCTATTTTGTTCAAAAACACACAATTTTAGTCACAGTCAGTCAGTGTGGCATCTTATAAATTCCTGATTTCGGAATAAAACCAGCCTGATACCAGGTTAAACTCTGAGATAGATTCTGAACAGAGCCTCACACCTACAATTCAGTATCTGACCTGAGATGTCACCTTTTGTATATTCCTATGGCCCTGTCTGATTGTCATGACAGCACAGCACTAACATTGACTTTATAAACACTTTACACACTGTATAACACTCTTGGTCACCTGCAGAGACTTATCATCTGACACTTCACGCACACCTGATCTTTTGATTTCTCTGCCCTTGATCTCTCTGCCTATAAACTCTGTGTCTGTGTGCCCTGCTCTCTCACTGCACCTGACAAAGGGGCTGTGCTCTGAAAGCTTGTGTGATTCTAAATAAACCTGTTGGACTATAACCTGGTGTCATGTGACTTCTGACTGTAAATTGGTGGTGAAGGGAGTGAATGTTGAAGATGGTGGATGGACTATCAATCTAGTGAGTGACTTTGTCCTGGATAATGCAAAGTTCTTGATTGTTACTGGTGCTGCACTCATCCACGTAACCATCATGTGTTCTATCAGACTGCTGACTTGTGCCTTATAGATTGTGCACAGGTTTTGACAAATCAGGATTTATTCATTGCAGAATTTCTAGCCTCTGACCTTTCTTGTAGTTACAGTATTTATATGGTTGGTTCAATTTGTTTCTGGTCAATGATAATCCTCAGGTTATTGACAGTGGGTGCTTCAGTGATGGTAATACCATCAAATGTCAAGGAGCAAAGGTTAGGTTCTCTCTTGTTAGAGATAGTTGCTTGTTACTCGCACATGAATGCTACTTGTTAGCCCAAGCCAGGGTGCAGTTCAATTCTTGCTTCAGTATCGGAGGAGTTGAGAATGCTGTTGAACATTGTGCAATTATCAGCAAACATCCCACTTCTGACAGGTCATTGATAAAGCAGTTGGAGACTGTTGGGCCCTAAAGACTACCCTGGGGAACTCCTGCTGAGATGTCATGGCAATGAGATGATTGACCTCCAACAACTACAACTCTCTTCCATTGTGCAAGGTTTGTCTGCAATCAGTTGAGAATTTTCCCCCAATTCATATTAACTCCAGTTCTGCCTGGGCTCTTTAATCCCATTCTTAGCTAAATGCTGCCTTGGTGTCAGTCACTTTCACCTCATATCTGGAGATCAGCTCTTTTGTTCACAGCTGGACCAAGTTTGTAATGAAGTCAGGAGCTGAATGGACCTTGCAGAATTCAAACTGAGTATCGGTGAGCTGGTTATTCCTTTGGAAATTCACTTGACAGCATTGTTGATGACCACTTCCATTGCTTTGTGGAAGCTTGAGTGGAGACTGATAGGCACTAACTGCCTGGGTTGAATTTGTTCTGCTTGTCATGCACACAACATGTCTGGAGAACTTTTCACACTATCAGGTAAACACCAGTATTGTAGATGTGCCTGAACAACTGACCTCAGCTGATTCTGGAACCGAGGTCTGCAGTACTAATGCTGGAATATTTTCAGGACCGTAGCCATTGTGGTGTTCAGTGCCTTCAGTTCTTTCTTGATATCACATGGGGTGAATCAAAATGGTTGAAGACTAGCATCTATGTTGCTGAGGTCCTCAGGAAAATGCTGAGATGGATCATCCGTTTGGCACTTCTGGCTGAAGATGATTGTTAGACCAAAAGAAATGCTTCAGCTTTGGTTTTTGCATTGATGTACTGGGCTCCCATGATTGAGAATGGAAATCTTTGTTAGACTTGTTAGTTTTTTAAGTGTGCACCAACATTCATAACTAAATGTGTGAGAACTGTGGAGTTCAAATCTGATCCATTGGTCATGGCATCATTTAGCCCTGTCTATTGCAAGCTGCTTCCGCTGTTTGGCATGCAAGTAGTCCCTATTGTAGCTTCACAGGTTGACACCTTATTTGAAGGTATGCTTGGTGTTGCTCCAGGCGTAGTGAACTGTTCTTTTCACTTTTTTTGAACCAGGGTTGATAGTAATGGTGAAGCTGGGGATATGCAGGCCATGAGGTTTCACATTGCAGCTGAAATCAATTCTGCTGCTGTTGGCCCACAGCACCTCATGGATCCACAGTCCTGAGTTGCTGGATCTGTTCAAAATCTGTCCCTTTTAGCGTGGTGATAGTCTTACACAACACAATAGGGTGTATTCTCAATGTGAAGGTGGGACTTTGTCTCCACGAGGATTGTGTGGTGATCACTCTTACCGATACCGTCATGGGCAGATACATCTACAGCGGGCAGATTGGTGAGGATGGGATCAAGTATTTTTCCCTCTGTTGGTTCCCTCACCACCTGCTGCAGACCAATCATCAGCAATGTCTTTTATGACTCATCCAGCTTGCTCAGTTGTGGTGCCACAGAGCTGCTCAAGGTGATAGACATTGAAGTCTTCCACCCTGAGTACATGGAATGTCATTGGCATATTCAATGTGTCTTTCAAGTGTTTTTCAAAATAGAGGAATACTGATTCATTAGCCGACGTTGGAGCTGGGAGAAAGCAGGAGGTTTCCTTGCCCATGCTTGACCTGATAGCATGAGATCTGATTGGATATAGAATTACCGTTCGGACTCCATTGCAACTCCTTCCCAATTGTATTACAGTGCTTTGCCATCTCTGGTCACTCTGTATTGCTGATGAGACAGGACATACCCAGGAATGGTAATGGTCACGTCTGGGATGTTGAATGTATCTGCAACTGTATCCCCACTCACACACATAGACACATAGACATATACATTTACAAACACACACAAAGATGGTAATTACAATAATGGCAGACTGCACTTAGGTCTTAAAATTTGTTTCTCCAAGGATGAAGTCTTGAAATATTGCAATCCTTGCAATTGCAATTGCTGTAGTGGAACCTAAAAAAATTAAATAGATAGGCAAAGGTCTGCTGGAATTTTCTGCCTTCTCATTGATCCTGGGTTAGATCCCATTCCTTGGCAAGTCTGGATATTTCTCTCAGTGTTGTAGATCCAGAAATGTCTTGTCTAATGTCCCTTCTGTCATGTGACCATTGTATCTGTTTCTCATTGTCCTCACAAATGGTCTCTGACAATCTTGCCATTGACACACAAGATCTAAATTTCCCATCACATTTCATTGTGATAGAATAGTGTTTATTCTCACCCTTTGGAATTGCATTCTGAACTTGAGAGATCTGCATATCTATGGTGAACCAGCTTTTGTGATTGTTTGAATAATTCATTAATCCACAGGGGAAGTTTATTACATTTTAATTATTCCTCAATGCAATGTCCAGAAATTGTGATTGCACTTTAATTTCTTATCTAGACTTGAAGGTTCCAGGGCCTTGCATAGTTCCATGTACCTTGACACAGAAGAAAAAGTTAGCAGATATCTCAACTCCATTTAATTTTCAAACATGAAGATCCGCTTTCCACAAATCCAAGAATCAGTATTGCATGAGGGCGACAATATTGTTGATCCTGCATAGTCACAAGGTCCATCTCCCAGACTTCACTACCAACTGGTTTACAATAATGTACATAGTAATTCTAATTTTCAGTTTATTGTCCCCATATTCCATATTGCAGCAAATCCGAGAACAATATGTTAAGGAACTCTTATGTAGTTTAACTATATTCTGCAAGATGTTTAAGCCTTTTCTCATCAAACTGAGCATTTTCAGTACATTTTCAACAGTTTAATTTAAACAATGTAGAGGCAGATTATTTGGTGCATTTTCTTACCTCTTCCTGTTGGATATAACTGGCGAACAAATTACACTTGTTTTTGCGGCAGGCCCTTAATATTAGGCAGCATGACATCAAGGAAATTACAACAAGCTTGACCGTCTCAGGAAGCTGATCTCACCAATTGTTAGAATTTGTGATCTAATGTCAAGGGACAAGCCCATCACTTTTTGTGGTCCACTGCATACTCCAGCAGCCCTGGTTTGGCAGGTGATGATGATGCGTTGGCAGGTTTCTATCAAAGTTACTGAAACAGCTGCCAAATGGTGCATAAGAGAGACCCACATTAGTTCATTCTTTGAATTTATTTACCTCCCTGAGGGAAACCACCATGTCTTGTTGCAAAATTTACTTCACCAGGAATATTCAGGTTTAATACGTGGACTAAGTGTATAACTCTGACACTTTGACTATAAGTACTCTTAAATGCAATGCACTCAACCACACTTCCCATCATATAAGTTGTTAGCAAACGATAACCCCATTAAGCTGCATAATTCTTGGGAATGTTGCAAACCTCTGTAGCAAAAACCTCTGACACCAAACAAGAACCTTGTTGTCACTCAATCAATATGGATATGTTACTGCATATATAGATCGCTAAACCAACCTCGATATAATTTGATGCATCTTAATACAACATAAATTGCTCCTTTTTTAAACTAGAGGCATAGTGTGCTTCCCATATTCTATTTATATTTGGGGACATATATCGAAGGTTACAATTAATCAATCATACATCTCATTGTTGTCTGAGCTTCAGCCATCATTAGAAATTTTCACTAACTTTCCAGAAAAAAACGGAGTGTTATTTTAAAAGAATACTTTTAGTATTGCATTTGCACCCAGAGGATCAATAAGCACTTTGTGTCTTTCTCAAAAAGGAGATCTGATTATAAAAGGCTGACTATATTGTGAGGATTGCTTTGCTGTAATCCTATCAATGCAACTGCTGGATGGAGTCATTCTTATTTCTCCTATTAAACGGGTATGACTTTTCATACTTTTTGTGAGTGCTGTCCTTTGGCTGACCCCGCTGAATTTTCTTTTTCAAGACTTACAAATGAAATGGTAAGAAAATAATAGCCGTTGTAACTTCCAAAGAACTCCTGATAAAGTAATTGGCAACAATTTTGTCAACAAAGCTCAGAGGCAAGATTAGCTAATCAGAGGTCAAAGTTCTGGTTATAACTAGAGGTGAAAGGATATGTGACTGGCAGTTTAAGATATGCTTTCACAAGCATTTTATGCCTTTGTAGCCAAAGAATCTCAGATTGAAGTACAAATGTTCTAAGTCAAAAGACCACTTCAGAAGTTTTTTAACTATCAACAGTCTGCAGCAATTTTCTATGGACTGCAATGAGTGAAATATTGTTTTGTTCAGCTTATCATAAAACTTGGTGGAGAAATATGTTTATTGACATACTAAACAGGCAGTGGTTACTCAATTAACAGAAGAAAATGGGAGATATAATTTCTACAAATGATTATTCCAGGTCCACAAACAGCAAAGTAGACATTTCTCCTTGTTTCTGTCTCTGTGCTGGTTGGTTCATACGATGTTCTTAATTTGCACGTTGTCATCTTTTAAAAATTATTTGACCGTGACTATTGAGACACAACATACTATAACAATTAATCTCAATATATCACATCATTCTCTCTTCCTTCCACTCTGCTACTCTAGTATAACAGTAATAGCACAGAAAAATTGTCCAATGAGCATAAAACTTTAAACTTTATGAGTATTATTGTACACATCTGTCTATTGGGAATTCAATCTTTATGGTAAGTGGATCTATCTATAATTACAGGTAGCACAGTAAGATGACTGCATTTGTTCATCTGCTCATCCAGAAAGTTAAGATGCATAGGATCCACGTTCACTTGGCCCCATGGATTCAGAATTGGCTTGCCCATAGAAGACAGAGGGTAGTGGTAGAAGGGTGTTTTTCAGGCTGGAGGTCCATGACTATTGGTGTTCCGCAGGGATCTGTACTGGGACCTCTGCTGTTTGTGATTTATATAAATGACTTGGATGAAAATGTAGATGGGTGGGTTGGTAAGTTTGCAGACAATACAAAGATAGGTAGAGTTGTGGATAGTGTAGAAGGTCATCAAAGGATTCAGTGGGATATAGATCAGTTGCAGATATGGATGAAGAAACTGCAGATAGAGTTTAATCCGGATAAGTGTGAGGTGCTGCATTTCGGGAGATCAAATCTTTAGGAAAAGTATACAGTTTATGGCAGAACTCTGAACAGCACTGATGTGCAGAGGGATCTTGGGGTTCAAGTCCATATCTCCCTGAAAGTGGCCACATAAATAGATAGGGTGGTAAAGAAGGCGTATGGCTTGCTTGCCTTTATTGTTTAGGGAATTGAGTACAAGAGTTAAGATTCATGTTGCAGCCTTATTAGACTTTGGTTAGGCTACATTTAGAGTATTGTGTTCAATTCTGGTCCCCACATTATAGGAAGGATGTGGAAGCTTTGGAGAGGGTGCAGAAGAAGGTTACCAGGATGCTGCCTGGATTAGACAGTATGAGCTATAAGGAAAGGCTAGAAAAACTCATGTTGTTTTCTCTCGAGTGACAGGGGCTGAGGGGAGACTTGATAGAAGTCTATAAAATTATGAGATACATAGATAGAGTTGACGGTCAGAATCTTTTTCTCAGAGTTGAAATGTCTAATACTAGGGGGCATGCATTTAAGGTTAGAGGGGGAAACTTCAAAGGAGACTTGTGGGGCAAGTGTTTTACACAGAGAGTGGTAGGAGTCTGGAATGCACTGCCAGGCGTGATGGTGGAGGCAGATACAATAAGGGCATTTAAGAGACTTTTAGATAAGCACAAGAATATGCAAGAAATGAATGGATATGGAACAAGAGCAGGTAGAAGGGATTAGTTTCACTTGGCGTCATGTTCGGCACAACATGGTGGCCTAAGGGCCTGTTCCTGTACTGTAGAGTTCTACATTCTATATTCTATGTTATCAACCATCTTAACTTTTATTATGGCTACTATAAGTTTCTTAAACTTATGGATTTTTAATATGTCCAAGCTGATTTGATTTCCCTCATTGTTTTTGTGTATGTGATGTACCTCTGGTGTTGTGACCACAAGGATAACGAAGGGCTAATACAAAGTTTAATACAAATATATATTCTAATGCCCTGATAAGCTCTTTTTCCACATGTAATTAATCATGCATATTCATTATTTGAATGATGAATATATAACTTAGCCTGATAGAAAACAAATTTGTTGATGGATAGCGGTTTGAAATTTATAAACTGAAGATAGCGGCAAATCTACCTCATTCTTGAAATAAGGTACCTCATAAGCCTTGAGTGATCAATTTTGAACAGGTTTTAATAATCTTCCTTCAAGCTGCATGAATTCAGTATTGTAATTTCCTCTGGATGTTGTTCACACTATAGCAAACATTGCATTTAATGTTGTTAGCTAATCTCTATTTTGTGCATAATCGGTCTGCCAAGAAAATATATGCTGGAATCTAGGATTCTATCATTTTTGGATTTAAAAACAAAACTGATTTCAAATCTTCCTTCAAGCATGCAGTTAATCATTCATTCTGAATTGTTCATGAAGAGCAGATAATTGAATGTTACGGTTATTACAGTGAACGTTACCAGTAGCACTGGTATTATAGTTGAACAGTTGGTTCATGATCATTAGTTTTGCAATTTGTTTGAGATTCTATAGTTCTGATTCCTTTCATCCATGATTAAATTCTAGCATTACAGATGAGATAGAGTCCTTTCAGTGACCAGTTTCACTATTATTTTGCTGCTAGCTAGCTGAATTCTAGCACTCAGAGTGAGAAAGTCCTATTACCTGCAACACAGGGATGACTAGGAGTCAGTTCTTCAGCTATGACCATCACAGCATGTTAATGCTAATGTGAATGAGAAGATTCCGTCCTAATAATATGTTCCATCAACTTTTTAACACAAAATGTGTCTGCAATTTGGGACATAATCCATATGGGTGGCTTGCCGTTGAGCAGGGGGTCATTAGCCTTTCATTATCCTTGTAGTTACAACAGTACACAGTCCTGTTTGTTTAGGGTTTCTTTGCCACCTTGATGTTTTACAGCAAACTTTTTATGATTACATTACCCAGACCCTGACCCACCCTATCCCTGTAATCCCGCATTTACCTTGGTTAATCCTCCGAGCCTTCACATCGCTAGACATTACAGACAGTTTAGCGTGGCCAATCCAACTAACTAGCACATTTTTGGACTGAGGGAGGAAACCAGAGCACCCAGCAGAAACCTTCACAGACGCAGGGAGAATGTGCAAACTCCACACAAACAGTCACCCAAGGTTGGAATCAAACCTGGGTCCAGGGCACACCTTTTTTTTTCTTATATCTAAAATATAATATTATACTATATCTAAATTGCTGCTTCTTAGCAAACTCAATAAACTATAAAGAAATTGCTACAAATCAATGACTGCCTATATGAGGTAACCATGATCACAAAGCCTGAAAATCAACACACTGCAACAGTTTCAAAATTGGCTGCTGAATCAGAGTATGCAGAAGCAAAGTTCTTTATGTAGAGAAATAGTAGAAGTAAAATACTGGAAAACAGATGAAAATTAAGTAAATAAGATCATCATGGACTTAGTGGAGCCCTTCTAGCTACAGCCTGGGTCAAAGATATGGCTAGAACACAGGACGCTCTTTCAATACCATTCTTACAACTAGAGGCCTGCAATTTCTGCCTCGGTGTCTTTCCTTTTGTACAAATGAAATTGTTGGAATTGAATGGCACAATGGATTAGTACTTTTGAAAGCAGTTTGAAAATACTTATTTTTATTAACAGTTGGGAATTAACTTAAGTTGTTTTTGTGAAGACTCAATTCAATCCATGATTGGCACAAAACCATCAGACAAAAACAATGTTTAATTCAAAACTAAGCTACGATCAAAGCATCATTCTCACGGAGAGCTTGATGTGGGATAGGCCTAACTATTACAATGGAGGTGATTTTTGGAGACTAGGTGTGAAACAATACCATAATAAACCAGATGGCAGGTCAATTCTCTGGAAACACAAATTCAAACTCACAATTGCAGCCAATCTGATGCATTCCATATGATGCCAAGAAATTGCTGAAGACACTAGGTACAGTAAATACTGTGGATCCTGCCAACGTCTCAGCTGCAGTACTGAAGACTTCACCCAAAGGGGTGTAAATCTGTGGAATACCCTGTCCAATGAAGCAGTTGAGGCTACCTCATTGAATGTTTTTAAGGCAAAGATAGATGGATTTTTGAACAGTAAAGGAATTAAGGGTTATGGTGAGCAGGCGAGTAAATGGATCCGAGTCTATGCCAAGATCAGCCATGATCTTAGTGAATGGCGGAAAAGGCTTAATGGGCCAGATGGCCTACTCCTGCTCCTTGTTCTTATGTTCTTATGACTTATACTCCTGGCCAAACTGCTGATGTTCAGTAACAACATTCCCATCTACACCTTCAAAGTGGAAAATTACTCAGGTATGTTTTGTCCACAAAACACAGTACAAATCCAGAGATAGTAGGAACTGCAGATGCTGGAGAATCCGAGACAACAAGGTGCAGGGCTGGATGAACACAGCAGGCCAAGCAGCATCATAGGAGCAGAGAGGCTGACGTTTCGGGCCTAGACCCTTCATCAGAAAAGGCTTTTCTGATGAAGG